>NC_139217.1:478122076-478722076 GCF_055691185.1 Crinia signifera | reverse complement strand
GGGTGTGGGCTTGCAGTGTGTGCGGAGGCAGCCTCTGGATGTGCTCTCCGTCTCCAGACCCGTCCGGGTGTGGGGGGATGCGGCTTTGGACGGCGGGTAATGTGGGAGGAGTCAGGTAGCTAGGTTGGCCGGACATAGAGTTCTGGCCAATTGGGGGGGGGGTGCGTCCTCGGATGGAGGGCAGTAAGGGGCGTGCATTGTGGGCGGAGCCATGGCCGTGTATCTGTGCTGGGAGGGGCGGTGTGGGCGGCAGAGAGGAGAAGTTGCGAAGTGAAGGGGGTGGGGTTGGGGGCGTGCTGTGCACCCGTGGGGCGGGGGGGGGGTGTTTGTCCTGAGGGGGTGTAAATCTTGGTTGGTGGGCGGTGACTTGTTGGAGCTGGCTGGTGTAGAAGCCAGGGCAGTGTATAACGTTGCCCAGGTCTGTGTGTATGTATATAATGCTGCCTGTCCCTGTCAGTCACCTGTGGAGCCCCGCCCACCGTTAGAGATTGTGGGCTTGAGTGACAGATCTGGCTAAATATATAAGAGATACCATGTATATGTGATTGATGACTGGAGACAGGTGATTCTGAGAGACCCAGACTGACACAGGATTGGATGATTCATGGTCAGACGTTCAGACCCTGTGATGTCAGTACTCCAGGCAGGCTTGAATTGGAGAGAGGCCTAGTAGGCCGTAAAACACTAAAGCCTAACTCCTAACATACGCAAGCAATGCTGGCTTTCAGATCCGGATACGAAGAGTGCTGATTTGCAGAGGTTTATCAAGGGCTGCACCAAGGCTGTAATAATTACTTATAGAGGAATTCCATGAGAGTTCAGATGGAGAAATGCTAACTACTGCTAGCAGGGAGCTAAGGGGTTACAGCTGTCAGAACCTGGGCTAGAGAAGTCTCACAGGTGTGTCATTAAGGAGAGATGACCATAGTTCCAGACACACAGTGATTGCAGCCTCGGTGCAGGCTGAATGAATCCAGGCAGAATACACTGGGGCTGATTCGCCAGGTTTTTATGGCGATTTTGTGCTGTAAGGCGAATTTCTGACTAAAACGGTGAATCACCCTATTCAATGACCAGATGGCGAATACATTTCAAGGTTTTTTTCGCCATGATTCACCGAGTAGCAATCGCTATCTTTTTATGGTGAAGTGGAAGGTGAACTTTTAAAATAAAGGGTTTTGTTTTTTACATTTGGTGGCAAAAAATCTGAAATTGTATTCTGAGGAGGGGCATGCTATTTTTATTCATGTGCTGTAAGCACACGAATATATATTTAATAAAAAAAAATATATATATATATATATTATTATTTTTTTACACAGACCAGCCAGCAGGGGGCCGGAGCCGAGCCGCTCATTAGATATTCATATATTCACTTCACCCGATCATTACATATTCATGATCGGGTGTAGTGAATATACGCGGTCCCCTGCTGGCACCCCCGGGGGGCAGCCTGTGCTTCCTGGCACCCGGGGAGCCCACCTCCCCCCCCCCACAAACGTTCTGGGGCAGGCAGCGAGACTTCCATCTCCCTGCCTTCCACCGTCCTCAGGCTCCCTGCGGCGTTTGCCGCTGGCGCTTGCTCCCCCAAGCAGCTGCGGTGGCTGCCTTACGGTAGCTACGCCTCTGCCCTGGACACAGCCCCTGGACAATGGACACAGCCTCTGGACACAGCTCCTGTACACTGGACACAGCCCCTATCACACTGGACACAGGCCCTGTCACACTGGACACAACCCCTGTACACAGCCCCTGTACACTGGACACTGCCCCTGGACACTGGACACAGCTCCTGTACACAGCTCCTGTACACTACACACAGCCCCTGTACACAGCCCCTGTACACTGGACACAGCCCCTGTCACACTGGACACAACCCCTGTACACAGCCCCTGTACACTGGACACAGCCGCTGTACACTGGACACAGCCCCTGTACACTGGACACAACCCCTGTACACAGCCCCTGTACACTGGACACAACCCCTTTACACTGGACACAGCCCCTGTACACAGCCCCTGTACACTGGACACAGACCCTGTACACTGGACACAGCCCCTGTACACTGGACACAAACCCTGTACACTGGGCACAGACCCTGTCACACTGTACACAGGCCCTGTCACACTGGACACAAGTCCTGTCACACTGAACACAGCCCCTGTACAGCCCCTTGTACACTGGTCACTGCAGCCCCTGTACACTGGACTTGTGTACAGCAGCCCCTGCAGACCCTAATCGAGTGAGCAGCAGCAAAATTATATATTATTATTATAGCACAGCACACAGCACAGAGCACAACCACCCTCTTCCCTCTCCTATGCTGGAGTAAAGATGGCGGGGCGCGCGTGCATCTTATATAGAATCCAGATCCCGTGAGAATCCGACAGCGTGATGATGATGTTCGGCCTCGTTATTGGTCGCGAATTCAGGCGGGAACTCCCGAGCCGACTCGGATCCTGACCCGGATACCGATATTCGGATCTGTCGGATCTCGGGGATCCGGACCAGCTCATCTCTAGTTCTTTATTTACAGTCCTTGTATGCGCAAATAGAGCTCTATTTAAAAAAGAAACAAGAAAATTGTATTAAAACATTGTCCCATCCTTTTCTCTCCATATTTCTATGTTTTGGTGTCATCACAGACCTAGCCGCATACTATTGAAAAGCAGTTTCAGGGATATAATAGCTTATACTCTGTGTTGTGCATGATTGAGGGGGTGCGCCATGTAAAACAAAGAGGGTGTGTCCAGTGGCGTAACTATGGTGTGGCAGCTCCAGCTGTGGCTTGGGGGAGCCAGCGGTCTTGGGACGTACTGAAATATGTACAAAGAGTTTTATGTCCAAGAGGGACACAGAAAGGCAGAACCATAAAGGTTTTTTGGGGCACGCTTTAGTAAATAATTCTATGAATGAAATGTTGCAATATTAAAATATAACTTTTATTACATTGGTTAAGATAAAGGCGTCAAAGAACAATTAATTCGTCACTTAGGAAATAACAGTGATATCAACGTACATGTGAAGTCACCGGTATGATGTAAGTAAATATCTGGCGAAAATGATTGGTTATCCGGGGACCAACCCCAAAGCACACCCTAGTCAATTATATTACATATAACGATTGACTTATCATGTATTGGGTGAGTATGGATACGTCGTCTTGAATTATAAGGTACAGAAGATGCTGAAAAAAAGACAATAGAAAATAGAAAAGGGAAAATGACCTCATGAAAACCAGATGCGACTTTGACCAATTAACTATACAGCACCGAATATTCCCTACTGGTCCCCCAGTAGGTACTGATCCGGCCTTTCACTGCTTAGCTGCTGAGATCGAACGGGATCAGGCGGCACAGCGAGGTATGATCGTATCCGTAATCGGTTTTGAGGCAGGTGGCTAACACATAGGACTATAGAGCACTTCTGCTTTCCAGAGAGTCAAGCAGGTCGCCTCCCTGTTGACATAAGTGACATTGCAGGGGGGGACTGGTGGCCCAGATGGATGAGAGAGTGATATATATGAGAGATTGAAGTTCAAGTGGTTAATGCGATACACCGACCCTTCTGCTATCCTGCCATCATGATGTACATAGGATGGAGGTTGAGAGTGATAATCCGTGTACGCTCCCCACAGAGAGAGAGTCACTGGAAAAAGATAAAATGAATGTACCCCCGTACTGGTGTCTCATTTGTGTCAGTATTGCAGGTGACTGACCAACTGTATAGACAAGGGGTTAAAGTATTGCTTTGAAATAGACAAAGGAAACAAAATTCAATAGGAATTAATGTGACCCTGTCACCTCCCTGATAATCATAGCCTAACAATGGTGTAAAACGTTATTCAAATGTTATAAATAACTTAGAATTACAATATAAGCATATATAGCAGATAGGAAGACAAGTAGGCACACAAGGTATCAAAAATATGTATCAGATGTACTGGGAACCCAGATGACACTTTGTGGAGGATGCTCCAAGATAGTTTAAACGTTTATATAGTGTAACTTCCTAAAGGCTAGTGAGAGCACAAATTGATGCAGAGTATAAGTTTACTGTGAGTGACAATACTAAGTCGGGTTTGTACGTACAGTAAAGCTGCTGTACACACGCTGGGTTTGCAGTGAAAGCACAAATTGATACAGAATACTGTGCGTAACAAAACTAAGTCAGGTTTGTAGGTACAGCCAGGTTGCTGTACACAAGCTGGGTTTAAATACAGAGATACCTGTTAGCGCTGACCGAGCGCTGATGTGCAGATGTAAGTGATCGGCGAATGTTAGAGGTGAGGCTGACAGGAGTCAATGAGATGCGCCGACACCGGTGTTTGGACGGGTGTAGGGACAAGAGGCTCAGTCTGGGCGGTGAGCTAGAGGTGTAGCCGGCATGAAGAGAGGATCAGCATGGTGAGCCGGCACCGATGTCCGTAGGACGCTGGTCGGGAGACCGCTCCGTGCGGTCAGCTGTTTGTTACCGGCGTGGTTGGATGACGTCAAGGGGGTTGGTCCCGGGTGGACACGTGTTTCGCACTTAGGCTTGTTCACAGGTGACGCGTAGGTGTGGGATTCACCTGGGCGTTAAATACCGGGGGTGACCAATAGGAAGGAAGTGGGAAAGTGGGCGGGGTTCAGTGCATATGCGGGAATTAGAGACAGTTACTGGGGCTGAGAATGACGGGCCTTGTAAGGGGATTATATGGCACTAGAAACTATTTGGTGATTGAAAAAAGGTGTATACATGATGAAAATTAATGAAAATGAATATAGATTAAATGTGGAATATATATGTCCTTATTGGATGATTAGGCACAGTTTTTTAGCTGGTAGGAAATCCCTCAGAAGAGGATAAAGTGAGAGACATAACAGAGCTAAACTGGCCTGACCAAATATGGTCCATTAATGAAAATTAGAATAAACTACAGAAAAGAGCTTTTAATAGTAATGGATAATGGACCCAAGGCAGTTGAGGTTGGAGCTAACAGTCGCTATGGGGAAGGGATGGTAATAATCAGGGAGTATTATAGCGGAATAATAAGAGAAATTAGTTGGAAAATAATATAGTAAAATAATAATGTTACATAAATGAATAAATAGATGATGGAGATAAATACATTGTATATGTGATTCATGATATTGATAGTCCCAAGAAAATGGGTGTTTGAGCTAACATTGTAAAATGGGATAAGCAACATGGTCTAAAGGATAATTTGAAGGTGACAAGTTGGGGTAGACATGTGTCACTTAAACTGGGTGCGGGTAGGTTGAGAGACAAAATGCAGAAGATGAAGACAGGTGAAAGATAGAGGAAAAATAGAGGAAAAATGTCCTTATGAAGGCCAGATGCAGCATTAACCAATTAACTATACAGCACCGAATATTCCCTACTGGTCCCCCAGTAGGTACTGATCCGGCCTTTCACTGCTTAGCTGCTGAGATCGGACGGGATCAGGCGGCACAGCGAGGTATGATCGTATCCGTAACTGGTACCGGAGCAGGTGGCTGACATTTAGGACTGCATGGCACTTCTGCTTTCCCGAGGGTCAAGCACATCCTATCCCTGTTGTCATAAGTGACATTGCAGGGGGGACTGGTGGCCCTAAAGGATGAGAGAGTGACAGAAATGAAAAATAGAGATTCACGTGGTTTGTGCGATACACAGATCCTTCTGCTATCCTACCATCATGCTATGCATAGGATGGAGGTTGAGAGTGATAATCTGTGTCTGCTCCCCACAGAGAAATAGTCTCAGGACCAGAATAATTGAGACTGAATGTGTGCTGTGTAAGTGTCACACATCAGTAAATAAATGAATGGAAGCTTACCCACAATTTAGTAGGGTGTTAAAGTGTTACTTAGAATAACACCCTGATGCTGGTTGTAACAACAATGTGTTAGGAATAATACAGCATATAGAATAACATAACGACCCTAAAAGGTAGCTCTGAGGAGGGTGTATACCCTATATAAATCCTGTAATAAATGTGATGATCTGACACGGAGAATATTATAGTAAAAATTAAACATTACAAATTGATAGTTATAAGGCTGGGAGATGAGACATAGTTAGAGCTTGAGTAAACATGACTGGACAATTAATGAGGAAGACTGGAAATGATAATAAACTAGACATTAGGAAAGTTAGATGGGAACAATATATAGATGCCGTGAGGGTCCATCCCTACGCATGGCTGGAAAACTACAGAAAAGCACTGTATTTGATTTCTTCATTCAGGCCTCTGGGTGACATGGAGTCTAGATGGAATATCCACCAGCTCTCTCGCTGTAAGAGAGTCTGGTTGATATCTCCACCCCTTCTGCCAAGATGGATTTGTTCCAGACCGAAAAATCTCAGGACAGATGTGTCACAATTGTGGTGTTGCATATAATGCCTAGCGACAGAGGTCAATTGCTTCATTCTTGCTTTGTCCCTCAGGGCGTTCCTGATTGATCCCATGTGTTCCAATATTCGTAGCTTTAAAGGGCGGGAAGTCATCCCAATGTACTTCTTTTCACACGGACAGACGAGACAGTAGATCATGTTTTGATTTTTGCAATTAAAAAAACCCTGTATTTTGACTGGTTCATTAAATTTATTGATGAGGTTGGTTACGTTGGTAGTATGTGTACAGGCTTTACAACTACCGCACGGATGGGTGCCCATGGTTTGTGGTATCTTAGGTTGGTTGCGCACGAAGTGACTCCGTACCAGGTTATCCTTTAAATTTGGTGCTCTCCGCCAACTGAGATCCACTTTTGGTTTAAGTTTAGTAGCAAGGTCGGTGTCTGTAAGGAGGATATGCCAGTGTTCCTGAATGATCTTTTTCACACTATATAAACGTTTAAACTATCTTGGAGCATCCTCCACAAAGTGTCATCTGGGTTCCCAGTACATCTGATACATATTTTTGATACCTTGTGTGCCTACTTGTCTTCCTATCTGCTATATATGCTTATATTGTAATTCTAAGTTATTTATAACATTTGAATAACGTTTTACACCATTGTTAGGCTATGATTATCAGGGAGGTGACAGGGTCACATTAATTCCTATTGAATTTTGTTTCCTTTGTCTATTTCAAAGCAATACTTTAACCCCTTGTCTATACAGTTGGTCAGTCACCTGCAATACTGACACAAATGAGACACCAGTACGGGGGTACATTCATTTTATCTTTTTCCAGTGACTCTCTCTCTGTGGGGAGCGTACACGGATTATCACTCTCAACCTCCATCCTATGTACATCATGATGGCAGGATAGCAGAAGGGTCGGTGTATCGCATTAACCACTTGAACTTCAATCTCTCATATATATCACTCTCTCATCCATCTGGGCCACCAGTCCCCCCCTGCAATGTCACTTATGTCAACAGGGAGGCGACCTGCTTGACTCTCTGGAAAGCAGAAGTGCTCTATAGTCCTATGTGTTAGCCACCTGCCTCAAAACCGATTACGGATACGATCATACCTCGCTGTGCCGCCTGATCCCGTTCGATCTCAGCAGCTAAGCAGTGAAAGGCCGGATCAGTACCTACTGGGGGACCAGTAGGGAATATTCGGTGCTGTATAGTTAATTGGTCAAAGTCGCATCTGGTTTTCATGAGGTCATTTTCCCTTTTCTATTTTCTATTGTCTTTTTTTCAGCATCTTCTGTACCTTATAATTCAAGACGACGTATCCATACTCACCCAATACATGATAAGTCAATCGTTATATGTAATATAATTGACTAGGGTGTGCTTTGGGGTTGGTCCCCGGATAACCAATCATTTTCGCCAGATATTTACTTACATCATACCGGTGACTTCACATGTACGTTGATATCACTGTTATTTCCTAAGTGACGAATTAATTGTTCTTTGACGCCTTTATCTTAACCAATGTAATAAAAGTTATATTTTAATATTGCAACATTTCATTCATAGAATTATTTACTAAAGCGTGCCCCAAAAAACCTTTATGGTTCTGCCTTTCTGTGTCCCTCTTGGACATAAAACTCTTTGTACAGCTTATCCTGCTGAACGTATTTGGGAGCACCACCAACCAAAAACACGGGCTATTTCATACCTTGATTAGCCTTATGTTGGTCTATTTGATGTTATTTTGATCCATCACCACCATTTAAAGCTTGTGACAAACCCCCTCCTTCCAAAAAAACGTACTGAAATATACCTGCTGTCCTGTACGATTACACATTTTGCGGTCACACAGTAGTAGTGGGCGGCGGTGGCTGTGTACTGTAGCTGCGTACCATTGGTGAGATCCCGCCCCCAGTCTCTTCACTTCCTCTGTGCCCGGGGGCGGCCAGTGTCATTACCCGCACACACTTCTAGTATCCCCAGTCAGTCCATGGAAGCTGAGGCTGGTGACGGAAGGCTACAGTATGGCAGTGGATGGGATGACCTCCCTCCTATGCCTGGGGAGCTCCAGCACTACACATGGTGGCACACAGTGGCCCAGGTAACCAGTCTGCACCATTGTCATGTTTTACTAAAGAAGGGGGGCACCACAAATATTTTGGCAGGAGGAAGTTAGATTTATAGTTCCGCCACTGGGTCTGTCTATCTTCACGTACAGCATCTATTGTGTGTACAACGCTCAGAACTAGCTATGCACTGGCTTCACACCTACGGTATGCGGTAAGGGGCAATCTTCTTAGCTTAGATACATCGGACATCCATTCCCTATATTAGAATACATTCTAGAACCCGCATCTGTCAAAACTCGTGCAGTTCATCTTCCCTGTCTGGGTTGCTGCTCTCTGCTGTAGCACATCTACCAACATGTGGTCTGTATTTCAGCACTAATATGTAGACCAGACCTGTGCTAGAAGTACCACAGCAGGCGGGTTCTGACTGATGCGGGTGCAAGAATGAATACCACCCTATATACCCAAGACCCAATACAGACATGAGTCAGGGGACAGACTAGGTGCTGAGTGTCTCAGCATAACCTGCCCCCAGAAAACAACTATGGAAGTCTGTCGGAGTATGTCCAACTGTGATTCTCAGCACCCCATACCTCCCAACTGTCACGATTACAGCGGGACAGTCCCGATTTTCGGGTCCTGTCCCGCTGTCCCACCCACGGCAGGCATTGTCCCGCTGCGGGGGGTGGCAGTTGGGAGACCCCCCAATCTAATAGAATAGACGCTCTGCGCATGCGCAGAGCGTCTATTCTCGTATGAAAATGAGGTCATGGCTAATTAGCATAAGCCGCACCCTCATTTGCATATGCCCCGCCCCCTTTTCAGGCGCTATTTCCCCAACACAGAAGTTGGGAGGTATGGCACCCAGCCACTATGGACTACTGTACTTTAATGTTTAATGTATCATCACATGTCTATTTCTGTGTCTCCAAAACACTGCCATTGTTGGAAGCAAGTGAAACTACATCTCTTTCTCACACATGCACAAACACAGAGGCAATCACAAGGTAGCACATAAGCTTTTGCTTCGAGCAAGCTTACTGTTTTTATTTATACATACACACACGTATACATGGAATATATATACGGATGGCCGGCAGTTGGGATACAGGCAGTCAGAAGACTTACAGCCGCACCCCAATGAACAGAATCCCATCAGAGCACTGTAAGTGTACATACCCTCTCCCCTATACCCCTAACCCTCTGTACCAGATGCCTAACCCTAATGCCCCTGTGGAACCACATTAAGGTATTACGACTACCCTCTGTGCAATTCCAGTACGCCATTTGCGTCTTATTAGGTTAAACGTAACTACCAAGGTCGGACGTGAAAGGTTAATGGTTAATTCATAATCATATGTCCCCTTTTGTCTCTTTATGTTTGTGTGAAACCCTCTGAGTAAACCCCAATGTTACAATTACCGTCAACAGTCGCAAAGGTCAGTATAGTGAAACAAGATATCTAGTCTGTGTTATCTCCTGATTCAACATGTGAAGACACTAAATCAAAGGAACAATAAACTATGATCCAGTAGGAACTGTATCACGGCCGGAGGGTCTTGAGGACCCACCTCGGGTCCTAGTACAGGCGAGACTTGGGCTGGACGCCCTTGGAACTTGGCAGGTTTGATGTAAGATCTCTGCATATATTATGGGCAGTGGGTTTTGGCGAATACTCCGAAGCGAGTGCGGGGAGTCTAACTGCCCAGCGGTCTTCTCCAGGGACCCCCGCAAGGAAGTTTGGTTTTCGCTGCGTCTGGACAGCAGGTCGCGGCCCCACACTCGGAGCACCCACGGGTGCCCAGGATGGTGCGGGCAGAATGAGCCGCTCAGGTTAGGTATAGGGAAACGAGAGGGGAGGACACAGGAAGGAACCGGGATGCTTGGAGCAGTAAACTGGATAGTGGTTGACGGAAACCGGAGAATGCTGACGGAGGAACTGACGACTTGACCGGAGTGGTAACTGTAACTGAAACGGGCTCACTTGGCTTGAAGAATAAACGATAACTGAAAAGGCCGCCTTGGCTTAAAGTAAATACTGACGACTTGTCCAAAAGAAGAGACTGTAAACTGAAAACTGCCGACTCGGCTACTGGAAGTGACGACGGGACTGAGGAACCAGGATTACGGAGAAGAACAGACTATAGGGAACTCAGGAGCAGGGATAGGATCAGGACTTGGATCAGGAGAGCTGTATCCGACAGGAAAGCAGGGTCAGCAGTACCAAACACTACCACTGGAGCCTGCTACAGAGCAATGCTGACAGCTGAAGAGTTGTTCCAGCACTGAGGCTAAGAGCCTCCTGGAACTTATACCTCAGCCCCGGCAAAGGTCTGGCCCCCTGGTGGAGGAAGTGATAAATACAGGTCCAGAATGCCGGTCACGTGACCCGGCCAACATGGCGGCGCCCAGCTGCGGGAGCCGGCGTCTGTGCCGCCGCCGGACCCGCCGATGAAGCGGAAACCCCCAGAACCACCCGACGCCCGCATCCACCCAGCCCTGCACCATCGCGGCTCCAGGACCGGTGAACACGGAGGGGTGAGTAGGCGGTGCCGGCCCTGGTGCCGCAACGGTACCTGACAAACTGGTTTTCCCTTTAAACCTCAAGACAAAGGACCGCATGGATTGAATGATACTCTCATGGACAGGAAGTCGTACCCGTGATGTGGAGGACCAATGAAGAGATGCCTAGTCCCTTTACTGCATCCAATGATATTCCAGCTTGTCCCCACTCCCCCTTGCTATAAAGTCTGGCCCCAGGATCTAAGCAGAACACATTCTCAGGATAATGGAGGAACCCTATACAATCGTGGTATCTGCTCCTTTTGATGGTAATTGTATCCCTTATATGTGTTAGTTGTTATGGTCAGCTGTACCTACATTTTGTACTCTTTGTAATAATATTTATTTTCATGTATAAGCTGTACTGTACTATTCTATAGTTTATTTATACTAGAGATGTGCGGGCTCGGATTTCAGAGATCCGAGCCCCCACGGACGTCATCATTCGGAGCCCGATTCCGAGCAGCGCTCGGAGATTCCCTCCTGACTCGGTCCGTCCGCGTGATTAGAACGTCATCTCCCGGCGTCGGATTTCGCAAGGCTTTATAAGTGGCTGCCGAACCCGCCATCTTCACTCCAGTCAAGTAGTGGGTTGGGAGAGGGTGTGTTGGTGCTGCTGCTGGGGCTTAAACTTGAGCTTGACCTTGAGCTTTTGCAATCACTGGTGCTGTCTCTCAGTGCTGCTGTGTAGTAGTCTAACTGTGTACTTGTAGTACTACTGTCTCCTCTGTGCGGTCTACCTCTGGTGTGCTGTGCTGGCTGTAATTAATTATTTTATTTGCTGGGGCTGTCTCCCTCAGTGCTGCTGTGTACTCTGTTCTCTGCTTAGGAGAACAGTCTAACTGTGTACTTGTAGTACTACTGTCTCCTCTGTGTGGTCTACCTCTGGTGTGCTGTGCTGTAATTAATTATTTTATTTGCTGGCGCTGTCTCCCTCAGTGCTGCTGTGTACTCTGTTCTCCTCTGCTTAGGAGAACAGTCTAACTGAGTACCTGCCTGTAGTACTACTGTCTCCTCTGTGCTGGGGCATACCTCTGGTGCTGTGCCATTTATTATATATATTAATAATTAATTAATTATATTAAATAAATATATACTAGGTGATTCATCGCGCCCTCCGGGCGCTCTTCACACCGTCGTGAGGGGCTTTGCCCCATCAGAAGTAGAAATATGTGAGTGTGATATATAGTGTAATTAGCTGAATAATGTACTGCCATGAGACGGAAACCCTGCTGTGTTTACTACTTTTGCACACCTATTATGGCACCCACCATCCCATGGTGGGAGTGGTTGGTGGTGTAGTAGTATGGGGTGGTGGAATGGTACTTTGGGTCCTGTACAGTGGTGGTCAGCGGCAGCAGGTCAGTGAGAGGTGTGTTAGAAGTGGCGTTGTTGGTGGTGTAGTGGTATGGGGTGCTGGGTGCAATAAGGCTGCTAAAGTCGTAAATGCAGCATGTACTGGGCTGAGATGGAAACCCTGCTGTGTTTACTACTTTAGCACACCTATTATGGCACCCAGCACCCCATGGGGGGGGGAGACATTGGTAGTGTAGTGGTATGGGGTGGTGGGATGGTACTTAGGGTCTTGTACAGTGGTGGTTTTCGGCAGCAGGCTAGTGAGAGTGTGGTAAGGGAGGAGAGGTGTGTTTGAAGCGGCGTTGTTGGTGGTGTAGTGGTATGGGGTGCTGGGTCCCATAAGGGTGCTAAAGTAATAAATACAGCACGTACTTGGCTGAGATGTAAACCCTGCTGTGTTTACTACTTTAGCACACCTATTATGGCACCCAGCACCCCATGGTGGGAGGGGGGTTGGTGGTGTAGTGGTATGGGGTGGTAGGATGGTACTTTGGGTCCTGTACAGTGGTGGTCAGCGGCAGCAGGTCAGTGAGAGGTGTGTTAGAAGTGGAGTTGTTGGTGGTGTAGTGGTATGGGGTGCTGGGTGCAATAAGGCTGCTAAAGTCGTAAATGCAGCATGTACTGGGCTGAGATGGAAACCCTGCTGTGTTTACTACTTTAGCACACCTATTATGGCCCCCACTACCCCATGGGGGGGGGGAGACATTGGTAGTGTAGTAGTATGGGGTGGTAGGATGGTACTTAGGGTTCTGTACAGTGGTGGTTTTCGGCAGCAGGCTAGTGAGAGTGCGGTAAGGGAGGAGAGGTGTGTTTGAAGCGGCGTTGTTGGTGGTGTAGTGGTATGGGGTGGTGGGTACCATAAGGCTGCTAAAGTAATAAATGCAGCACATAGTGGCCTGAGATGGAAACCCTGGTGTGTTGACTACTTTTGCACACCTATTATGGCACCCACCATCCCATGGTGGGAGAGGGGTTGGTGGTGTAGTAGTATGGGGTGTTGTAATGGTACTTAGGGTCCTGTACAGTGGTGGTCAGCGGCAGCAGGTCAGTGAGAGGTGTGTTTGAAGTGGCGTTGTTGGTGGTGTACTGGCATGGGGTGCTGTGTTCCATAACGGTGCTAAAGTAGTAAATGCAGCACGTACTTGGCTGAGATGGAAACCCTGGTGTGTTTACTACTTTAGCACAGCTATTATGGCCACCACTACCCTATGGGGGGAGAGACATTGGTGGTGTAGTAGTATGGGGTGGTAGGATGGTACTTAGGGTCCTGTACAGTGGTGGTTAGCGGCAGCAGGGGTGAGAGTGCGGTAAGGGAGGAGAGGTGTGTTAGAAGTGGCGTTGTTGGTGGTGTAGTGGTATGTGGTGGTGGGATGGGAGTTAGGGTCCTGTACAGTGGTAGTCAGCGGCAGCAGGGCTGAGAGTGCGGTAAGGGAGGAGAGGTGTGTTAGATGCGGGGTTGGTGGTGTCGTGGTATGGGGAGTTGGGTGCCACTGCTAAAGTAGTAAATGCTGCAGGTACTGGGCCTGTTTACTACGTTAGCACACCTATTATGGCACCCAGCACCCCATGGTGGGAGAGGGGTTGGTGGTGTAGTGGTATGGGGTGGTGGGATGGTAGTTAGGGTCCTGCACTGTGGTGGTCAGCGGCAGCAGGGGTGAGAGTGCGGTAAGGGAGCAGAGGTGTGTTAGGTGCGGGGTTGGTGGTGTAGTGGTAAGCGGAGTTGGGTATCACTGCTAAAGTAGTAAATGCTGCATGTACTGGGCCTGTTTACTACTTTATCACACCTATTATGGCACCCAGCACCCCATGGTGGGAGAGGGGTTGTAGTGATATGGGGTGGTGGGATGGTAGTTAGGGAGCTGAACAGTGGTGGTCAGCGTTAGCAGGGGTGACAGTGGGTTGGTACTTACGGTGTGTAGAGTGGTGGTCAGCGGCAGCAGGTCATCCAGAGTGCGGTGTGAGCAGGGGCTGGAGGGTGGCGCTGGGCGGCTTGATGTTCAGGACAGCGTCGGGCAGCGGCATCTGTGAGGCAGCAATGGCAGGCGGCGGGTGGCGGTGCTCCGCGTCAGCTGTGTGCTGCGGTGTAGCTGGCAGCGTCTGGCGGTGCGCTGTGAGTACCTGCACCTGCGATCCTGGCGGCTGTGGGCGGCAGTGTGTGCGGAGGCAGCCTCACATCTCGGCTGTGCTCTCCGTCTCAAGATCCGTCTGGGTGTGGGGGATGTGGCTTTGGACGGTGGGTAATGTGGGCGGAGGCAGGCGGTGCGCTGTGTTTACCTTCACCTGCGATCCGGGCGGGTGTGGGCTTGCAGTGTGTGCGGAGGCAGCCTCTGGATGTGCTCTCCGTCTCCAGACCCGTCCGGGTGTGGGGGGATGCGGCTTTGGACGGCGGGTAATGTGGGCGGTGTCAGGTAGCTAGGTTGGCCGGACATAGAGTTCTGGCCAATTGGGGGGGGGGGTGCGTCCTCGGATGGAGGGCAGTAAGGGGCGTGCATTGTGGGCGGAGCCATGGCCGTGTATCTGTGCTGGGAGGGGCGGTGTGGGCGGCAGAGAGGAGAAGTTGCGAAGTGAAGGGGTGGGGTTGGGGGTGTGCTGTGCACCCGTGGGGCGGGGGGGGGGGTGTTTGTCCTGAGGGGGTGTAAATCTTGGTTGGTGGGCGGTGACTTGTTGGAGCTGGCTGGTGTAGAAGCCAGGGCAGTGTATAACGTTGCCCAGGTCTGTGTGTATGTATATAATGCTGCCTGTCCCTGTCAGTCACCTGTGGAGCCCCGCCCACCGTTAGAGATTGTGGGCTTGAGTGACAGATCTGGCTAAATATATAAGAGATAGTCCACTGGTGCTGCACTGCTGCCTGCACTGAATCTGCCAGTCTGGTGGTCTGTGGTCTGGGGCTCACAGCCTAATAAATAATAATGCCGTATATCTTATCTAGTTACCTGTGTGGTCTGGGACTCACTGGCTAATAAATAATTAAATACTGCCTGCCTAATAAATAATTAAATACTGCCGTATATCTCTACCTTTGTGGTCTGGGGCTCACTCCCTTTACTGCTGTATGTACCGTCTGGTCTGTGGCTCACTGGCTAATAAATAATTAAATACTGCCGTATATCTCTACCTTTGTGGTCTGGGGCTCACTGGCTAATAAATAATTAAATACTGCCGTATATCTCTACCTTTGTGGTCTGGGGCTCACTGCCTATACTGCCGTATGTACCGTCTGGTCTGGGGCTCACTGGCTAATAAATAATTAAATACTGCCGTATATCTCTACCTTTGTGGTCTGGGGCTCACTGGCTAATAAATAATTAAATACTGCCTGCCTAATAAATAATTAAATACTGCAGTATATCTCTACCTTTGTGGTCTGGGGCTCACTGGCTAATAAATAATTTAATACTGCCTGCCTAATAAATAATTAAATACTGCCGTATATCTCTACCTTTGTGGTCTGGGGCTCACTGGCTAATAAATAATTAAATACTGCCTGCCTAATAAATAATTAAATACTGCCGTATATCTCTACCTTTGTGGTCTGGGGATCACTGCCTATACTGCCGTATGTACCGTCTGGTCTGGGGCTCACTGGCTAATAAATAATTAAATACTGCCGTATATCTCTACCTTTGTGGTCTGGGGCTCACTGGATATACTGCCGTATGTACCGTCTGGTCTGGGGCTCACTGGCTAATAAATAATTAAATACTGCTGTATATCTCTACCTTTGTGGTCTGGGGCTCACTGGCTAATACATAATTCAATTCTGCCTGCCTAATAAATAATTAAATACTGCCGTATATCTCTACCTTTGTGGTCTAGGGTACACTTCCTATACTGCCGTATGTACCGTCTGGTCTGGGGCTCACTGGCTAATAAATAATTAAATACTGCCGTATATCTCTACCTTTGTGGTCTGTGGCTCACTGGCTAATAAATAATTAAATACTGCCTGCCTAATAAATAATTAAATACTGCCGTATATCTCTACCTTTGTGGTCTAGGGCTCACTGCCTATACTGCCGTATGTACCGTCTGGTCTGGGGCTCACTGGCTAATAAATAATTAAATACTGCCGTATATCTCTACCTTTGTGGTCTGGGGCTCACTGGCTAATAAATAATTAAATACTGCCTGCCTAATAAATAATTAAATACTGCCGTATATCTCTACCTTTGTGGTCTGGGGCTCACTGGCTAATAAATAATTAAATACTGCCTGCCTAATAAATAATTAAATACTGCCGTATATCTCTACCTTTGTGGTCTAGGGCTCACTGCCTATACTGCCGTATGTACCGTCTGGTCTGGGGCTCACTGGCTAATAAATAATTAAATACTGCCGTATATCTCTACCTTTGTGGTCTGGGGCTCACTGGCTAATAAATAATTAAATACTGCCTGCCTAATAAATAATTAAATACTGCCATATATCTCTACCTTTGTGGTCTGGGGCTCACTGGCTATACTGCCATATGTACCATCTGGTCTGGGGCTCACTGGCTAATAAATAATTAAATACTGCCGTATATCTCTACCTTTGTGGTCTGGGGATCACTGGCTAATAAATAATTAAATACTGCCTGCCTAATAAATAATTAAATACTGCTGTATATCTCTACCTTTGTGGTCTAGGGCTCACTGCCTATACTGCCGTATGTACCGTCTGGTCTGGGGCTCACTGGCTAATAAATAATTAAATACTGCCGTATATCTCTACCTTTGTGGTCTGGGGCTCACTGGCTAATAAATAATTAAATACTGCCTGCCTAATAAATAATTAAATACTGCCGTATATCTCTACCTTTGTGGTCTGGGGCTCACTGGCTAATAAATAATTAAATACTGCCTGCCTAATAAATAATTAAATACTGCCGTATATCTCTACCTTTGTGGTCTGGGGCTCCCTGGCTAATAAATAATTAAATACTGCCTGCCTAATAAATAATTAAATACTGCTGTATATCTCTACCTTTGTGGTCTGGGGCTCACTGGCTAATAAATAATTAAATACTGCCTGCCTAATAAATAATTAAATACTGCCGTATATCTCTACCTTTGTGGTCTGGGGCTCACTGGCTAATAAATAATTAAATACTGCCTGCCTAATAAATAATTAAATAATGCCGTATATCTCTACCTTTGTGGTCTGGGGCTCACTGCCTATACTGCCGTATTTACTGTCTGGTCTGGGGCGCACTGGCTAATAAATAATTAAATACTGCCTGCCTAATAAATAATTAAATAATGCCGTATATCTCTACCTTTGTGGTCTGGGGCCACTGCTGTATGTACCGTCAGGTCAGGGGCTCACTGCCTAATAAATAAATACTGCTGTATATCTCTACCTTTGTGGTCTGGGGCTCACTGGCTAATAAATAATTAAATACTGCCGTATGTCCCTACCTTTGTGGTCTGTGGCTCACTGCCTAATACTGCCGTATCTACCCTCTGGTCTGGGGCTCACTGCCTAAATACTGCCGTATATCATTATCTACCTGTCTGGTTTGGGGCTCTCTACCTAATACTGCCGTACCTGTGTGGTGTGTGGCTCACTGCCCAATACTGCCGTATCTACCCTCTGGTCTGGGGCTCACTGCCTAAATACTGCCGTATATCATTATCTACCTGTCTGGTCTGGGGCTCTCTGCCTAATACTGCCGTACCTGTCTGGTGTGTGGCTCACTGCCTAATACTGCTGTATCTGTATAACTGCCTGCTGGTGCATACTCACTGACATATATAATTGCACTCCAGTGGCGCTGTTCTGTGACATAACTCCACAATAATAATGGAGATCCAAAATATGGAGGTTAACAAACAAAGGAAAGATGAAGATGCACTTCCTCATAGTTCTGAAGCTGCTGCCACTAGTCATGACATAGACGATGAAATGCCAACAACGTCGTCTGCCACGGCCGATGCCCAGTGTGAAAGCAGAGGGCATGTACAATCGAAACCAAACTTCCGTAAAAGGAATAAAAATATGAAATGTAAATCGTTGGAAGAGAAACTAAAACTTGGCAATATGCCATTTACGACACGGAGTGGCAAGGAACGGCTAAGGCCATGGCCTAACTTCATGACTAGTGGTGCAGCTTCAGATGACGAGGAAAGTCCTCCTCCTCCTCCTCTCTCCCCACCCAATAGGAAATTAAAGAGAGTTAGGCTGACACCGACTCAAAAAAGTCTGAAAAAATGTCAGAAAAAAAAACAGAAAAAAATTCAGGAAATAAATCTGGAAAAAACTCATCCTTCTAAAGACATATCCCAAAAAGTGGCGGTGGTTGTGATGCCGGACCTTCCCATCACTGTACGTGAAGAGGTGGCTCCTTCCACCATTTGCAGTACGCCCTCTGCATATGCTGGAAGGATCACCCACAGTCTAGTTCCAGATTTTATTAGTGAAGGTGATGTTGTACACCAGGAGGAGGATATTGATGTAGCTGGCACTGAGGAGGAAGTTGTCGAGGAGGATGGAGACTTGGTTTGCTTAAATGACGCACCAGGGGGGAATGAGGCACCTGTGGGGGAAAAAGTTGTTGTCCATGGGATGAAAAAGCCCATCATCATGCCTGGACAAAGGACCAATAAATCCACCTCTGCGGTCTGGAATTTTTTTTATCCGCATCCGGACAACAAAAGTATTGCCATTTGTAGCTTATGTAAAACTCCAATAAGCAGGGGTAAGGATCTTGCCCACCTAGGGACAACCTCCCTTCAACGTCACCTAAAGACGCGTCATGGTTCAGTGTTTAGTCCAGAAAGTGCGGCTAGCAGTCCAGCGACACCTAAATCACTTGGTCCTCCTTTTGGAGCCAAATGCCTGAAAAGCACACCACCAACTCCCTCCTCGACAAATTCCTCCTTGATCCGGATAGGGGGGAGTCCTGCAGTCCATCTCACCTGCATGAATGACTCCATAGATTCCTCCGGAGGATCCTGCAGCACTACGCCTACTACTACTACTGCCGCTGCTGCTGCTGCTGCTCCTGGAAGTCAGTCATTATCCCAGAGGGGAAGTCAGTCATCATCTCAGAGGGGAAGTCGTAAGACCGCTACATCTTTCACTAAGCAATTGACCATCCAACAGTCATTTTCCATGAGGATGAAATACGACAGCAGTCATCCTATGGCAAAGCGGATAACTGCGGCCTTGACAGCTATGTTAGTGTTAGACGTGCGTCCGGTGTCCGCCATCAATGGAGTGGGATTGAAACGGTTGATGCAGGTATTGTGTCCCCGGTACCAAATCCCGTCTAGATTCCACTTCACTATGCAGGCGATACCCGCGATGTACAGGGAGGTCAGAAAAAGTGTCCTCAGTGCCCTGAAAAATGCGGCTGTACCCACTGTACACTTAACTACAGACATGTGGACAAGTGGATCAGGGCAAACTAAGGACTATATGACTGTGACAGCCCACTGGGTAGATGCATCGCCTTCCGCAGCAGCAGCAGCAGCAGCATCTCCTGCATGCCAGCTCCTTCTTAGGCAGGCTACGCTGTGTATCACCGGTTTCAAGAAGAGGCACAACGCCGACAACCTCTTAGAGAAACTGAGGGAAATCATCTCCCTGTGGCTTACCCCCTTTAGACTCTCCTGGGGATTTGTGGTGTCAGACAACGCCAGTAACATTGTGCGGGCATTAAACATGGGCAATTTCCAGCATGTGCCATGTTTTGCCCACACAATAAATTTGGTGGTGCAGCATTTCCTAAAAAATGACAGGAGTGTGCAGGAGATGCTTGCGGTGGCACCTAAAATTTGCGGACGCTTTCGGCATTCTGCCACAGCCTGCCGAAGGCTGGAGCGGGAGCAAAAACTCCGCAACCTGCCCTGCCATCAGCTGAAACAAGAAGTGGTGACGCGCTGGAACTCCACCCTCTAGATGCTGCAGAGGATGGAGAAGCAGCAAAAGGCCATTCAAGCCTACACAGCCACCTACGACATAGGCAGAGGAGCGGGGCTGCACCTGACTCAAGCGCAGTGGAGGCTGATTTCCGTGTTGTGCAAGGTTCTCCAGCCGTTTGAAGTAGCCACACATGAAGTCAGTTCCGACACTGCCTGCATTAGTCAGGTGATTCCCCTGATCAGGCTGTTACAAAAGCAGCTGGAGAAAGTGAAGGAGGAGCTAAAGCGGAGCGATTCCGCAAAGCATGTTGCTATTGTGGATGAAGCCCTCCATACGCTTTTCCAGGATATGAGGGTGGTCAGTCTGTTAAAGTCAGAGGAATACATTTTGGCCACAGTGCTCGATCCTCGGTTTAAAGCGTAAAGGTGCAAAGACCTGCTGGTCAGGAGATTGTCATCTGAAGGGGACCGTGACACGGCCCCAGCTCCTCCTTCATTTTCTCCCCCACCTGTGCCTGTGAGGAAACAGCTGTGATTTCACCCACAACCCGCTGGCGGAGATGCACGGCAGGCAGGAGGGAGTTTGGACATCTGGTCCAGACTCAAGGACCTGCCAACGATTGCTGACATGTCTACTGTCGGTGCATTGGATGCTGTCAACATTGAAAAAATGGTGGATGATTACTTTGGTGACAGCATCCAAGTAGACATGTCAGACAGTCCTTACCTGTACTGGCAGGAAAAAAAGGCAGTTTGGAAACCCCTGTACAAACTTGCTCTATTTTACCTGAGTTGTCCCCCCTCTAGTGTGTACTCCGAAAGAGTATTCAGTGCAGCGGGGAACCTGGTCAGTGAGCGGCGAAGGAGGTTGCTCCCGAAAAATGTTGAGAAAATGATGTTTATAAAAATGAATTATTACTTATTCAATGAAGACCAGGAATTGCCTCCAGAGATTATAACTGGACCTGTGATTGTGGAGTCCAGCGGGGACGAATTGATAATCTCTGAGAATGAGGAAGTACACACTGAAGGGGGCGAGGAATCAGAGGAGGAGGAGGAGGAGGAGGAGGATGATGATGATGAGTGACGATGACATCTTGTTGCTGTAGAGCCAGTTTATACAGGGAGATATTATGAATTGGTTTATTTTTTGTGGGGGCCCAAACAAACCAATCATTTCAGCCACAGTTTTTTAGGCCCTGTCGCTGAAATGTTTGGTTTGTTAAAGTGTGCATGTCCTATTTTCGCAACATAAGGGTGGGTGGGAGGGCCCAAGGACAATTCCATCTTGCATCACTATTCATTATTCCTACTGCTGAGAGTCATTCATATGTGGGACTTGTGTTTTCAATGCATACAACTGTTTGCATTCCACTTGATTGCTGCACCTTCATGGGTGAGAATGTGATCTCCCTGACCTGGGGGAGTCAGGGCTGGGGCAGGAAGGCTCAATTACACTTCTTTTTTTGGGCGGCTAAACTTTTTTTTACCTGTCTGGTCTGGTGCCCACTGCTGAGACTCATTTTTAATGATTGACTTGTCTTGAAATGCATATAACTCTTTGCATTCCACTGATTGCTGCACCTTCATGGGTGAGAATGTGATCTCCCTGACCTGGGGGAGTCAGGGCTGGGGCAGGAAGGCTCAATTACACTTCTTTCTTTGGGCGGCTAAAATTTTTTGAGGGCGGCTGCAATTACACTTCTTTTTGGGCGGCTGCAATTAAACTTCTTTGGGGGCGGCTGCAATTAAACTTCTTTGGGGGCGCCTGCAATAACACTTCTTTTTGGGCGGCTGCAATTACACTTCTTTGGGGGCGGCTGCAATTACACTTCTTTGGGGGCACAGGGGCACTCCAGGGGCACAGGGGGTATCCTGTAGTGGGCTGCCACACATTTTTTTTAAATATGGCTATCCACAGGTTGTTCAGTCTGCCATTTGAGATTGGGATCTTTCATCACAGAGACCAACTGCACATCAGGGTCAGGATCAGCCAGGTTGTTAAATGGGGTTTCGACCATGAATCAATCACATCATAAAATTAATTAATAATCAATCATAATCAGAATCAAGCCAGATAGGGGTCTTGTTAAATATTAAACTGACCAAAACAGATACACACACAACTAGTACTGCCTCATCTACCTGTCTGGTCTGGTGCCCCCTGCTGAGAGGCAATTAAACTTCTTTGGGGGCGGCTGCAATTACACTTCTTTGGGGGCGGCTAAACTATTTTGAGGGCGGCTGCAATTACACTTCTTTTTGGGCGGCTGCAATTACACTTCTTTTTGGGCGGCTGCAATTACACTTCTTTTTAGGCGGCTGCAATTACACTTCTTTGGGGGCGGCTGCAATTACACTTCTTTTTGGGCGGCTGCAATTACACTTCTTTTTGGGCGGCTGCAATTACACTTCTTTTTGGACGGCTGCAATTACACTTCTTTTTGGGCGGCTGCAATTACACTTCTTTTTGGGCGGCTGCAATTACACTTCTTTGGGGGCAGCTGCAATTACACTTCTTTGGGGGCGGCTAAACTTTTTTGAGGGCGGCTGCAATTACACTTCTTTTTGGGCGGCTGCAATTACACTTCTTTTTGGGCGGTTGCAATTACACTTCTTTGGGGGCGGCTGCAATTACACTTCTTTGGGGGCGGCTAAACTTTTTTGAGGGCGGCTGCAATTACACTTCTTTTTGGGCGGCTGCAATTACACTTCTTTTTGGGCGGCTGCAATTACACTTCTTTTTGGGCGGCTGCAATTACACTTCTTTGGGGGCAGCTGCAATTACACTTCTTTTTGGACGGCTGCAATTACACTTCTTTTTGGGCGGCTGCAATTACACTTCTTTTTGGGCGGCTGCAATTACACTTCTTTGGGGGCAGCTGCAATTACACTTCTTTGGGGGCAGCTAAACTTTTTTGAGGGCGGCTGCAATTACACTTCTTTTTGGGCGGCTGCAATTACACTTCTTTTTGGGCGGCTGCAATTACACTTCTTTGGGGGCGGCTGCAATTACACTTCTTTGGGGGCGGCTGCAATTACACTTCTTTTTGGGCGGCTGCAATTACACTTCTTTGGGGGCGGCTGCAATTACACTTCTTTGGGGGCACAGGGGGTATCCTGTAGTGGGCTGCCACACATTTTTTTAAATATGGCTATCCACAGATTGTTCAGCCTGCCATTTGAGATTGGGATCTTTTATCACAGAGACCAACTGCACATCAGGGTCAGGATCAGCAAGGTTGTTAAACGGGGTTTCGACCATGAATCAATCACATCATAAAATTAATTAATAATCAATCAATCAATCAATCATAACCAGAATCAAGCCAGATAGGGGTCTTGTTAAATATTAAACTGACCAAAACAGATACACACACAACTAGTACTGCCTCATCTACCTGTCTGGTCTGGTGCCCACTGCTGAGAGGCAATTAAACTTCTTTGGGGGCGGCTGCAATTACACTTCTTTGGGGGCGGCTGCAATTACACTTCTTTTTGGGCGGATAAACTTTTCTTTACCTGTCCGGTCTGGTGCCCACTGCTGAGAGTCATTCGTATGAGGGACTTGTCTTTTAAATGCATACAACTGTTTGCATTCCACTCGATTGCTGCACCAATCGCCCACTGCTGGTTGCAGCTCTCACCCTGCATTAATTTGGGAGTCTGCCACTGCAGTCTTTTTTTTTGGAGCCTTGAAACTTTTAGGGATGCTGTACTAGCCGACACCTTTAGGTGGACTCTGGTCTGTCTTGTATCCAGCACAGTGGTCTTGTGTGCAAGAGATTGTTCTCTGTCCTCTTTTGGATTTGTGTCACCATCACCATCTTCATGGGTGAGAATGTGATCTCCCTGACCTGGGGGAGTCAGGGCTGGGGCAGGAAGGCTGCAATTACACTTCTTTTTGGGCGGCTAAACTTTTTTGTGGGCGGCTGCAATGAAATGAAACTTCTTTGGGGGCGGCTAAACTTTTTTGAGGGCGGCTGCAATTAAACTTCTTTGGGGACGGCTGCAATTACACTTCTTTTTGGGAGGCTGCAATTAAACTTCTTTGGGGGCGGCTGCAATTAAACTTCTTTGGGGGCGGCTAAACTTTTTTCAGGGAGGCTGCAATGAAAATTCTTTTTGTGCGGCTGCAATTAAACTTCTTTGGGGGCGGCTTAACTTTTTTGAGGGCGGCTGCAATTTAACTTTTTTGGGGACGGCTGCAATTACACTTCTTTTTGGGCGGCTGCAATTAAACTTCTTTGGGGGCGGCTAAACTTTTTTGAGGGCGGCTGCAATTACACTTCTTTGTGGGCGGCTGCAATTACACTTCTTTTTGGGCGGCTGCAATTAAACTTCTTTGGGGGTGGCTGCAATTACACTTCTTTGGGGGTGGCTGCAATGAAACTTCTGTTTGGGCGGCTAAACTTTTTTGTGGGCGGCTGCAATTAAACTTCTTTGTGGGCGGCTGCAATTACACTTCTTTTTGGCCGGCTGCAATTAAACTTCTTTGGGGGCGCCTGCAATTACACTTCTGTTTGGGCGGCTGCAATTACACTTCTTTTTGGGCGGCTACATTTTTTTTTACCTGTCTGGTCTGGTGCCCACTGCTGAGAGTCATTTGTATGAGGGACTTGTCTTTGAAATGCATATAACTCTTTGCATTTCACTGATTGCTGCACCAATCGCCCACTGCTCCTTGGCTGCACTGTGTAAACAGTGCACAATCAAGCCAGATAGGGGTCTTGGTGCTTGTTTTGAGGTTGTAGCAGGGGAGTGCAGCTACGAGTCGTAACACCTTGAGAGAAGATCAGTACTTCTCTACCGGCAAAGGACATCCTCCTCGACAGAGCCCACAGCTTCACGAGGGACGCATGTGAAGCAGTGAGCAAAGGGAACACCCGCCTAGCGAACCAGATCACCTGAATCCACCCTAGCGATCAATAGAGTTACAGAAGTCGCAGCCAGATAGAACTCTTCCAGCTGCCACCTAGTCATTGATTAGCCCCCTCCCCTCCACCCATTAGGCAATGATTGACGAGACGAATGGTAATAATAAATAATAAATTAATAATATTACTAATCACCAAATTAAAAATCAGATGAAATTAATTATAAATAATCATAATCACAATCAAGACAGATAGGGGTCTTATGAAATATTAAACTGACCAAAACAGATACACACTCTGCACCATCGAGCAGGTGATCACCGACAAGCCAGGTGCAACGGTCTTTAGCACCCTGAATGCCAAGTGTGGGTTTTGGCAGATCCCTCTGGACAGAGCCTCTTCCATGCTTACTGCCTTCATGACCCCTATTGGGTGCTACGTCTTCCTACGCATGCCCTATGGCATCACCACGGGCAGCGAAGTTTTCCAGCGCTGCATGGAGCAACAGTTCGCTGGCTCTCCCTTTGACATCATCGCTGTCAGCATCCTCCTTATCTGCACAGCCGGGTCCATCAGTTACTGCCACTGCTGCAACCAATGCTAGTGATGGTTACGCATGCCCTATGGCATCACCACGGGCAGCGAAGTTTTCCAGCGCTGCATGGAGCAACAGTTCGCTGGCTCTCCCTTTGACATCATCGCTGTCAGCATCCTCCTTATCTGCACAGCCCGGTCCATCAGTTACTGCCACTGCTGCAACCAATGCTAGTGATGGTTTACATTACATTACATCTTCCATCTGCCACCTTAAAATTGATTAGCCCACTCCCCTACACCCATTAGGCAATGATTTAAGAGACGACTGGTAATAATAAATGAATACTAATCACAAAATTAAACAATCAGATTACATTATCACACAATCAAGCCAGATAGGGGTCTTGTTGGATGTTAAAGTGATCAAAACAGTTACACACTTGCAGACAAACTCTGTGCTGCACAAAATGCCCACCGCTACTTGGCTGCACATGGTAAACAGTGCATGATCAAGCCAGATAGGTATCTTTAATGGGCCTATTTTTTTAAACTGCCATCATGTCTGCCGCTGCAGTGCCACTCTTACATGAGCCACGTGTTTGTGCCGCACACTTGTGTGGCTTAGCATAGTTATCCAGCTAACTCAGTGCAAACTTTGGCAATAAAAACAATATTGTGAGGTGTGAGGTGTTCAGAATACTCTGGAAATGAGTGTAAATGAATGTTATTGAGGTCAATATAGCGTAGGAGCAAAAAAATGTTTTTATGCTTTTTTAACAAAAAAATCAGAACCCAAAACCCAAAAAAATCCAAACACAAAACACTTAGGAGGTGTTTTGCCAAAACCCATTAGAACCCAAAACCTCAAGGTAATCAGAACCCAAAACCCAAAACCCGAAAAGTGGCCGGTACACATCTCTAATTTATATATATATATATATATATATATATATATATATATATATTGTTTTTTACACTGTATCCCCCTGTGTCCACTACAGATTTCAATATATAAGGCACGGGGTCGGATCCGTGATCTCCACATATCCAATGTCTGCGTGTATTATTTCTTTATGAGTGTAACAGCGTATCAGACGCAGCATCAGTTTTAACCTTAACACGTTTGTATATCGATTGATATAATCGGTGCATTAATGATGTTCCAAAGGGTATAAAGATATGTTCGTTGTACAACCTCTCATTGAGAGACTCATACGCTGATGCGTCTGAATAGTATGGTTTAAATAGCTGCGTAGCTGCATTGGACATATATATATATATATATATATATATATATATATATATTTATATATATATATATATATATATATATATATATATAAATATAAAGGCTTATTTCTTGTAAGTCAGTGAACAGCTAATCTTGTAAGGAATCTGTACAATAGAGTCAGCAGCTCTCTCTCCCTGCTTATCCAGACTGCGATAGCTGATTCGGAATCAACTATACAGTATATCTGAAATTGACATCAGTCGGAGAGGTGTGCCATTTCGCCTTTTTATTCTGATACCGTTGCTCGTTATAGTAGAAGCACTACAGGGTCTTCTGACTCACTACGGTGACCACACCTTCCTTAAAAAACTCATAAAGAGTTTACTTCAATGTATATGTATTTTAACATATAAAGATTCCATAGATCTTGGTGTATTACCCCTGAGGAAGTCCCTAGTGGACGAAACGCGTAGGGTTATCTCGCATGCTCAATCTACACCTTTGTTCGGAATCATTATGAATTACAACGATCCATCAACTATCTCTGTAAACCATTCATAAATGTATTTTAAACTATTTTACTGTACGAAATAAATTTTGTATTTTTACAATTGTGGATTGGTGATATCACCTTCTGAGCGCACCTCTACACCTTCTTCTCTCTCTCTCTCTCTCTCTCTCTATATATATATATATATATATATATATATATATATATATATATATATATATATATATATATATATAAAGGCTTATTTCTTGTAAGTCAGTGAACAGCTAATCTTGTAAGGAATCTGTACAATAAAGTCAGCAGCTTCTAGTCATATGCAAATGTGGTTTACAACCATTCCCATTGTCTCTGAATGGGGGAGCTTTTACACTCTGAGCTAAGTATTGCTGAAATCACTGTGGCAACCGGAGGTTGCTAGGGGTAACCGGTTGCATGGTTTAGAAGGCAACACATACAGTATAATTACTACATTATCCACTGCTTTAATAAAATATCAGCTTTAATACCCCGCAGCCTAACCCTTCCCTCCTAACAATTACCCTCTTCGCCTGTACCTAAACCTTACCACCACCACCCTTCCCTCAGCAGTATGTGAACAGTCTCTGGGATACTTATGATCGGGATGTGGCTGCTGGGATTCCGGTGTCAGCATTTCCAGTGATGTTGGAATTCTTGACCGCCAACATCCCAACCAACAGCATGCTGAATGCATTTGAACTCTCAGCAGTGATGGTGGACTGTAGACCCCTACACACTACATGACCCGCACTGCGGACAATAAAGTAAATATTATCGGCCACAGGTAGCTAAATTGAGCATTCACACTGAACAATATCGGTACATGATGTCATTAAGTGATGTCACTGGGACCCTGTTGAACATGCGGGTCATTGGCTATATAATTGCCAAAATAAACCTGCATGTTCAGCTGAAGTGTGGGTCGTTAACAATGCACAGGAGCGTGCATCCTTAACGATATTGAGTGGTACTCACCACGTATTTGGCGATTTGCGGAGGAAACAAAAGTCAGTTCAGATTGACTCGGTGACCATCAAATGATTTCTCCTGCTAGCCGCCACATGGTACCAAGGGGATTTTGAGGCAATGGGAAGGGGGGGATATGCGTTTGGCCAGGCGGCATTTCAGGGCTAGCTTAGCAGTGAGCAACCGCTGCTTAGTGAGTGTTATGCTGGTGAATCTGCTGGTTTGGCATTTGGATGTGTCTTGTGGTGACAAATAAAATGCTTTTTGAGTGCCCTGTACATTGGAGAACTATATCTATATCATATACAGTGTATAAATGCACATAAAACAATATATATATATATATATATATATATATATATATATATATATATATATATATATATATATATATAGAGAGAGAGAGAGAGAGAGAGAGAGAGAGAGAGAGAGAGAGAGAGAGAGAGAGAGAGAGAGAAGGGGGGGTTGTGTCCCTATCCTGCGCCTATAGGTGAGCAGCACTACTCTAAAGTCTCCGACCCTAATGGGAGTCTGATGTACAAGATAGAGAGAAGAAGGTGTAGAGGTGCGCTCAGAAGGTGATGTCACCAATCCACAATTGTAAAAATACAAAATTTATTTCATACAATAAAATAATTTAAAATACATTTGTTATGAGTGGTTTACAGAGATTGTTGGTGGATCGTTGTAATTCATAATGACTCCAAACATAGGTGTAGATTGATCCTGCGAAAAAACCCTACGCGTTTCGTCCACTTGGGACTTTCTCAGGGGTAATACACCAGAATCTATGGAATCTTTATACCTTGGTACAATACATATACATTGAAGTACACTCTTTAAAAGTTATTTAAGGAAGGTGTGATCACCGTTGTGAGTCGGATGACCCTGTAATGCTCCACTATAAAAAGCAACGATATCAGGATAAAAAGGCGAAATAACACACCTCTCCAACTGATGTCAATTTCAGCTATACAGTTGATTCCGAATCAACTATCCACAGTCACGATCAGCAAGGCTGGCATGTGTCTCTCTCTCCCGGGGCTGGCGTGGGGCTGCTGGACTCTGCGGGCTGGTGCGGCTGCAGGTGGACACTGGGAGGCGCAGCACTGACTCATAGTGATTGGCAGCGCCGGGAGGTCAGCGCCGCCATCTTGGTTATGGGCAGCAGTACTATTGGGCCAGGTTAGGGTTGTTTCCTCCCACACTGTCCTGTTAACCAATGGCAGCCACCCCCCTAGGGATATGGGGCATCTGCCTAGGCAAAACAGGGTCAGTGCAAAAAGTCTTCTTGAGCTGCTCAGTTCTTGGGAACAACTCCTGACTGTTTCTAGCGCCTTTGCCTTCCTGCCCTGCCATCAGTCTCAGCTAAGCCGGCCTCTGACCCCACTGCCGCAGGTCTCCTCATGTCCGGCTACCGCCAGCACCTTCGGATCATTCATTCAGGTCTTGCTCCATATTCCATTACCCTTCATTGGCCAGTCCTTGGATCCTTTGTGCTGTCATCATCTTCTCCGCCTTCTCCAGAGCCAACTTCAACCTAATTACCCCGTCCTTCCAGAGGAACTCTAATTAGCAAGTCTCCCTTACGTTCGTATTCCTGAAGTGCTTTGCAAGTTTGTGTTACTCACTAGTGACTGTCTCTTAAAGAAGTATTTGAGTCATTACTGTCAGTCGTATATGAAGTCTTTCATTAAACCTGCTCGATTTAATCCATCTTCCGCTGGTCCGTCTCCAGTCTCTGAACACACACAACCTCATCAACTCCATCCGATGTGACATATATAATACACAGGCAAGAGCTATGAAGTGCATTTGGGCTAGAGATGAGTTGTTCGCAAACAAAGTGGATCTTTTGGATGCAACCCATAAAAGAGTGAGTGAGCCTCTGATCACAAAAAGGTGAACTGTCATTCTTTTACTTTCAGTTTCATTTTTCATTACAATGCATTTGCCGGAGCTCAGCACTGCCACCTGTGGCAGCTGAGATGTACTAACTCTGGAGACTGAGGGCCTTATTCAGATCTGCGCTCAGTACAAATGTGTTTGGAAAATGGGCAAAACCATGTGCACTGCAGGTGGGGCAGATGTAACATGTACAGAGAGAGTTAGATTTGGGTGGGGTGTGCTGAAACTGAAATCTAAATTGCAGTGTAAAAATAACGTTGCCAGTATTTACCCTGCACAGAAACAAAATAACTCACATAAATCTAACTCTCTCTATACATGTTACATCTGCCCCACCTGCAGTGCACATGGTTTTGCCCATTTTCCAAACAAATTTGTACTGAGCTCAGATCTGAATAAGGCCCTGAGTACAGTACTGCGACTGCAAGTGAAAGAAAGAATAACAAGGCTGCTGCTGCTGCTAGGGATGGCCATCGGTGCAGACACCATCGATGGTTGCCATTGATGGCGATTCTGCACCCAGCCATCGATCAGTGTTTTACTTGGTCATGAAGCTAAAGAAAAAAAAGGAGGTGGCCCTTCACCAATCACACAGCGCTAAATAAATATTACTTTCCTGATATGGTTTTTCAGGTCCGGTCCCTTTTATAGGAATCTAAACGGGAGAAATAAAAGACAACTTCCCCCTAGTGTAATACTGTGATATTGTGGTTGGATACTTTTTCTAGTATCTAAATATTGCACAATGATAGAGCAACTAAATATTCGGGGGATTCCCCCTTTATGGGTACTCACACTATCAATGTGGACAAAAGGCGTGTCACAGGTTCTTTGTTCCCTCTCCTGATGATATAGGACTCCACTCTGGTTAAATTAAAATGGATCCTTTATAACAATATGATAAAAGTGTACAATAAAAAAATGCAATCTCTGTACTCATCTGTAAGGTTTGGGAAGTCCAGCAGGCAAGTTGGTAAAGTCAGCAAAAAAACGGGGCCCCGTTCTAGCGTTCCTGCGGTATTCCTTCTCCCACCAGATGAGGTTCAAAGGGATTGCTTAGATAGAGTCTGCCAACGCGTTTCGATCATAACATGATCTTTTTCAAGGTGACTCTAACCAAGCTTCTAATGGGGTTTAAATACCCCTCCTAATTACTTCATTCGGTTCCCATTGGTATACTAGGTTTGTCATGTATAACTAATAACAAACGCATGCTTGTTTATTTCTGTGTTATTAGGTATCCAGGTTTCCGACTCCTGGGTACTCCACATCACTTCCGGTAACATGACCAAACCGCTTCCCCCGGAAAAGAGGTATCGGCGGCATCTACATTGCGTCATTTCCGCCGCCGTCTTTGTATGTATTGAAACTCCTGGATCCCGTCTCTGCCGCCATCTTGGTACTCCCTTATGCCCTGCAGCAGTATCGTCCCGGTGGCCATCTTAGTACTCCTTTTCAAAGGATAACTCGGTGGTGCGGCGGCCATCTTTATCCTCTTACTGAATCTGGCAGCCATCTTGGTCCTCCTTTGTGTGTGTTAACCCAGCGATGTGTCAGTCTTTTTCGTATTCCTGGTCCGCTTATTCAGCATTGTATAGATCTCTTCTCCATCTGTGTATTAACTTATTTTCATATTCAACGCAATGTCATTCTTTTTTTGGGAAGTCCTGGAGTTACGGCAGCCATCTTTGTGCTCCCAATACGATCCTTATTTCAGTCCTTAATGGTGGCCATCTTTGTACTCCCTTCTTTGGTAGATCAATAGTCTCTAGATGTTATGAGAATTATAGAGGACTCCTTACAGTAGATGGCCTGAAATTAATAGCAGCATAGTATGTGGCTTGTTTTGACAATATATTAATACCAATAAAACCATGCTAAAAACAGTAACATAGAATTTGACATAGAAACATAGAATTTGACGGCAGATAAGAACCACTTGGCCCATCTAGTCTGCCCCTTTTTTAAACATGTTACCTCAAACCATATTTGATCCTTATTTTTTTGTAAGGATATCAATATGCAGTAGTAAAGAGGGAAGGTGTGGGGGAGTTATTTTAAAAAAATGGGTTCCCCCAGTGACTTTATAAAAACCATTTAATTTCTCTATTAAGTCCATCGGGTTCTAAGGTTTTATAATTAAATATGAACTCCATTTCTTTTTGTGCCAATCTTTTGAGTATATTTTTATTCCTTTCAGTGGTGGTCATTAATTTTAATCCCCAGAATCCTCTCACATGATCTGTAGAGCAGTTGTGGAATTTTTTAAAATGAGTGGCCAGTGAATGGGTTTCAATACCCTTTTTGATGTTTCTGAAATGTTCAGATATTCTTGTTTTTAATGGTCTGGTAGTCCTACCGATGTACCATTTGTTACATGAGCATTCGACTGTATATATAACATTGGCGGTGTTGCATGTCATAAATTCGCTAATCTTATGCTCTTGTCCATTAATGTTCAGTTTTTCTGTTTTGGATGTGTTCCCTCTTGATGAGGTATTTTTGCAATTAATACACATCCCACATCGGTAGAAGCCCTTGGATCTGTTGTAGCTTTTTCTTATTCTATCTCCCATGTGGAGGCTACTTGTAAGTTTGTTTTTAAGGTTGTCGGACTTCCTATAGATATACTTGGGTCTAGTGGGTAGCATTTTGCCAATTATAGGATCCTTTTTTAATATTGGCCAGTGTTTGTTCATGATTTTTTCTATTTCCTTATGTTGTGTATTAAATTTGGTAATAAACGCCCATTGGAGGTCTTTATTGTTTTCTTCTGTCCTTGGTTTTGGGTGGAGTAATTCATTACGCCCGACAGTTTTGGCATCCTCTAGTCCTTTTTGTACTATATTCTCCTCATAGCCACATGCTAAAAATGATGATTTCATAGTTTGAGCCTGTTCATTAAAAGTGTTTATATTAGTGCAGTTCCGCTTCAATCTTTTAAATTGACCACCCGGGATATTAGTGAGCCAATTTTTATGATGACAACTCTTTGCATTTATGTATGCCGCTGAGTCCGTCGGCTTTTGGAAGGTTTTAGTGCAAATTTTATTGTTCTCTACATAGATGGTTAAATATAGATAATTAATGTTTGTTTTATCAATCATGTAACTCAGTTTAATGTTCTGAGTGTTAGCATTTAGATATGTGCAAAAAGTTTTTAATAATTCCATTTCTCCTTGCCAAATAAAAAGGATATCATCTATGTATCGCGACCAGGACACCAGGTTTGCCTTAAATGGATTATTATTATTTTATATACTAAAAGAGAAGAAGATTAGAAAATTTCTAAGGGACAACAAATTAAAAGAGGCAAAGAAATTTCCCAATACTACCACAATAGAACAAGTAACGACAACAACTAGGAAAACCAATCACCCACTAACAAGACAAAAGAATCCATCACCCATCAGATATAGAAGAGATAGAGGGGAAGGATACAAACCAAGATACGAAACATATAACTACAAAAATACATATGATAGAATGAGAGAACCGGTATGGAGAAGGGGACACAATACAGATCATGAATGGAGAAATAGAAAGTATGAAGAAGATAGATATAACAGAACAAGAAACGACAATCGCCATGATAACTATAGATCTAATAAAAGTCCCGTTCAATTATAAAATAGATACACCAACTTGAGAGACCCCCAAACCCCAAGAAGCTAACATTTTTTAGACAGAGAGAGACCTCACCACAATCAGAGGTAATTGGATATAGGAAAAGAGGAAAAAGGGGGGGTCAACGGAAAAAAGGCAAAAGGAAAAACAACAGTAAAAATAAAAACAAAAATAAAATGATAGAATTAAAGAATTAATCAGAAACAGAAGAATCAACACCCCAGACCCCCAAAAGCAAAACGAAGGCAAAGTCAAAATTTTCAACCTCAGCACACATATTCTCAATGAAAACGAAAGGAAAGTCCTGGAGAAAGGGATGAAATACGCCCCATCCTGCAAAGTCAATGAATTTGAACTCTTTGTGGACATTCAGAAATATGTTAGGAAACTAACATTAAAAAAGTTTTTTTAACCAAGGAGACGGAAAGCGAAGTAGAGGAGGGGACCACCTCCATATTTCGCCCTAAGTCCACCTTCTTTCCAGCACACTTGAAAGGGAACTTTATTGAGACTTTTGCAGCTCAAGTAATTGATGATATTCGGGACGTTAGAAAACGGAAAATTCATTACAACCTCACGTACAAAGAGAGGAAGGCATTGGAAGAACTAAAGAAAAATGACAACATAGTCATAAAACCTGCAGATAAGGGGGGGGGTTGTGATTTTAGATACCTCCAATTATGAAGAAGAAGTATTAAAATTAATTAAAGAATAATCCACCTACACCAAATTGAAAAAAGACCCCACATCTGGTTTTAAAATTGATCTAGAGACACTTTTAAACCAATTTGAGAATGTTTTAAATCCAAAAGAAAAGAAGTTTTTAATAATCGAAGACCCCCAAATACCCACAATATATATTTTACCTAAAATACATAAGGACCCCATTAAGCCACCAGGACGTCCCATTGTCTCTGGTATGGACTCGCTTACATCGAATCTATCAGAAATGATAGATTTTTATTTACAACCACTGGTTTTTAAAAACAAATCACACTTGAAGGACACCAGAGACGCTTTAAGAATTATAGAAAATATAGAGTGGCAGGAGGACTTTATTTTAGTTAGTGCCGATGTAAGCTCCCTGTATACGATTATCAAACATGACGATGGCATATAATCGTCCAAATTGTTTTTAGAGAAATCGGATCTTAATACAGAGCTGCAAAGTTTTATCTTGGCAGGAATCGCATTTATTTTAAAACATAATTATTTTGTTTTTAAAGGTGAATTTTATCTGCAAAAAACAGGCACGGCCATGGGCACCAGGTTTGCCCCCAGCTACGCAAACTTATTCATGGGTAGCTGGGAGGAAGATGTTATTTGGAATAATAATCCATTTAAGGCAAACCTGGTGTCCTGGTCGCGATAGATGATATCCTTTTTATTTGGCAAGGAGAAATGGAATTATTAAAAACTTTTTGCACATATCTAAATGCTAACACTCAGAACATTAAACTGAGTTACATGATTGATAAAACAAACATTAATTATCTAGATTTAACCATCTATGTAGAGAACAATAAAATTTGCACTAAAACCTTCCAAAAGCCGACGGACTCAGCGGCATACATAAATGCAAAGAGTTGTCATCATAAAAATTGGCTCACTAATATCCCGGGTGGTCAATTTAAAAGATTGAAGCGGAACTGCACTAATATAAACACTTTTAATGAACAGGCTCAAACTATGAAATCATCATTTTTAGCATGTGGCTATGAGGAGAATATAGTACAAAAAGGACTAGAGGATGCCAAAACTGTCGGGCGTAATGAATTACTCCACCCAAAACCAAGGACAGAAGAAAACAATAAAGACCTCCAATGGGCGTTTATTACCAAATTTAATACACAACATAAGGAAATAGAAAAAAATATGAACAAACACTGGCCAATATTAAAAAAGGATCCTATAATTGGCAAAATGCTACCCACTAGACCCAAGTATATCTATAGGAAGTCCGACAACCTTAAAAACAAACTTACAAGTAGCCTCCACATGGGAGATAGAATAAGAAAAAGCTACAACAGATCCAAGGGCTTCTACCGATGTGGGATGTGTATTAATTGCAAAAATACCTCATCAAGAGGGAACACATCCAAAACAGAAAAACTGAACATTAATGGACAAGAGCATAAGATTAGCGAATTTATGACATGCAACACCGCCAATGTTATATATGCAGTCGAATGCTCATGTAACAAATGGTACATCGGTAGGACTACCAGACCATTAAAAACAAGAATATCTGAACATTTCAGAAACATCAAAAAGGGTATTGAAACCCATCCACTGGCCACTCATTTTAAAAAATTCCACAACTGCTCTACAGATCATGTGAGAGGATTCTGGGGATTAAAATTAATGACCACCACTGAAAGGAATAAAAATATACTCAAAAGATTGGCACAAAAAGAAATGGAGTTCATATTTAATTATAAAACCTTAGAACCCGATGGACTTAATAGAGAAATTAAATGGTTTTTATAAAGTCACTGGGGGAACCCATTTTTTTTAAAATGAGCTCGCTGTTTAAAAAAAAAAAACAGAAGGGGTGTTTTCAGGTTTTGTGCGCTTAATAAACCAAAAGCTGCTTAGTACACCATACAATGAGTGTCATTCAGTCACACCCAATAGAACAAATTGGAAAGGCAAAAAAATGGAGTAGGTGTGTCCAGCGCTAAAGTAGTTCCCATCCACTATTCACACCTAATGTGAAATGGTAAATATACAATCACCAGTCCAATTTTCATAGGTCAGTCAGAGGTAATGATGTTGGGAGCAGCGTCCTCAATTAATCCAAAGATCATGCAAAGAAAGAAGCAGAGGATCGTGCAAATAACGTTTTTAAAAATAGAAATGATTTAATAAAAATTTGCACTTACAATGAACAGACATAAACAGGCATGAAAGGGATATCCTTATGGCAAGGCAGCATCCACCGTTGGTAATACAGAGTTCCTTAGTGGCACTAGGTCTGGACCAGTAATCACTCGGTACCTTGTTGGGGAAGCCGTCCTGCCCAGGGGAATCCAGTTCAGTGGTCCACACTTATAAAAAAAAAAGTTACAAAAAATGTTGATTTTACCGTTTATGGCAATAAATGATTGTAAAAAAAATTATACTTCGTTATCAAATTACCCCTTTTTCCAAAGCGAGCCGCTGAGCCGTCTAAAAGATCTGAATCTTTTCACGGATTGATCACTAGATCCCAGCTCTTTTTAGTGACCCGTTTTGACCATCTCTACTTTGGGCAGCTCTGGGTTGAAAGCAAATTGGAGCCTGGGACTGAGCCAGATTGGGAGATGACTCTGTAGGGTTTAGTTTGCTGTTAGTGGCAGTGACAGGAAAAAAAATTTCCCTGTCAACATGATCTTGGCCTATTTCATTGGGAGGCCTGCAGCTGCAGCTCCACCAGGCCCATTGTTAATCCAGCCCTGTGTCTAGGGTCAGATTTGTGGGGACCTCGTTGTAGGTCCCCACAATGCCTGGAGTCCTTCCTGTGTTGGTGTGTTTACCGGCCTATGTCCAGTAGTACATATCTATATCCCAGTGAGGCCATGCGGGACTCACACACACATATACAGATGGAGAGCCTCTCATTATTGCCGCCAGTGCGTCATCACAGAGGTTTTGGTGATCCTCTTCTCTTCTTGCGCTCCCATCCGCCAAGGGGCGTGGATGCTCACCATGCAATAGAAATCGCCACCGCTGGGTGGCTAATGCTTCACTAATGTAGCGGCGGATTGATATACTGTACAGAAGGAACCCCGCCATTCGCCGAGCGGAGTGAGCTTACACAGTACACTACAGTATGAGATGCTTGTGCATCTCATCCCCGTGAACATCACTGCGAGCAAATGAGCTGTGTAGTGTCACGGCCCCATAGGCAAATAGTAACCTTCACATTCACGTAGCCAATGCTGAATATTTTGAACATTGGGACAGTAAAGTAAAGTAAAGTAGTGTAGAACATTGGAACAGTAAAGTAGTGTAGAGCATTGGGACAGTAAAGTAGTGTAGAGCATTGGGACAGTAAAGTAGTGTAGAACATTGGGACAGTAAAGTAGTGTAGAGCATTGGGACAGTAAAGTAGTGTAGAGCATTGGGACAGTAAAGTAGTGTAGAACATTGGGACAGTAAAGTAGTGTAGAGCATTGGGACAGTAAAGTAGTGTAAAGTAAAGTAGTGTAGAACATTGGGACAGTAAAGTAGTGTAGAGCATTGGGACAGTAAAGTAGTGTAGAACATTGGGACAGTAAAGTAGTGTAGAGCATTGGGACAGTAAAGTAGTGTAAAGTAAAGTAGTGTAGAACATTGGGACAGTAAAGTAGTGTAAAGTAATGTAGTGTAGAACATTGAGACAGTAAAGTAAAGTAGTGTAGAACATTGGGACAGTAAAGTAGAGTAGAACATTGGGACAGTAAAGTAGTGTAGAACATTGGGACAGTAAAGTAGTGTAGAACATTAGGACAGTAAAGTAGTGTAGAGCATTGGGACAGTAAAGTAGTGTAGAGCATTGGGACAGTAAAGTAGTGTAGAGCATTGGGACAGTAAAGTAGTGTAGAGCATTGGGACAGTAAAGTAGTGTAGAGCATTGGGACAGTAAAGTAGTGTAGAGCATTGGGACAGTAAAGTAGTGTAGAGCATTGGGACAGTAAAGTAGTGTAGAGCATTGGGACAGTAATGTAGTGTAGAACATTGAGACAGTAAAGTAGTGTAGAGCATTGGGACAGTAAAGTAGAGCATTGGGACAGTAAAGTAATGTAGAACATTGGGACAGTAAAGTAGTGTAGAACATTGGGACAGTAAAGTAGTGTAGAACATTGAGACAGTAAAGTAGTGTAGAACATTGGGACAGTAAAGTAGTGTAGAACATTGGGACAGTAAAGTAGTGTAGAACATTGAGACAGTAAAGTAGTGTAGAACATTTGGACAGTAAAGTAGTGTAGAACATTGGGACAGTAAAGTAGTGTAGAACATTGATACAGTAAAGTAGTGTAGAGCATTGGGACAGTAAAGTAGTGTAGAGCATTGGGACAGTAAAGTAGTGTAGAACATTGAGACAGTAAAGTAGTGTAGAGCATTGGGACAGTAAAGTAGTGTAGAGCATTGGGACAGTAAAGTAGTGTAGAGCATTGGGACAGTAAAGTAGTGTAGAACATTGGGACAGTAAAGTAGTGTAGAACATTGGGACAGTAAAGTAGTGTAGAACATTGAGACAGTAAAGTAGTGTAGAACATTGGGACAGTAAAGTAGTGTAGAACATTGAGACAGTAAAGTAGTGTAGAGCATTGGGACAGTAAAGTAGTGTAGAGCATTGGGACAGTAAAGTAGTGTAGAACATTGGGACAGTAAAGTAGTGTAGAACATTGGGACAGTAAAGTAGTGTAGAACATTGAGACAGTAAAGTAGTGTAGAACATTGGGACAGTAAAGTAGTGTAGAACATTGAGACAGTAAAGTAGTGTAGAGCATTGGGACAGTAAAGTAGTGTAGAACATTGGGAGTCTCAGAAGTTCCCACAACTCCGATTTCTCCAATAGCGCTACAGCTCCACTGATGGGAGCACTCTACAGACCATACACATCACCATGTGGCGTAGGGTAGTGGATAACTGCGTCGCTCTGCACACTAGAAACCTGTGTTCGACTACAGTGTCAAATTTTTTTTTTTTTTCTTGGAATATTTTTGAAAGTTATATTTAATAAAACTAGACATACTGTACATAAAATAACCTGTTTCCATAAATCATTTTTTGTGTGATTCCTACTGCATTACGCATTTTGCACATGGTGAGCCAGATGAACTGAATCAGCCTAATGCATTACAGTATCTTCCAGGGATGGGGAGGGGAGGCGGGGCTGGACTTGAGCTGAATACATTACTGTACCTCCAACAGCGCTAATCCACAATGGGAGTGTCTGAGACGAGCATGCAAGGACCCATGGCAACAAGCATGTACAGTAATCACCACATTAAAAACAAATAGGAAATCCCTCATGGCAACAAGCAGGAAATACAGGCAATACTGTACTTACTTCCCCTTAGGGACTCCAGAAGTTGGGGGTCCCACCGGACCAGATCGCTCCAGCGCCTCTGAGGGACTTCACGGTCCTCATCCTCCGGAACCACTCCCAGATGGCACGGCATGCTCCCTGCCTGGTACGTCTCCACCTCACCAGGCCACCAATACCTTTAGTTCCCCACCCCTGTACGGCCTAGCTCTCCTAGTAGTAGCAGCCATACGGTCTAGTGTATTGCACAGTATGGAGAGAATAAAAATGGCGCACCCACGTGCAAGGGGCATGTGCGTTCTGCGTGGAGCAATCGTCGCATCCTGCACGCCAGTGAGTAGTGAGATGCATTAGTGTCCCTGCCATGCGCACACACACACACACAAAGCTTTATAGGAAGGCAGGATTTTTTGTGTGTTAAATATACAGTAACTGACCGACTGTAAAGATGTTGGAAAAAAAACAAGTTCCCTTTAATAACCAAACTCAGGCATACTGTACTTTATTGTACAACATGCAGACTGGCGCACTTATCCACTAGCCTACACACCTGATTACAGCGCCCAAAGCTTCCACCCAGATTCAAACGATATACAAGAGATGGTACACCCACTGGCGAAATGTAATAAAACTTACACACTAAAATAGTTGTAAATGTCCAGATAATCAGAACATTGATCTGAAAAAAAATTCACCCAGATTTAGCCTAGCGCCTTTCCACCAAACCAATGAGATGCATTAGCGTCTCATTATAACTTGCCCATAGCTCATAGCATGATATAAAATAGTGTAATGATACGCAATTCAATGTAATTGTATTTATTAGTGTCTATCTACAGTACAGTAGTAACAAAGTAGTTCCTGCGCTACAGAGCTTTTTAATACTATAGTCACTTCATGCGCACGCTGCACAACACATTTCACGCGTGCGCAGCGAAGATTTAAAAAAGTGACATCTGGTGGATGAGCACTGGTATTGCAGTCAGCCGGCAATACCACCGCCATTCGCCAAGCTGTTAAAATGTATTGCGACGCCCTGCGCCAGGGCGGGCTGGCGGTACAACTGGCATAGGTAGGCTGAATGAGTGGCACTACATCTGTACACACAAATATGCACACGGGGGAAGCGGTCAATTGGTCTAGCAGTGATTTTCAACCTTTTTACCTTGCGGCACACTAAATAAGATTCTAAAATTGCCAAGGCACACCATGAGATCCCCACAGGGCAAAAACATTGGCCCCCACAGGAAAAAAAACAACCTATTGGCCCCCATATAAAAAACAAACACACTGGTAACAAAATAAAATACATTGGCCCTTCACATGAAAAGTAGAGACCAGTAAATAACAGTTGAACTGGTGGTGGCTGTAAATGGGTTTGGGCATCTCTAGATCTGGGGGCACACTTGAGAACAGCTCAAGGCACACTGGTGTGCCACGGCACAGTGGTTGAAAAACACTAGTCAACACAATTAGGTCGACATGGGAAAGGGTCGGCATGGGTCTAGATCAACATGGGAAAATGTCAACATGGTTCTAGGTTGAAAGGTCATTAGTTCGACATATCGTTAGTTCGACAGGTCATTAGTTCAACAGTGTCTAGGTTGACAGTCAAAAGGTCGACATGGGGTTTTTCACTGTTTTTTTTGAGCCGACATGTGACGACAGGCGGTATTTCGTGCCCTACCATCCACTAGGGCAGTGGTTCCCAACATTTTTTGTCTCCCGTACCCCTTGATTAGGCTTTTCATTTATGAGTACCCCCTTGTGTCAAATCACCCCCACCCATCTCTCCACACAAAATAACATTTGTAACCCAGAAGTGGCACACTGGGAGCGGCTGCTTGGCACAACTAAAGCCACAGTGTATGAGTATTGACCCCTGGGGGTAGATTTGTGGAGATGGACAGGACAGGCCTGCTCTGTATATGTGACTTTATCAGACCTCAGCGTTGCACCTCCAGTGCTGGAAACCACTCGCAGCCTCAACCTCTCACACAGCAGTTACCTCCATTTGGCGTTACTGCGGCCGCCTGCCTACATTCCGCTGCCAAGCTCCACTAAAGTAAGGGGGACAGTTTTATTTTCGGGATGCCAATCCCGGGAATCCCGGGATTGGGCATTTTTCAATCCCAATGCCCGAGATTGAAAAAATGCCCCGGGATTGGCATCCCTATTCCCAAGTGTCCAAGCCGTGTGGTAGGCACAGGGAATATAGTGTAATCATGGGGCAGGAGGGAATCATGAGAGCTGCAGGCAGAAGAGCTGGATTGCAGGAGGTGCAGAGGGGTTAATTCCCAAGTGTCCAAGCCGTGTGGTAGGCACAGGGAATATAGTGTAATCATGGGGCAGGAGGGAATCATGAGAGCTGCAGGCAGAAGAGCTGGATTGCAGGTGGCAGCAGGAGGTGCAGAGGGGTTAATTCCTAAGTGTCCAAGCCGTGTGGTAGGCACAGGGACTATAGTGGAATCATGGGGCAGGAGGGAATCATGAGAGCTGCAGGCAGAAGAGCTGGATTGCAGGTGGCAGCAGGAGGTGCAGAGGGGTTAATTCCTAAGTGTCTAAGCCGTGTGGTAGGCACAGGGACTATAGTGGAATCATGTTCACATTATGACACAGTACTGGCTAAAATCCACATTATGACACAGTATTGGCCAAAAATCACATTATGACACACGGTACTGGCTAAAATTCATATTAGGACACAGTACTGGCTAAAATCCACATTATGACACAGTATTGGCCGAAAATAACATTATGACACACGGTACTGGCTAAAATTCATATTAGGACACGGTACTGGCTAAAATCCACATTATGACACACATTAGGGGCCAATATTCACATTATGACACATGGTACTGGCTAAAATCCACATTATGACACGGTACTGGCTAAAATTCACATTATGACACGGTATTGGCCGAAAATCACATTATGACACACGGTACTGGCTAAAATTCATATTAGGACACGGTACTGGCTAAAATCCACATTATGACACACATTAGGGGCCAATATTCACATTATGACACATGGTACTGGCTAAAATTCACATTATGACACGGTACTGGCTAAAATCCACATTATGACACACATTAGGGGCCAATATTCACATTATGACACATGGTACTGGCTAAAATTCACATTATGACACAGTACTGGCTAAAATCCACATTATGAGACACGGTACTGGCTAAAATCCACATTATGACACATGGTACTGGCTAAAATTCATATTAGGACACACGGTACTGGCTAAAATTCACATTATGATACACGGTACTGGCTAAAATTCACATTAGGACACACGGTACTGGCTAAAATTCACATTATGACACATGGTACTGGCTAAAATTCACATTATGACACATGGTACTGGCTAAAATTCACATTATGACACACGGTACTGGCTAAAATCCACATTATGACACACATTAGGGGCCAATATTCACATTATGACACACGGTACTGGCTAAAATTCACATTATGACACACGGTACTGGCTAAAATCCACATTATGACACACATTAGGGGCCAATATTCACATTATGACACACGGTACTGGCTAAAATTCACATTATGACACAGTACTGGCTAAAATCCACATTATGACACAGTATTGGCCGAAAATCACATTATGACACACGGTACTGGCTAAAATTCATATTAGGACACAGTACTGGCTAAAATCCACATTATGACACGGTATTGGCCGAAAATCACATTATGACACACGGTACTGGCTAAAATTCATATTAAGACACGGTACTGGCTAAAATCCACATTATGACACACATTAGGGGCCAATATTCACATTATGACACATGGTACTGGCTAAAATTCACATTATGACACGGTACTGGCTAAAATTCACATTATGACACACGGTACTGGCTAAAATTCACATTATGAAACACGGTACTGGCTAAAATTCACATTATGACACATGGTACTGGCTAAAATTCATATTAGGACACACGGTACTGGCTAAAATTCACATTATGATACACGGTACTGGCTAAAATTCACATTAGGACACACGGTACTGGCTAAAATTCACATTATGACACATGGTACTGGCTAAAATTCACATTATGACACATGGTACTGGCTAAAATTCATATTAGGACACACGGTACTGGCTAAAATTCACATTATGATACACGGTACTGGCTAAAATTCACATTAGGACACACGGTACTGGCTAAAATTCACATTATGACACATGGTACTGGCTAAAATTCACATTATGACACATGGTACTGGCTAAAATTCACATTATGACACATGTACTGGCTAAAATTCCCATAAGGACACATGGTACTGGCTAAAATTCCCATAAGGACACATGGTACTGGCCAAAATTCCCATAAGGACACATAGTACTGGACAAAATTCACATTATGACACACGCTACTGACTAAAATTCACATTATGACACATGGTACTGGCTAAAATTCCCATAAGGACACATTGTACTGGCTAAAATTCACAGTATGACACACGGTAAAGGCCAAAATTCACATTATGACACAGTACGGGCCAATATTCACATTATGATACACGGTACTGGCTAAAATTCACATTAGGACAAACGGTACTTGCTAAAATTCACATTATGACACACGTTAGGGGCCAAAATTCCCATTATGACACATGTACTGGCTAAAATTCCCATAAGGACACATGGTACTGGCTAAAATTCCCATAAGGACACATGGTACTGGCTAAAATTCCCATAAGGACACATGGTACTGGCTAAAATTCCCATAAGGACACATGGTACTGGCTAAAATTCCCATAAGGACACATAGTACTGGCTAAAATTCCCATAAGGACACATGGTACTGGCTAAAATTCCCATAAGGACACATGGTACTGGCTAAAATTCCCATAAGGACACATGGTACTGGCTAAAATTCCCATAAGGACACATAGTACTGGACAAAATTCACATTATGACACACGCTACTGACTAAAATTCACATTATGACACATGGTACTGGCTAAAATTCCCATAAGGACACATTGTACTGGCTAAAATTCACAGTATGACACACGGTACTGTCTAAAATTCACATTAGGACACACGGTAAAGGCCAAAATTCACATTATGACACACGTTAGGGTCCAAAATTCACATTATGACACAGTACAGGCCAATATTCACATTATGATACACGGTACTGGCTAAAATTCACATTAGGACAAACGGTACTTGCTAAAATTCACATTATGACACACGTTAGGGGCCAAAATTCACATTAGGACACACATTACTGGCTAAAATTCACATTAGGACACATCGTACTGGCTAAAATTCACATTAGGACACATGAAACTGGCTAAAATTCACATTTTGAAACAGGGCCGGCGCTAGCCACTCAGCAGCAGATGCAAAGCAGGGAGGTGCTGTGCTGGAGAGGCGCCATCCCCGCTTTGCTATTTAGCTGCCTTCCTGGACAGCTATTGTTGCTGGCTGCCGCCGCTGCTCCTGTTAGCGCTGGCAGCGTGAAACAGAAGTGGAGCGGTGCGTGCGCCCAGCTAGTGCTGCACAGTATCTGCGGTAGCAGATATTCAGCAGAGCGGTCGGGCAATTACTATACAGGTATGCTGTAGAAGTCCAAATAGTCAGCCAGCCAGCAGATGGCGCTAGTCAGCTTGGACAACATGGTGCAAGCTGTCAGCCACTCGCTGGTGCACTGAACTCGGAGGAGCTGTTCAGGAGGATAGGAGGAACGTTTCAGCCAGGGCCAGGAATTGTAAGTATAACGGGGCTAGGCTGGGCTGGGTGGTTTGTCTCTCCCCAGTTATTACTGTACATTATGTGCCTTATTCCCTGCTGGGCTCCTATGCTTGTCAGACAGTTAAACTATCCTGTGTTGAATGCAGCCAGCCCAGAGATCATGTATGTATGACCTGAGCTGCATGAAGGTCTGACAGGCAGGACAGGGGAACTACAGGTCCCATTATGCCCTTATAACTTGTATCAGGAATGTATTGCAGCTAGCTTACACATACCTCCCAACATCATCCATCCCAACATGACCCTCTCCAGGAGGGACACATTGCTCTGCTCCTGCACTTCCCTCTTAATGTATGATTGCCAGCACCTGTGTTGAAGCACCTTTCTTATCAATTAACCTGTTCAACACAGGTGATGGTAATCATACATTAAGAGGGAAGCCCAGGAATAGAGCATTGTGTCCCTCCTGGAGAGGGTCATGTTGGGAGTAGGGTGGCCAATTCCGGGATCGGGATCGGCGGGATCCCTGGATTTGGCCCCCAAAATGCCGGGATTTCAATCCCAGTATTTTGGGATTAGACTGCACATGCGCAGTCTAATGCCGGGCAGCGTCTGAGCGGGTGCTCAGCAGCTGCCCGGCTTCTCCCATCCCGGCTTCTCCCGTCTCTCGTCACGCTGCATGCAGTGTTTTGTAAATAAGATTGTGAAATTGGGTACTATTGTCAGGCCATAACCCTTCCTAGTGAGACTTCACCCCTTTTGTACAGCATGAGGGGGAGTGCGCAAATTTATAGTTTGCAGGAGGGCGCCGAATACCCTAGCACCGGCCCTGTTTTGACACACGGTACTGGCTAAAATTCACATTAGGACACACAGTATTGGCTAAAATTCACATTAGGACACACAGTATTGGCTAAAATTCACATTATGACACACATTAGGAGCCAATATTCACATTAGTACAGACAGTACTGGCAAGAATTCACATTATGACGCCTGGTAAAGGCCAATATTCACATTATGACACAGGTTAGGGGCCAAAATTCACATTATGACACACGTTTGGGGCCAAAATTCACATTATAACACACGGTACTGGCTAATATTCACATTATGACACACGTTAGGGGCCAAAATTCACATTATGACACACGGTACTGGCTAAAATTCACATTATGACACATAGTACTGGCTAAAATTCACATTTGGACACACGGTATGGGCCAATATTCACATTTTGGGGCGCGGCCTGGATGTCGAGCCGAGTGGATGCAGGAGACCGGAGCTCCTCACCCGCGAAGCATTCCCTCTGTGCCTGAGATGCTCTTACTCACCTCAGACACCTTTTTCTGGCTGGGGTCATCGCGGGCGTCTGGTGAAGTGGTGCTGCGGAGCCGGGGGACTCTCCATGGGTTCCTGCGGGTTGCGGCCTGCTCCCTGCTGTGGGGCCAGGCCCACTGCGCCGCTCCGGGGGGAGGACCCGGCAGCTGGAGGGTGACTGGACGTGGCGGCGGCTCCTTCTGCTGGGGGCGACATCTTGCTGGACATCAGGAGGGACGGCGGTGGCCTGATTCTCTCCTCTCCAACGCTGTGGATCTCTGCTGGACCACCTGCACTCCCCTCTTCCCTGCGGCCATATTAGAAATGGAAAGCTGAAGTTGCTGACTGCTGGCTGCTGTCTCTCCGGGCTGTGTCCTCCCTGTTGGGTCCCCTGGAAGGTAGTAAGTGACAGAAGGGTATTATCATAATACTCTCCTAGTTTGAGACCCACTGCCTCCACCATATAATATCCTTAGGATATGATATATTCCTGAGCTGAGCCCACCTGATCATGATACAGTGGACCCTATAGAGCTCAGGGTTTAGTTTTCTCTGAGAAAGCTCTCTCCTACAAGGTTCTGGAGCTAACACTGTACTCCTGATTATAAACTTTATTATTTGCCTGATATTCATTTCTACTAAGATTTAAAAGACGTTCTTCTGCTATATCCAGATATTGAGAATTATATTTCCTATGGTGTATAAGCTTTTTGAGAACAATAAGCTTGGAGTTCCACCTTGTGGATCAAACAAATAACTGCAGCACCAGATTTCCTCTGTATTGCCAGAAAACTACTCAACAAATATCTGGAAGGTTACATACTCTCAGTGCTACCCCTGTGACATTCAAAGCTATTTGCTCACTGCCTAGTTACGCCAGTGAATATAGTCGTCTCCCTTTATAAGTGATCCGAGTTTCACAGAAATGGGTCACCGTGTGCTCTATTGGTATCCTAAGGCCTCTCTGGGGGGATCCCGCGGCCGCCCTCCGCCAGTAGCGCATGCAGGGGGGTTTTCTGAGTACCCAGAAACCCCCCCAGGTATCTAAGGGACTGAAAGATGAGGGTCCCCTCTTTCCAAGGGTGCAAGAATTTTAAAAATCGGCCCTTGGGAACCGGAGATATCTGACTTCAAAGCAGTGGTCCCCATCCAAGCCTGTTAATTGTTATTCCCAGTCAGATATTTCAGGTACTTTCTGACTTAGAGTCAAAAGCTGGGACTCTCCCCCTTTGATGGACACTAGTAGCTTGTCTCTACTGTTCCCAAAACCAGAGATATCAGCCTTCCAGCAGCAGGTTACTGCTCAAGCTCCACACACCTGATATGTAGTTTTATATTCTCATTGACAGATTGTTCTGATCCCCTAGTCCCCAATACCATTTGGTAGGAGGAATTCTCTAGTTTTTAATTCCATTAAAAGCTAAGAAATCTAGTTCTGGGAACTGGAGATATCTGCAGTCAAGCAAGCTGTCCTCCCACCAGAAAATTATGAATAAGAAGACCACTCCACTATACACCCCTCCTCTGCGTATTAAACACCCTTTAACACCCTGGAAGTTATGTATCAGGAACCCTTCATTCAGCCCAATGCCCCCTTCTCCCACCTCATCTCTCACCATCTTTGCAGTAAAGGGGTAATTAGTGGAAATTACTGATCCAGGCCCTACATGCTGAGCGGTTGATATAATACCCCCTACCACCCGCGGGACATCAAATCTTCCGTTCATAGCACCCCCCACCCCTACCGCTGGAGGTTAGGTAGGGGCCCCAATACCCAATGTATATAAATAATAATAATTATATATATATATATATATATATATATATATATATACACACACACACACACATAACAGCAGTGGGCATATGCCCACTGCTGTTATGTGTGTGTGTGTGTGTGTGTGTGTGTGTGTGTGTGTGTGTGTGTGTATATATATATATATATATATATATATATATATATATATATATATATAATTATTATTATTTATATACATTTGGTCTATCTATAATACATTATCTGTCCCGGCATATACTGGGTCACCTAAGTGCCCATCTCTGTGCTTTGCTCCGCCCCTCTCTGGAAACCCCCTTCTGAAAATCCTGCGTTTGCCCCTGTCCGCCATGACATGTCTTTTACTGGATGTATACACCAATGGATATGCAAATTCTTCTGTTAACCTAGATGTAGATTTTGCTAATAGCTTCTTATCTGCAACATTTAGGAGACTTGATAACATTGTCTGATGCAGAGAGAGTTCCGTCCTGCTGAGGTTTACTCATTAAACCATAGTCTACCTACAGTATCTCTCATTAGACATACATGAGTCACAGGAAAAATAGAGGCAGAAAGGGTGCAGCAAGCACTCCAAAGAATTATGTGGGCTCTGATCTTCGTAAATACCTGGGTTCCCAAAACAACCCTGACATGGCTACAGACCCTATCTATGCCTCCCCGACTAATTCCTCTTTTTCAGAAGATTCTTCAGAGTTGAGAGAACCCCCTTCAATGTCCGAGCAGCCAAATAAGAATGATATACAACAGATATACCAATTATTACAGACGCTCCCTACCAAGTCAGATATCCCCACCAAGGCCGATTTTGCTTCCTTGGAAAATAAACTACGAGATGTGGTACACACTAAAATCACGGGGATAAAAGAAGAGATGACACAGTTGGGCTCACGTGCTGAGATCTTGGAGAGCTCAGGTGAGGAGATGAATACCTTTCACAAAGCCCTAGTGGTCACTATTAAACTACAAGCTGAGGAGATTCAATCCCTTAGAGATCATCTTGATGATATCGACAACAGGGGGCGAAGAAATAACCTCAGGATTAGAGGGATTCCGGAAGATATCCCCCAACAGAATTTACATGATGTCCTGACCAATATCTTCAATGAAATATTGGAAAATGACCCTAATGAATCAATCACTCTTGATAGAGCCCAGAGGCTTACAATCAGAGCACCCAAGAGATATCTGCAGACTTCACTAAGTCCTATCCTTTCAGCATTATGGCAACATGTGGAGGAAAAACGGCCACTTTACACCATCCAGAAGACGTCCCATCCTCCTTAGGAATTCCAGCTGTGGAGACACCAGATTGGCACTCCCTCCGTTCCCAGATTCTTCCTCCACAAGCCCCTCCATCCAGCTCTCCATTTCGACGTGTGGGAAAGTCTCCCAAGCCCAGCTCCCAAATTCATGCTTCAACATCTTCACCTTCTGCTGCATCTTCAAAAGCGAAGACATGAAAAATGACTTTCTGCTCATATACATTTCCTTTATATGGAGAAGATGGATGGAAACCTGTGGGCCCATGAATATTGGAGCCTCACATAAGTACAGTTCTTGATTATTTACTCTTTACTAACTTTATGGTGTCTAGGCCTCTCCAAGGTCAATTTATGGCCTTTTTCGGTACTCTTTTGGGGTTAACATGTCTAATCTTATTTAGATGATATAGTTTTACACTTTTTGGTAGATATTTTTGTCATTACCCTGACCTTAGCATATTTTGACAAATTTGTCATCTTTTTTTTTTCTATGATCTATTCATAGTAGTTGTTGACATTACGATTTCCAAGCATACCATCTTTTTACTATGCATGCTCCTAGATCACGCTATTTTTTCATTCTAGCCTAGAAATTGTTTATATCCAGTAAATTTTTATTATTATCATAATGTTTAATACAACCATTCTAACTGTCGTTTCGGGATTAAGCCCCGTTTGTCCCCCCTGTTGCCCACTGTGCACTGCACAACATGTCCCTAGGCCTGGTAGTGGTCTTAGTTCTATTTCCACCCAGTGGACTAGGAGCAGTGTATATGTTTTTGTTCTTTCAATTCTCAACATTGTGTCACGCTAGCAGTAGCACCAACTGGAGTGTAACGGAGGCTAGGTGCCTTGATGTAAGGTTTTTGCATAGACGACAGAAGGGAGGGATGCAATTGGATAAAAGAAAACCAGTTTTAATAAAGATACTGCGATACAGAAGATGAACTGTGGCACAAAGGTAATACTGAGGATATGAAATAACCAGAGTCAATGATATATAAAACTTATTGGAAAGTTCGTAGTGGATGGATAACGAGGTTGAAAACTGAAGATGACTTGAAGTGTAGATTTGAAGAATAAACATAAACTTGAATAGTTGATTTGAAGGATTTACTTGAAGAGATGATTGAATTGAAGATTGAATGATTGAATGAAAGATTGGATGATTGGATGGTTGGATGATTGGAAGATTGGATGGTTGATAGGATGAATCCGGGAAGTATTGCAGCAGGCCTCAGTAGCTGTGACCAGGGATAGTTGCAGTGGAAGTAACCATCTGGTGAGGAAAGGGTGATCCCCTTTGGGGGGCTAACCTTGTCAGGCCCGTAGAGGCGGCAGCAGGGTTCTGCAGGTGGATGGTCTTCACAGCAGGCGAGCAGGAGTGGATTCAGTCTGGAGATAGCTAACAGGCAGCAGCGCTTTGAGCAGGAGTGGGAGTCAGATGCCTAGGGAAAGGACATCATTGTACTGACTGCCTGTTTGGCCCAGCTGGTCAGTATTTAAAAGGAGAGAAACCAACAAGATGGCCGCCACTAGGGAAGGCAACAGGTTTCAGAATCAGGAAGTGTGTGCAGTACACTCCAGGCAGCGTGTCCAGCAAGGCCCAGGCAGAGTTCACAGCATCATGGCGCCTCAGTGTGGGAGGCATGGGTGGCAGACATGGTGGTCGTGACAGCACCCCCTCCTTTACGAGTGGCCCCAGGACACTCCTTAGGCTTAGCTGGACATTTCCTGTGAAAATCTTTGATTAGTTTGGGTGCGTTTACCTCTGTGGCATTGGTCCAAGAACTCTCTTCTGGGCCATATCCTTTCCAGTGGATAAGGTACTGGAGTCTCTTGTACCTTATACGAGAGTCCAGGATGCGACCAACTTCATATTCCACGGCTCTGTGAGTAAAGACTTTTGGAGATTTGGGGAGACTTGCATGATATTTGTTTAGAATCAATGGTTTGAGTTAGGAGACATGAAAAGATTTGGGAACCCTTAAATAATGAGGTCATTTTAATTTGTAGGCAATCGGGTTGATGATCTGCATGATTGGAAAAGGGCAGATGAACCGCGGTGCAAACTTCATTGAGGGGACCCGAAGGCGAAGATTCCGTGTGGACAGCCATACCTTATCACCTACTTTTAAATTTGGAACTGCTCTTCTTCTTCTATCGGCAAATTTTTTGTACCTTTGAGAGGCGCTGACCAAGGATTTCCTGACCTTTCTCCAATGGTGACGCAGTTGCTGGAGAGTCAAGGTTACCGCTGGCACAGATGTCGAAGGAAGTCGCTGGAAATCAGGAACCTTGGGATGGAAGCCATTGTTAATAATGAAAGGAGTAGAAGAAGCAGACGAGTGATATCGATTGTTATGGCCAAACTCGGCCCATGGCAATTCCTCAACCCAATCATCTTGAGAAGAGGACACATGTAAACATAAAAATGTTTCTACATCCTGATTGACTCTTTCCGTTTGGTCATAAAATTGTGGATGATAGGCTGTACTAAAGTTGATTTGCATCTTGAGAACTTTACACAATGCTCTCCAGAACTTGGCCACAAACTGAACCCCTCGATCGGACACAATCTCTTCGGGTAGTCCATGGACTCTGAAGATCTCTTTTATAAACAAATCAGCAAGCTTGGGAGCTGAAGGTAACCCCTTCAGAGTTATGAAATGCGCCATTTTCGAGAATCGATCGATAACCACCCATATGGTAATATAACCATCTGAGGATGGTAGATCTGTGATGAAGTCCATCGACAAATGAGTTCACGGTCCCCGTGGGATTGAGAGTGGCCTCAATGGACCTATTGGCGCAAGATTAGATGACTTATGTTGGGCACAATGAGGACAGGATGCAATATACTCTTGCACATCCTTTTTTAAAGCAGGCCACCAATATTTTCGGGACAATAATTCATAGGTCTTTTGAACCCCTGGGTGCCCGGAGAATTTTGAATCGTGGGCCCACCGCAAGACTTGACTCCTTGAATTAGGTCTGACAAACGTTTTACCTGGAGGCACCGATACTTGCACTGTGGTAGCAGCAAAGGCACTTGGATCCAGAATTGGACTTCCTTCAAAGGATCTGGACTCCTCCTCTGTTTCCCATGACCTACAAAGAGCATCTGCTTTGCGGTTCTTTACTCCTGGAGAGAAAGACAACTTATAATTAAATCTGGCAAAGAATAATGCCCATCTGGCCTGCCGAGGATTAAGACATTGTGCATTTTTTAGATAAAGCAAATTTATATGATCGGTAACAACGTTAATAATATGAACTGCCCCCTCCAATAAATAATGCCATTCTTCTAGTGCCATCTTGATGGCCAATAATTCCTGATCCCCTATGGCATAATTTTGTTCAACCGATGAGAATCTTTTTGAGAAAAACCCACAGGGGTGTAACTGTCCATCGCTCTTTGCCTGGGAGAGTACAGCTCCTACACCGATGGAAGAGGCGTCAACCTCCAATGTAAAAGGCAAAGTGACGTCTGGTTGGGCCAGCACTGGTGCTGTGATGAATTTTCTCTTGAGAGTGATAAAAGCCTTGGAAGCTTCAGGATTCCATTTAGAGGGTTTGGCACCTTTACGAGTGAGCGCAGTGATGGGGGCAACAATTGTAGAAAATCCTTTGATAAATTTTCTGTAATAGTTCGCAAATCCGAGGAACCTTTGGACCCCTCGGAGAGTATGAGGCTGAGGCCAAGACTGAGTTGCCTCTACTTTGGCTGGATCCATTTCTAGACCAGAGCCTGACACGATATATCCCAGGAAGGGTATAGAAGACACCTTGAAAATGCATTTCTCCAACTTACAGAAGAGAAGATTTTTTCTAAGACATGACAGTACCTCTCTGACGAGTTCTTGATGCTCCTGACGACTGTTGGAAAATATAAGAATATCGTCGAGATAAACCACAACATGTTTGTACAGAAGGTCTCTAAATAGCTCATTCATATAGGACTGAAAAACTGCGGAAGCTTTACTCAATCCAAAAGGCATAACGAGATACTCATAATGTCCATCTCTAGTATTGAAGGCAGTTTTCCATTCATCCCCTTCCCGGATGCGGATAAGATTGTAGGCTCCGCGTAGATCTAGCTTAGTAAAGATGGTGGCTCCCTTAATACGATCGAACAATTCTGTAATAAGTGGCAGTGGGTAACGATTCTTAATGGTGATTTCATTCAGGCCACAGTAATCGATAATCTATACAGAAAAAAGAGGTATAGGATAATCTGCGCTCCCAGACTGCAGCACTGTACACGCCAAGGATTACCAATCCCAAAATTCACAATACAAATACAACAGAGGACGAGTACAATTGCGCTGTCTGAATAAAATAATCCACCAATTTATAAGTAGATTTCCACCTGATGGGATAATCAGAGGGTCTGGGCGAGGGGTCAGAGAGATATAGATAATGGGGGTATCGCCCCCTGCAACTGACCTCTCTGCCGTGCCCTATGGGCATATAAAGGTATCTTTAATCCACATGGTATTCAGCCTCAATATTTTCAATCAGATCAGAGCTCACCTTGGGTCAATGCCCTATGGGCATATAAAGGTATCTTTCTCCTGTCTCCTTGATTCAGCAGGGTCCAATTATCACCAGTCACGGATCAGTGAAAAAAGGTAATTTTATTCCAATCACGACAGGTTATAACAATAAAAAATTAAAAAATCAGAAGATAAAAAGGTACTTGGGATAGGATCCACCGGAGCTAAGTCCGACCACCCTCACCTCACCCGGGTATAGAGAAGAAGGTAGGTGTCCTCAAGATGGAAAAAGTGACACTGGAATCCCAAACAAGTGCCTAGGCTCAGTTCCTCCAGCCAACGCGTTTCGGGCCTCACCTAGGGCCCTTTTTCAAGGTATGGAGGAAGGAGAGTGGGACCAGGTATATATACCTGTCCTCATTTGCATAAAACAGGGACATAATAAAAACCAGTCATGGATCTCATTAAAAAAACTTCCTATATAATACAATAAGACAGTGCTATTCGCTATCATTCAAAATCCGAAATGAAAGAAAACAAACACACATGTATATAAGCAATACTAATAGTATTGCTTATATACATGTGTGTTTGTTTTCTTTCATTTCGGATTTTGAATGATAGCGAATAGCACTGTCTTATTGTATTATATAGGAAGTTTTTTTAATGAGATCCATGACTGGTTTTTATTATGTCCCTGTTTTATGCAAATGAGGACAGGTATATATACCTGGTCCCACTCTCCTTCCTCCATACCTTGAAAAAGGGCCCTAGGTGAGGCCCGAAACGCGTTGGATGGAGGAACTGAGCCTAGGCACTTGTTTGGGATTCCAGTGTCACTTTTTCCATCTTGAGGACACCTACCTTCTTCTCTATACCCGGGTGAGGTGAGGGTGGTCGGACGTAGCTCCGGTGGATCCTATCCCAAGTGCCTTTTTATCTTCTGATTTTTTAATTTTTTATTGTTATAACCTGTCGTGATTGGAATAAAATTACCTTTTTTCACTGATCCGTGACTGGTGATAATTGGACCCTGCTGAATCAAGGAGACAGGAGAAAGATACCTTTATATGCCCATAGGGCATTGACCCAAGGTGAGCTCTGATCTGATTGAAAATATTGAGGCTGAATACCATGTGGATTAAAGATACCTTTATATGCCCATAGGGCACGGCAGAGAGGTCAGTTGCAGGGGGCGATACCCCCATTATCTATATCTCTCTGACCCCTCGCCCAGACCCTCTGATTATCCCATCAGGTGGAAATCTACTTATAAATTGGTGGATTATTTTATTCAGACAGCGCAATTGTACTCGTCCTCTGTTGTATTTGCACAGTAATCGATAAGGCCGCAACCCTCCATCCTTTTTCTTAACGAAGACAAACCTAGCCCCAGCAGGAGAGGATGAAGGACGAATGAACCCTTTGGCAAGGTTTTCTTTTATGTACTCTGACATTGCATGTGTCTCTGGCACGGACAATGGGTACGTACGGCCTCGTGGAGGATTTTTGCCTGGTAGCAATTTGATGGGACAGTCCCAAGGATGATGAGGAGGTAATTGGTCAGTAGCTTTCTTGCAGAATACGTCAGCGAAGTCTCTATATGAGGTAGGTAACCCTTCTGGGATTTGGAGGTTGACTTGACGGGATGGTGTCACCGTTTTAAGGCAGGACTTGGTGCAGGATGAACCCCACGCCAAGACCTGGGACGAGGCCCAATCAATACTAGGGTTATGGGCACGTAACCAGGGGAGGCCCAAAACAATTGGGTATGTTGACTTGGGTATGACAGGAAACTGTATTTTTTCTACATGCAACAGACCGATTTGTAGGGTTAAAGGTTGGGTTTGCAAAGTAACAGTCTCACCTAATATACGACTCCCATCCACAGCTGTTAGATATACTGGACGCTGAAGGGGAACAGTAGGTAATTGCCAACGTTTGACAACATCAGCCGTGATGAATCCAGGAGTGCTGGTAAATGTCGGAGCTGTTGTTTGACTTGTAGTGATACTTGAAAAATACAGTCTTTAGTATTTGGAGAGGTAGTAACAACTCCTAACCTGCCCTCTCTCTTACAGGTTAGGTTCTGGCGTTTCCCAGTCTCTTGGGACAAGAATCCATGGAATGCTGAGGATCAGCGCAATAGAGACAGAGATGTTCATCATGCCGACGTCTTCGTTCGGCTGAGGACAACTTGAAACGGTTAACCTGCATAGGTTCTTCCGTCGGTAGTGGCGGAGTTTTGGGTATAGTTAGATGCCGACTAGGAGATGCTCGACTTTTCTCTTGATGTCTCTCTCTGAGTCTTAGGTTGATCGTGCATAAGGAGATTAGATCCTCCAACTTGGAAGGCAGGTCTCTAGCCACTAGTTCGTCTTTAATTTTGTCGGCGAGGCCATTCAGGAAGGCTGCGAGGAAAGCCTCCTTGTTCCATGCTAGCTCAGCTGCCAGAATTTTAAACTGGATAAGGTATTGACCCACTGTCCTGGAACCTTGACGTAGGCGTAGTATCTCAGTGGCAGCAGAACTAATTCGACCTGGATCATCGAAGATAATTTTAAAAGTACTGATAAATCGAGCATACAGTAGTCTGACAGCAGTGGATCTGCTTTTTCCCATAAGGGAGATGCCCAATTGAGGGCTGGGCCGGTAAGTAGTGATATCACATAGGCAACCTTGGTCCGGTCTGTAGGCAAATACGAGGATTGGAGTTCAAAATTAATTTCACATTGATTTATGAAATCCCTACAGTTTTGGGGATTGCCGTCCAATTTGGTTGGAGTAGATAACTGGAGATGAGCTGTGACTCCTGTCGTTGAAACTATGGGTCTGGGCGATGGCACTGGAGTAGGAGTTGACCCTTGATTCAAAGTGGTCTGTATATTGTCCAGTCTTTTAGACAGGTCCTGGAGGGCATGAAAGACCTGCTCCTGGGCAGCTTCCTGGTGATCCAGGCGGGCCGTAAGTTGTTGAACAGGGGCAGTTCCTCGCTCCTGACCTGATGCTGGATCCATGGAGTCAGTACAAACTGTCACGCTAGCAGTAGCACCAGCTGGAGTGTAACGGATACTAGGTGCCTTGATGTAAGGTTTTTGCATAGACGACAGAAGGGAGGGATGCAATAGGATAAAAGAAAACCAGTTTTAATAAAGATACTGCTATACAGAAGATGAAATGTGGCACAAAGGTAATACTGAAGATATGAAATAACCAGAGTCAATGATATATAAAACTTATTGTAAAGTTCGTAGTGGATGAATAACGAGGTTGAAAACTGAAGATGACTTGAAGTGTAGATTTGAAGAATAAACGTAAACTTGAATAGTTGATTTGAAGGACTTACTTGAAGAGATGATTGAATTGAAGATTGAATGATTGAATGAAAGATTGGATGATTGAATGGTTGAATGATTGGACGATTGGATGGTTGGATGATTGGGTGATTGGATGATTGGAAGATTGGATGGTTTATAGGATGAATCCGGGAAGTATTGCAGCAGGCCTCAGTAGCTGTGACCAGGGAGAGTTGCAGTGGAAGTAACCATCTGGTGAGGAAAGGGTGATCCCCTTTGGGGAGCTAACCTTGTCAGGCCCGTAGAGGCGGCAGCAGGGTTCTGCAGGTGGATGGTCTTCACAGCAGGCGAGCAGGAGTGGATTCAGTCTGGAGATAGCTGACAGGCAGCAGCGCTTTCAGCAGGAGTGGGAGTCAGATGCCTAGGGAAAGGACATCATTGTACTGACTGACTGTTTGGCCCAGCTGGTCAGTATTTAAAAGGAGAGCTGCACTGTAATTGACTGAAGGTAATTGGTAGTGCAGCCTGGTTGGAGAAACCAACAAGATGGCCGCCGCCAGGGAAGGCGACAGGTTTCAGAACCAGGAAGTATGTGCAGTACACTCCAGGCAGCGTGTCCAGCAAGGCCCAGGCAGAGTTCACAGCATCATGGCGCCTCAGTGTGGGAGGCATGGGTGGCAGACATGGTGGTCGTGACACATTGCCCTTCATTGCCTTGATTCTACAATGTGAGCGTTTCCTTTTTTCCTTTTTCTATTCTTATCTTTCTTCCTCTTTCCTTTGCTGTGGTCCCCTATTAATTTGGAGTAAGCTACTCTTCCTGCTCCCTGATGGTTAATATTAAAGTTGTGTCCACAAATATCAAAGGCCTAAATATTCCCAAGAGGAGGTCTCGCGCACCTAGAAAAAGCAGATATTGCGTTTTTACAGGAGACGCACTTCCGGGAGGGGGTGGCTCCTCCTCTCGGGAAAAAAAAATTCCAGACTAATTTATTTTCCAATAACCCATTAGGGAAAACATTAGGAGTGGCGATTCTGGTTTCACGCCATGTGGCTATCTCAGATGCTATATGTCGCCCAATAGTCCCAGGGAGAGCCTTACTGTTAAATTGCAAGATCTCTAACTGTGACTTCTCCCTACTGAATTTGTATGCCCCGAACAAACACCAACCAGCCTTCATTGAAATTTTTTTGAACTTAGCTCAACCTTATTTGATAGGTACAGTGATATGTGGGGGTGATTTCAATTGGACAATTGACCCTAGACTAGATTCCTCAAACCCTGTTTCCACAGAACGCCTGGATAAATTGCACCGTAAGGTTCGAAAAATTTTACATGAATACCAACTTATTGACCCCCTGGCATATTCAACACCCCTCTACTAAGGACTACACTTTTTTCTCTCACCCAAAGTATATTCAAGAATAGACTATATTTATATCTCACATAGATTTCTAAACTTCTACACAAATCTCATATTGGACAAATCTCCTGGTCAGACCATGCACCTATTTCTCTAACCCTCAATCTCCTCTCGTCACATTCTCAAAAGTATTTCATGGAGATTAAGGGGGAAATTTACTAATATGGATTCGTATTTTAAAGTAGAAAAAAGTCGTATTCGTAGGGAAATAATCGTGAATTTCTGTCGTATTCGTGAAATGTTCATTTATCAAGTGCAAAATTCGTAGATTCGTGAAATTTGTATTGTCGTAAACATGTCATATTGAGATCGTATTCGTATTTTTAAATACGATTACGCATATTTACGAAAAGTCTACACCATCGATAGAATACGCCTGATTTTTGCATTGGCTAGGCGTATTTTCACCATTTACTAAAAATTCGTATTCGTGAATTCGTAAAATCGGATTCCTAAACACCTACGATTCGTAATCAAACTCGTGAAAAAAAATACACCTTCCTTTGCAAGGTGTATTTTGAAGTGTCTTTCGCCTGCTTCAATGGGACACATGTGTTATCATTTTAACAATACATCACAGACCATTGTAATCCCAAATGTGTGCCTTATAAAAGCCAAATAACTACCTACAAACACTTCCTGACTTCTAGCATGGCAGACTATATGCTATATCAGGGTGCTTCAGTGTGGGCTTTGAGAGACCTGATGTCTTGGCAGTGCCAAGGAAGAAGACGACTCATGCGCTGTCTCAGGCTAGCACAAACTGCTGGCTGTGTTGTACTTTCTGGCATCTGGCAGTTTTCAACATGTCACTGGCCAAGGCATTGGCATATCTCAGCCCACACTGTCCAGGTACCTGACCCAGGTGCTTGAAGCCCTTCAGCCACATATAGATGCCTCAATCTGCTTCCCAAGCCAGGAGACAGAGTGGCATGATGTTAGGGTAGCATTCCATCGCATTGCATGCATGCCAAATGTGCTTGGTGCTATTGACTGCACACACATTCCGCTGAGACCACCTCGGGATACTGCCCGTTCCTATTATAACCGACATGGAAGCACAAGCACCAACGTGCAGGTGGTCTGTGATGCCAATCTTAAGATCATGAGTGTGTTTGCAGGCTACCCTGGCTCATGTCATGACTCCTATATCCTCGGCCAGTCAGTCCTCTTTGATGAGTTTGAAGCCGGATCAATGGCAGAGGGCTGGCTACTGGGTAAGTCTCTAATACTGTATAAACTGCTGTATGCGATACATAGGGAATTGATTACACATGTGTGTTTATCTCTCTGGCTTTTTGTGTGATTATGAATACATTATAATCTGTCTCTGTCTCCCTCTATAGGAGCAGATGTATTAAGCTTGGAGAAGAGATAAACTGGAGATAAAGCGGAGAAAAGGGTAAAAGGAGATAAAGCACCAGCCAATCAGCTCCCAACTGTCTTTTTTCAAACACAGCTGATTGGCTGGTGCTTTATCTCCTTTTACCTTTTCTCCGCTTTATCTCCAGTTTAACTCTTCTCCAAGCTTAATAAATCTGCCCCATATCTCTCTCTCTATCTCTCTAAGGACCAGATGCACTAAGCTTCAAAAGTGATAGAATGGAGAGTGATAAACAACCTGCCAATCAGCTCCTACCTTCCATGTCACAGGCTGTGTTTGAAAATTGTCAGACAAGAGCTGATTGGCTGGTTGTTTATCACTCTCCATTTTATCACTTTTCAAGCTTAGTACATCTGGCCCTAAGACAGATGTCAGCGAGGCACCACTACACACAGATCAAATACACCTGTTACTGTTGTAAAGTCAGCTGTAACCAGCAGTTATGGTGACTCATACATCAGCTAAGTTGATCAAAGACATGGCCAGCAACTGACATCCTGGTACCAGCCAGCCCAGGAGAACAAGCCCCATACACATGTGTGAGAAGAACACACACTCATGCAGGAAAACATGCTGTGCTGTGGCCTGAGTTCATGTAACATTTGTAGTGTACAAATTGACTTTGTGTTAGCGTTGCACTATGCCAATTATTCTTTTATGATGGTAGTTCAATGTTTTCAACAACGTGGGTCAGAGCATGTGCAGTGCAGGTGGGCCAGATGTAACATGTGCAGAGTCAGATACATTTGGCTTGGGCAGTGCCGGTGCAAGGCGCCTGAGCGCCCCAGGCGGGGGGGGCACCCCGGCGCTCACCCGCTCTACGGGGGGGTGGGGGAGGAATACGGCCGCCATGCTGCTCCTGGGGGGGGGGGGGACACCACTCACCCTTAAGGAGGACCTCAGGTGACGGTCCAGCGAGCGAGCGGGCGGGCGGGCGGGAGAGCTCAGTCCCGATGCATGTTAATTGACATTTTCCTCCACCCGCACCGCGTACAGCCACTCAGCCGGGCAGCGCTGAGCACATGGCTCACCCTCAGACGCTGAACGGCTGTACGCGTGGGGGAAAATGTCGTTAACATGCATCGGGACTGAACTGCGCACAGCACAGTGAGCCCTCCCTCCTGCCCTGCTTCCAACCATTGCCTAGTGGTGGCGCCAGCCCTGGGCTTGAGTGTGTGGAAGCAGAAATGTAAAGAGCTGTGTTTTTACAAATAAGTACATTATTTAGGCTGCACAGGAATTAAAAATCATAGAAATATATAAAACTGTTTATATCCATGTTACATCTGCCCCACCTGCACTGCACAAGAGTTTGAAAATGTGGATTGTGAAATTTTGGTGTGCTGAGAGCAGAATAAATGTATGTCCACTAATAACCCTTGAGCAGCTAAAGCCCACCTGAAGCACTCACACAGTAAAACATACATGTATGTGATTGAACCTGTGATTTCCTAAACAAGATCAGTGACGCACAGCATTAATACACATTCAATTAGCAGGTCACATGATCAATAAAAACTGCAGTTAGTGGGTATAATGTTTACAACACTGTAATATTGCAAATGGCTAAAACCAGGATGAAAAGCAGTAGCCTTCTGGACTTTCAGAGTAATGAAGAAATGATGTCAGCTGCTGCACTGATGAGCTGTGCAAACAAGGGTGTGTCAAATTAGGTGAGGAGAATCATTAATTCGTATTGAAGGTTATGAGCAGATATTATGTTATTGTCTGCATATATATATATATATATATATATATATATATATATATATATATATATATAGTTCTGTACACACTTACAGATGTTATGTCTGATGTAAGTGTTGGGAACAAAAATCTGGAAAAGTAAGGTTGGGAATTACAAGGGCAGAAATGGTGGCAAACGCTTGTAAAGAGTGATGAGTATTGTGGTTTGCAGTGTTTCTGCAGACCTAACCTGTGCTATTGTGTTGTAATGCAAACAGTGTGTGCTATACATTAAACTGAAGTTTTGGCGCCTCCACGACTTATATATGGCTGTGAGAGACCTCCCAAGTGTAAAACAAATACACCAATCACGATTCTGGTTTCATTTTCATAGTGATGCATGTGGAATTAAATACAATTTTTTGTATTTCATTTCACGAAAATTCGTAAAATATCCTGGTTTTTAAACAAACTTCCCTAGGACATTTGTATTTCAATTTACGATTCTACAAAAATACGAAACATTTGTAAAACAAAATACGAATGGCTACGACATCGAAAAATACGAATTTTTCAATTACGACTACATAGTAAATTAAAGCCCGGAACACGACTTTTTCTACAACAATGCCATTCGTACACATTCGTAATCGGTCGTAGGTAAAATACGAATACGAATTTTTAGGTTTTCCATATTAGTAAATTTCCCCCTGAATGTCTCACTCTTACATGACCCTCTGGGGGACATTTACCAAAATGGATTCGTAGAAAAAAGGTGTATTCGTAGGCAGAAATACACCTTTTTTTTACAAATTTGTATTTTCGGGATTTACAATCCCAAAAATACAACAATTCGTAGTCCTAAAGATGGAACATTCGTATTTGTATTTACAAATACGAATGTCTACACCATCGATAGGATACGACAGAAATCACCATTCAAAAGAATGGTGGTTTCTGATTTACTAAGCAGCCGTACTAAAAATACGGCTGCTTAGTGGTGTAAAACACCCACGCAAATACGACAGGAAAATAGAACACCATTTTCCTGTCGTATTTGCTTTAAGCCTGCACGGATCAGTCAGATCCGTGCAGGCTTCAGTGTAAAAAAATATAAAAAAAATGTAATATAAAAAAAAAAACAGCGTGGGGTCCCCCCCACAGCCGTAACCAGCACCAGGCTGACGGAGCCTGGAGCCGGTAATTAAAAATCAGGGAACACGACAAATAGGGGTTCCCCGATTTTTAACAACCAGCCCCAGGCTCCTGCTCTGGGGCTGGTTCCCAAAATACGGGGGACAAAATGAGTAGGGGTCCCCCGTATTTTAAGAACCAGCCCCAGGCAAAACCAGCCAGCAGGGTAATGCCACAGCCGGGGGGAGACTTTTTATACAAGTCCCCCCCGGCCAAAGCATTAACCCTACCGACCAGTCAGCCTGGCCAGGGGCCCTGGGGGAGTGGGGACCCCCCCAATGAAGGGGTCCCCCCCCTCCAGGACTTACCTGACCAGGCTGAAGCCTGGTGCTGTCCTCGATGCCCCTGGGCGGTGGGCATCGAGCTGATAGTGGTGTAAAAAATAGAACAAACTATTGTTTTTTGCTGTGGCACTACAAGTGCCAGCAAGCCTCCCCAGCAAGCTGGGACTTGGAGAACCACAAGTCCCAGCCTGCTGGGCATTAAAGGGCCCGCTGGGTCTTGTAGTGCCACAGTAAAAAAAATAGTTAAATAAAACACACTGACACCCATTTTAAATAAAAGTTTAATACACACATTACACACATACTGATACTTACCTTTCTTGATCCCGTAGGTAGCCCTGGTCCTGATGTCCTGTGTCGTCCTCCAGGTCCATGTCGGCTGTCTGCGTCGTCCTCCAGGTCCATGTCGACGGTCCGTGTCGTCCTCCAGGTCCATGGCGGTGTCTGGGTCCGAAGAAATCCATGTTGGAGCTGTGGAAGGAAATCCTACTCACCTGGTCCTGCGCTGAAGAAGTCTTCTCTTGATCCGACGTAATCCAGGTAATGTTGAAGCTGTCGCCGGTCCCCGCTGTCTCCGCTGTCTCTGTATCGCGCTGAGGAGAGATGCTGAGATGTTTCATATTCGGCGCCTCTCCTCAGACTGAATTCTATTGGCCGCCTAGCGGCCAATCAGGAGCCGAGAAAGTCGGCTCACTTTAGCTGAAGAAGAGAGCTAAAGTGAGCTACACATGTCCCCTCCTGTGTATTTCTGATATACTTTATTGTTATTTTTAGAGCAACTGCAGCTGTGATAATCAAGTCGTCTAATGCCCCTGATGAAGTCACGTGGTTGACGAAACGCGTTGGGCCTGCTGTTATACTGAATTATCACAGATTTTGTCATATTGATTCCTATATATGATTATATCATCACTGTATTTTCTATGAGCCGTGTTATGGGCTTTTATTAAATTTTTATATTGTGTAAAAAAAGTTGTGTACTTTCACCTTTAAGCGCACTCTGTTCCTGTTCTGTATTTCTATCTGTTTTGGGTCTCAGCTAACGGGGGACTCTCAGAGTTGCTGCTATTCTATATTGGGGCGCGGACCTTTGGGTACTTTCGTTCTTTTTTTATATATATATATATACAAGACATGTTTTTTGCAGATCCGATGTTTTCAAGTCACATCCTATTTTTTCAAAAGATATATTGATGACCTGTTGTTATTTTGGGTTGGGGACCAGCATGTTCTCACTGATGCCATTGATATGTATAATTCCAAACCAGGTCCAATTAAATTTACCTTTGAAATAAGCAAATCCCAACTGCATTTTCTTGATGTGGATATCCAGATCACTAATAATCTCATTTCCACCACTGTCTATACCAAAAGTACGGACCGCAATACATTGCTTAAAGCCCAGAGCTGTCACCCTAAAAGTCTGATCAATGGACTCCCATATTCACAAATGTTACGTATCTTCCGCATCAATAGTGATAGAAACAACAGCATTAAACAAATTGATTGCCTTATTTCTAAATTCCTTGATAGAGGTTATGACCTCAAAACACTTTTACAACATAAGCAAAAAGTGCTTCAGCTGGATCGTAATACATTATTGACCCCCAAATCTAACAGTGTTCCTGTTAATGATAACCTTGAGAATACCAGAGTCCCGTGGGTGAATAAATTTAACCAAGCCTCCACCTTAATCAACAAAACTACTAGACATTATTGGCCAATTATCCAAAGTGATAAATCACTTCCGTTCAGCAATAAATCAATTATGCCTTGTTACTCACGAGGGAAAAATCTCCGTGACCTTTTAGTCAAGACACAAATCTCCATTCCCAAAAGCAACAAAATCTTTTTCCATACCAGTAAAAACGGGTGCTTTAAATGCCCATGTGTTACATGCCAGTATCTCCTCACTGGTGATGAATTTCTCCATCCCCATACTGGCCACAAATATAAAATTAAATACCGCTTTTCATGTGAATCCAGCTACATTATATACCTTATCGTATGCCCTTGCAGTCTTTACTACATAGGCAAAACGGAGCGCAAGTTTAAAGAAAGAATGGGTGCGCATCGCAGCTCCATTAAACAAGCTCTGCTCAGTGGTAATAGTGATCAGCCAGTAGCGCGACACTTTGCTGAGTGTCGACACGCGCTTAACACCCTTTGCTACCGCATAATCGACTGTGTTCCCCCTTCCATCAGAGGAGGTGATCGTGCCAAAAAGCTTCTGCAGCTTGAAGCACGCTGGATACACCGCTTGAATGTGGTCTCCCCTAAGGGTTTGAATGAATTCCTGCCACTGTCTGTATTCCGCTAATATGACAGAATCATATTTTCTATTCCCTATCATGTAATGTGAACTGTACTTCTATGATGCATATATATGTAACTCATTTTGCCATTTATTGTATCGGTGATATTTTGCTGATCATTGAAACTCTGCATTATTCTCACAGAATGTTTTCATGTTACCATGGTGATCCCTACAAACGTCCTTACGTTGCCTGCGGGCTGTAACTCTGTGACGTCACTCCCCATCTGAGGGGCGGTCGCTATTGCTCCGTCCTCAGACGCTGTTCCCCTGTATGTGTCTATAAAGGTATGTTTTATTGCACTTGTACTTTATCCTGATGACAAATGTAATACATTTGAAACGTTGTTGAAGCAACCAGTGTGTTGTGTGTTTATTTCGCATGGACTACAAGCCGACTGAGTGCCGCACCTTCCCACTACTTATATATATATATATATATATATATATATATATATATATATATATATATATAGGGTTGTTTTAGGCGGCACTCCGACGGCTTTCACAAGAATTATGACCACGCAATTTTCATCAAGATCTTTCGAGTTTAATGCTCGTCATCAGGAATATATATATATGGTTATGCTATACCATCAATGGAAAACTGTTCTACATCAGTCATAAACCATCAATGATTGTGAATTATCGTTGTTTGATGGCTATCCCTACTGCTGCCTGGCTGTAATAATCCCAGATGGCAACTGTGCTGAAACTGTAATGCTGACCTTACGGCTCTGAGTTACAGAGATCAGACTAGAGCAGCCGGAGAACACACGGCCACTGTGTACACATACAGTCCACAAGCAGGGGCATCCAAAGGTCAGTTGAGCCCAAGAAAAGGGGGGGGGGGGGCATGGCCAATGAATGGGGTGTGGCAACACCCCTTGAAAGAAAACATCATTTGTGCAGGGTGTAGGATCCTCTCCTCCTCACACACAGAGGGAGATAGAGGACAGGCTGTCAAACTCTGCCTCTCCCTGTCACACTGTGCCTCCCTCTTTCACACTGTTCCGCCCCCTGCCTCTCTCTGTCACACTCTGCCTCCCGTCATATTCTGCCTCCGCATCACACAGTGCCTCCCTCCCTCATTTGTGCATGGTGTGGGATCCTCGCCTCCTCACACACAGAGGGAGATAGAGGACAGGCTGTGGGCACTGAGCACATATGTGCTGAGCTGGGGATAGAGGCTGCGCTGTGGCAGCAGTCTGTCATCTCTCTCCCCACTGCCTAGCTCCCTGCAATGGGAGTCATTCTAAATTGACACAGCCGCCCTGTGTGCAGCGACTCAATACTGCTATACACAGCATTAATCCTTGAGGACCGACATCCACTCCTATTGCCGGCATTCCTAAGTGCTAATACTACGGCGCTGTGAAATATCCACCGAAACAGCAATTAAACACCCGGCTCCGAGCCGCTCTGCTCAATACTCCGGACCCTGCTTACGGCCGCCTGACTGATTGACACCTGGGCGGCATTCAGGTGTATACTAGTGCCTAGTGGGGCAGTACGGATGGTGTCAGGGTTACATTACTGCCTCACAGTGCTGAGGTCAAGGGTTCTATTCCCACCATGTGTTATATATACGGGGCAGTACGGATGGTGTAATGGTTACATTACTGCCTCACAGTGCTGAGGTCAAGGGTTCTATTCCCACCATGTGTTATATATATGGGGCAGTACGGATGGTGTAATGGTTACATTACTGCCTCACAGCACTGAGGTCATGGGTTCTATCCCCACCATGTGTTATATATACGGGCAGTATGGATGGTGTAATGTTAGCATTACTGCCTCACAGCACTGAGGTCATGGGTTCTATCCCCACCATGTGTTATATATACGGGGCAGTACGGATGGTGTAATGGTTACATTACTGCCTCACAGTGCTGGGGTCAAGGGTTCTATTCCCACCATGTGTTATATATACAGGGCAGTACGGATGGTGTAATGGTTACATTACTGCCTCACAGCGCTGAGGTCAAGGGTTCTATTCCCACCATGTGTTATATATACGGGGCAGTACGGACGGTGTAATGGTAAGCATTACTGCCTCACAGCACTGAGGTCATGGGTTCTATTCCCACCATGTGTTATATATACAGGGCAGTACGGATGGTGTAATGGTTACATTACTGCCTCACAGCGCTGAGGTCATGGGTTCTATTCCCACCATGTGTTATATATACGGGGCAGTACGCATGGTGTAATGGTTAGCATTACTGCCTCACAGCGCTGAGGTCATGGGATCTATCCCCACCATGTGTTATATATATGGGACAGTACGGATGGTGTAATGGTAAGAATTACTGCCTCACAGCACTGAGGTCATGGGTTCTATTCCCACCATGTGTTATATATACAGGGCAGTACGGATGGTGTAATGGTTAGCATTACTGCCTCACAGCGCTGAGGTCATGGGTTCTATTCCCACCATGTGTTATATATACGGGGCAGTACAGATGGTGTCATGGTTATATTACTGCCTCACAGCGCTGAGGTCATGGGTTCTATTCCCACCATGTGTTATATATACGGGGCAGTACGGACGGTGTAATGGTTATATTACTGCCTCACAGTGCTGAGGTCATGGGTTCTATTCCCACCATGTGTTATATATACGGGGCAGCACGGATGGTGTAATGGTTAGCATTACTGCCTCAGAGCGCTGAGGTCATGGGTTCTATCCCCACCATGTGTTATATATACGGGGCAGTACAGATGGTGTCATGGTTAGCATTACTGCCTCAGAGCGCTGAGGTCATGGGTTCTATCCCCACCATGTGCTATATATATGGGGCAGTACGGATGGTGTAATGGTTAGCATTACTGCCTCACAGCCCTGAGGTCATGGGTTCTATCCCCACCATGTGTTATATATACGGGGCAGTACGGCCGGTGTAACAATTATAGCATTACTGCCTCACAGCCCTGAGGTCATGGGTTCTATCCCCACCATGTGTTATATATACAGGGCAGTACGGATGGTGTAATGGTTACATTACTGCCTCACAGCGCTGAGGTCATGGGTTCTATCCCCACCATGTGTTATATATACGGGGCAGTACGGACGGTGTAATGGTTACATTACTGCCTCACAGCACTGAGGTCATGGGTTCTATCCCCACCATGTGTTATATATACAGGGCAGTACGGATGGTGTAATGGTTATATTACTGCCTCACAGCACTGAGGTCATGGGTTATATCCCCACCATGTGTTATATATACAGGGCAGTACGGATGGTGTCATGGTTAACATTACTGCCTCACAGCACTGAGGTCATGGGTTAGATTTCCACCATGAACTGTGCGGAGTTTTCCTCCCACAATCCAAAAATATACTGGTAGGTTAATTGGCTCCCAACAACATTAACCCTAAAATTAATGTGTGTGCGTGTACATGTGGTAGGGAACATAGATTGTAAGCTCCACTGGGGCAGGGACTGATGTGAATATTCAACTATACTCTGTAAAGCGCTGTGGAATATGTGTGCTCTATATAATAACTGGTAATAATAGTCTCTGTACAGCGCTGAGGAATATGTGTGCGCTATGTAATAACTGGTAATAATATTCTCTGTACAGCGCTGTGGAATATGTGTGCGCTATATAAATACCTGGTAATAATATTCTCTGTACAGCGCTGCAGAATATGTGTGTGCTATATAATAACTGGTAATAATATTATCTGTACAGCGCTGCGGAATATGTGTGCGCTATATAATAACTGATAATAATAGTCTCTGTACAGCGCTGTGGAATATGTGTGCGCTATATAATAACTGGTAATAATAGTCTCTGTACAGCGCTGTGGAATATGTGTGCGCTATATAATAACTGGTAATAATAATCTCTGTACAGCGCTGCGGAATATGTGTGCGCTGTATAATAACTGGTAATAATAGTCTCTATACAGCACTGCGGAATATGTGTGCGCTATATTATAACTGGTAATAAGTCTCTGTACAGCGCTGTGGAATATGTGTGCGCTATATAATAACTGGTTATAATAGTCTCTGTACAGCGCTGCGGAATATGTGTGTGCTATATAATAACTGGTAATAATAGTCTCTGTACAGCGCTGCGGAATATGTGTGCGCTATATAATAACTGGTAATAATATTCTCTGTACAGTGCTGCGGAATATGTGTGCACTATATAATAACTGGTAATAATATTCTCTGTACAGCGCTGCGGAATATGTGTGTGCTATATAATAACTGGTAATAATAGTCTCTGTACAGCGCTGCGGAATATGTGTGTGCGCTATATAAATAACTGGTAATAATATTCTCTGTACAGTCCTGCGGAATATGTGTGCACTATATAATAACTGGTAATAATATCCTCTGTACAGCGCTGTGGAATATGTGTGCGCTATATAATAACTGGTAATAATAGTCTGTACAGCGCTGCGGAATATGTGTGCGCTATATAAATAACTGGTAATAATATTCTCTGTACAGCGCTGCGGAATATGTGTGCGCTCTATAATAACTGGTAATAATATTCTCTGTACAGTGCTGTGGAATATGTGTGCGCTATATAATAACTGGTAATAATATTCTCTGTACAGCGCTGCGGAATATGTGTGCACTATATAATAACTGGTAATAATATTCTCAGTACAGCGCTGCGGAATATGTGTGTGCGCTATATAAATAACTGGTAATAATATTCTCTGTACAGTCCTGCGGAATATGTGTGCACTATATAATAACTGGTAATAATAGTCTCTGTACAGCGCTGCGGAATATGTGTGCGCTATATAGTAACTGGTAATAATAGTCTGTACAGTGCTGTGGAATATGTGTGCGCTATATAATAACTGGCAATAATATTCTCAGTACAGCGCTGCGGAATATGTGTGCGCTATATAATAACTGGTAATAATATTCTCTGTACAGTGCTGTGGAATATGTGTGCGCTATATAATAACTGGTAATAATATTCTCTGTACAGCGCTGCGGAATATGTGTGCGCTATATAATAACTGGTAATAATATTCTCAGTACAGCGCTGCGGAATATGTGTGTGCGCTATATAAATAACTGGTAATAATATTCCCTGTACAGCGCTGCGGAATATGTGTGCGCTATATAATAACTGGTAATAATATTCTCTGTACAGCGCTGCGGAATATGTGTGCGCTATATAATAACTGGTAATAATATTCTCTGTACAGCGCTGCGGAATATGTGTGCGCTTTATAATAAATGGTAATAATAGTCTCTGTACAGTGCTGCGGAATATGTGTGCGCTATATAATAACTGGTAATAATAATCACTGTACAGCGCTGCGGAATATGTGTGCGCTATATAATAACTGGTAATAATAGTCTCTGTATAGCGCTGCGGAATATGTGTGCGCTATATAATAACTGGTAATAATAGTCTCTGTACAGTGCTGCGGAATATGTGTGCGCTATATAATAACTGGTAATTATAGTCTCTGTACAGCGCTGCGGAATATGTGTGCGCTATATAGTAACTGGTAATAATATTCTCTGTACAGTCCTGCGGAATATGTGTGCACTATATAATAACTGGTAATAATAGTCTCTGTACAGCGCTGCGGAATATGTGTGCGCTATATAGTAACTGGTAATAATAGTCTGTACAGCGCTGTGGAATATGTGTGCGCTATATAAATAACTGGTAATAATATTCTCTGTACAGCGCTGCGGAATATGTGTGCGCTATATAATAACTGGTAATAATAGTCTCTGTACAGCGCTGTGGAATATGTGTGCGCTATATAAATAACTGGTAATAATATTCTCTGTACAGTCCTGCGGAATATGTGTGCACTATATAATAACTGGTAATAATATTCTCTGTACAGCGCTGCTGAATATGTGTGCACTATATAATAACTGGTAATAATATTCTCTGTACAGCGCTGTGGAATATGTGTGCGCTATATAATAACTGGTAATAATAGTCTGTACAGCGCTGCGGAATATGTGTGCGCTATATAAATAACTGGTAATAATAGTCTGTACAGCGCTGCGGAATATGTGTGCGCTATATAATAACTGGTAATAAATAAATAATAACTAGTGCCAGCAGCTTGGATTCTCATCAAAGCAGGACGGCCGGTGGAACGGTGCCGTTAAAACCCCAGTTATTCCAATACTGCAGGAGCCCAGCTGTAAACCTTCTGACAGCGAGGAGGGTCCTTGTGGACACCACCATCTACATCTATGTTCACCTGTGTTTATATAGTGCCCCCCCCCCCATCCATCCATCCATACCAGATGTGAGTATTTGGTGACTGTACTATTACCATTAAGGGCACCTTGATTCCAATTCATGGAGTAATAACCTGCACTATGTGGAACCCTAACCCTATTTTTAGTGTAATTGTTTCATAGATTATAGTTATTCTGTGTAATGTGATTTGTTTTAACTAAAATTGTTTTTAAATTTTTCAATCACTTATTGATTCATTATTTATACACCAAGCACCAAACGGTACTGTTTCTTTTTGTTTTACCAATCAGAGGGTGGCATCCCGCTACCGTAGAGGCTGCCAGTGTACAATACACTTACATAGCATTTACCCGTAGCTAACCATAACCCATAGACACCTGCTACTTCAACTCCCTGCAATGGGGCAGAGGGAAGGGGGATCTGGGCATCCCCAGCAGACCTGGGCCCGGGTAAAAGGCATCTGCTCCCCAGAGGTAAAACTATCATTGGTGCAGCAGGTGCACTGCACCGGGCACCTGAGGACTAATGGGCCCACTACTGCCGCTGTCACCATCTTCTGTCACCCACTGTTTTTCCCTATCACGCGCTACCTCCCATATCACACTCTAACTCTCATGTAACACTGTGCCTCCCCCTGTCACACTGTGCCTCTCCATGGCACATTGTGCCTTTCCTTGCCTCTCCATCACACTCTGCCTCACCCTGTCACACAGTGCCTTCCCCTGCTTCTCCCTGTCACACTCTACCTCCCCCTGCCCCTCCATGTCACACTCTACCCCCCATGCCTCTCCCCTGTCACACTTTGCCTCCCCCATCACACAGTGCCTCCCCTGCCTCTCCCTGTCATACTCTACTTCCCCTTGCCCCTCCATGTCACACTCTACCCCCCATGCCTCTCCCCTGTCACACTCTGCCTCCCCCATCACACAGTGCCTCCCCTTTCCTCTCTTTGTCACACTCTACCTCCCCCTTCCTCTCCCACTCTACCTCCCCTGTCACACTGTGCCTCCCCCTTCCTCTCTGTCACACTCTACCTCCCCCTGCCCCTCCATGTCACACTCTACCCCCCATGCCTCTCCCCTGTCACACTCTGCCTCCCCCATCACACAGTGCCTCCCCTGCCTCTCCCTGTCATACTCTACTTCCCCCTGCCCCTCCATGTCACACTCTACCCCCCATGCCTCTCCCCTGTCACACTCTGCCTCCCCCATCACACAGTGCCTCCCCTTTCCTCTCTTTGTCACAATCTACCTCCCCCTTCCTCTCCCACTCTACCTCCCCTGTCACACTGTGCCTCCCCCTTCCTCTCTGTCACACTCTACCTCCCCCTGCCTCTCCCACTCTACCTCCCCTGTCACACTGTGCCTCGCCCTGCCAAACTCTCCCTCCCCGTGTCTCTACCTGCCACACTCTGCTCCCCCTGTCACACTCTGCTCCCCCTATCACACTGTGCCTCCGCCTGTCACACCCTGCCTCCGCCTGCCACACCCTGCATCTCCCTGTCACACTGTGCCTCCCCCTTTCACACTCTCCCTGTCGCATGCTGCGGTATTGTGTATTATCACGGCGCCCACTACTCCATTTGCGTAGAGGGCTATTCAGGGTAGTGAAATTGCATCGCATTGCATGCCATATTGTATGGCATGCGATGCGATTTTCCTATGCTCTGCGTCAGTGAATCCATTAAAAACATATGATGCAATAAAAAATCGAATCGCATTGCATGCCATTATTGTATGGCATGTGATGCGATGAGATATCACTTACATAGGGTTTATTTAAAAGGGTTCTGCAATGATACAACAAATTCAGGACTTATTCAGGACTTACATGTCTGTGTAACTATGTCTGTGCCAAGGACTGGACTGTGATGTGATCCTGTGTTCTTTTCTGTCATTACAGGTAAATATCACTATTGCTATACTGGCCTGTCTGCTCCTGCAGCCTAACAGGGAATCAAATATATTGATTGGGTAATCTAAGACAGTGCTAATATTATTTATAGATTTGAGAGCTCTTGTATAAGTTTAAACTAATTTGTCTTCAAGTGCTGGCAATCTGCTATTTGAATGTTTGTTTATATTTGAGTTTTATTGCCTGCCTTGTAATTGGGGAGGGGTTGATTGTTCAGGCTTTGATTAGTTGTATTGACTTCACATGGACAGAATCCATCATTTATAAGGGAGCCTCACTAGGCTGTTGGGTTATTTTATAAGTGTTCTGTAATGATACAACAAATTCAGGACTTATTCAGGATGAAAACAGATGAACTCATCACCAAGACATCTTCAAGCCTAAGAAAGTTTAAAAACCCTTTGCTTTAACCTCTAAAATTGAACGTATGTACCTAACCTGCACTCCTATATACTCACACTGTCACTATGCTGCCTGTTTGTGTATGTGATTCATCCATTCTAATAACATAATCTGCTTCTATATTGCAATACTTGTGTTTGTACATTTAGACATTGCAAATTTGCTAATTGGAGCCATATTAGGCTGGTGCCTGCTTCACCAAATACAGGGTAACTCTACAACTGAAAACATTTACTTCACTGCATGCCATAGCATTGTATGCAATCTATGGTCAGCTGTGCTAATCAGCGTGCACTCACATATATGTACTGTATGCAATCTATGGTCAGCTGTGCTAATCAGCGTGCACTCACATATATGTACTGTATGCAATCTATGGTCAGCTGTGCTAATCAGCGTGCGCTCACATATATGTACTGTATGCAATCTATGGTCAGCTGTGCTAGTCAGCGTGCACTCACATATATGTACTGTATGCAATCTATGGTCAGCTGTGCTAGTCAGCGTGCACTCACATATATGTACTGTATGCAATCTATGGTCAGCTGTGCTAATCAGCGTGCACTCACATATATGTACTGTATGCAATCTATGGTCAGCTGTGCTAATCAGCGTGCACTCACATATATGTACTGTATGCAATCTATGGTCAGCTGTGCTAATCAGCGTGCGCTCACATATATGTACTGTATGCAATCTATGGTCAGCTGTGCTAGTCAGCGTGCACTCACATATATGTACTGTATGCAATCTATGGTCAGCTGTGCTAGTCAGCGTGCACTCACATATATGTACTGTATGCAATCTATGGTCAGCTGTGCTAATCAGCGTGCACTCACATATAGGTACTGTATGCAATCTATGGTCAGCTGTGCTAATCAGCGTGCACTCACATATATGTACTGTATGCAATCTATGGTCAGCTGTGCTAATCAGCGTGCACTCACATATAGGTACTGTATGCAATCTATGGTCAGCTGTGCTAATCAGCGTGCACTCACATATATGTAGGGTTTATAAATTACTATCTGAGCAACACCAGTAAGCTGGTATTAACTATTGCAAGTCTAATATAACTCTTGGCCTATAGAACTGTTCAAATACACCATGTACTACAAACTATTGCTCTGCTTCGCTCTCCATGGTTTTCTCTCAAAATCAGTCTCTTCTCTCTCTCTCCCTGAAGCTCAGCCCTCTATACACATTTCTGCCTCCATTATCCACACCCCTCTTATTAACACTCATGAGATTTTTACATATCTCTCTACATTGAAACAACATTCACAAACCACCTGCAGCTACACCTATCTCTCTCTACTGCTTCTATTAGCTGGTGACATTTCACTTAATCCAGGCCCCAGCTGCTTGCCCCGCTCGCAGGCACCTAACTCTCAGGAACATAGTAATCCAGCTAACCTCATAAACATCAAATGCCTCCCTTCATCCCCCAAATCACTAAAATGTGCGTTATGGAATGCACGCTCTGTTGGCAACAAATTAACATCCATCAACGAACTCTTTATTTCAAACAACTTCAACCTGCTGGCTATAACAGAAACATGGCTCTCACAATCAGACACAGCCTCCCCTGCAGCCCTGTCACATGGTGCTCTCCACTTCACACACTCACCCAGGCTTGGTGACAGCAGAGGAGGTGGGGTTGTACTATTACTATCCCAATCCTTCACATACACAGTTATACCACAGGTTCCATCACTCACATTCACATCATTTGAAGTAAATTCCATCAGAACTTACACTCCTTTCTCGCTGCGTGTTGCAGCTATCTATCGCCCACCTGGGCAGCCAACACGATTTCTGGAAGATTTTTCTGCCTGGCTCCCTCACTTCCTTTCTGCTGACATCTCAACCATCATCATGGGTGACTTCAACATTGCTATTGATAGCCCAAAATCTGCTGCTCATGCCTCCAAACTACTCTCTCTAACCTCCTCTCTCGGCCTCTCCCAATGGACTGACTCCTCTACTCATCGGGATGGCCACTGTCTTGATCTGATATTCACTAAGTTGTGCTCAGTGTCGGAATTCACCAATTCTCCTTTCCCTCTCTCAGATCACAACCTTATCACCTGCATGCTGTCCTCTAGTACTTCTAACTCAAAAACACAGAAATCCTTTAATCCACCTCAAGCCCGCAGAAATATTAATGATATTAATTTTCAAGTACTCTCCTCCTCACTGCAACAACAGCTTGCTCCTATTTCTGAATTCACCTCTCCTGAGATGGCGGTATCACACCTAAACCTAACCCTCAAAACAGCCCTGGATGAAGTGGCTCCAGTTACCCACCACACTCCACGTAGGCCTAGACGCCAACCGTGGCACTCTAAATTAACGAGACACCTACAAAATATCTCACGCAAAGCTGAGCGTAAATGGCGTAAATCTCACAGTCCAATGGATTTCTTTACATATAAGAATATCTACCAGTACTATAGTTATGCCGACTTTTTAATACATTTAAATCCCTTCTCAACCCTCCCTCACCCAAGCCACCAACCACTATCCATGCACAAGATCTTGCTTCCTACTTCAGGGATAAGATTGACAAGATAAGAGATGAATTGGTATGCTCCAACTCAGTTGGTGATATGCTCAATTCCATACCTGAGCCCTCTGAAGCATTTGCTTCATTTGATCCCACAAATGAAGATGAAGTATCTGCACTTTTCTCTGCCTCCCACTCTACTACCTCTCTTCTTGACCCTATACCCTCGCAAATAAGTAAATCTCTGTCTCCTGTGCTCATTCCAATCTTAACTAAAATCTGTAACCTCTCTTTCTCTACTGGTGTCTTTCCTTCATTGTTCAAACAAGCTCTTATTACTCCGATTCTGAAAAAAACAGAATTCTGATCCAAGCTCTCTCAAACTACCGTCCCATTTCTCAACTTCCATGCACCGCCAAACTACTTGAAAGACTTGCTTATACTCGCCTCACACACTTTATTAACTCGCACAACTTAATGGACCCGCATCAGTCAGGCTTTCGTGCCCAACACTCCACAGAGACAGCACTGACTAAAGTTGTGAATGATCTGGTCACTGCTAAGTCTAAAGGCCACTACTCACTACTAATTCTTCTAGATCTCTCTGCTGCTTTTGACACTGTTGACCACAGACTTCTCATACAAACACTACAATCCATAGGTCTTAAAGACACAGCCCTCTCTTGGTTCTCATCCTACCTCTCTAACCGCTCCTTTAGTGTTCGTTTCTCTGATTCTACCTCCTCTTCGCTACCTCTTTCAGTTGGAGTACCTCAGGGTTCAGTTTTAGGTCCCCTGCTTTTCTCAATCTATACCTCATCTCTTGGCAAACTAATCAGCTCCTTTGGATTTCAGTATCATCTGTATGCGGATGATACTCAGCTCTACCTATCCTCCCCGGACCTGTCCCCATCTGTATTGAGCCGTGTCTCTGAATGCCTTTCTGCTGTTTCATCCTGGATGTCATCTCGCCACCTCAAACTTAATATCTCAAAAACAGAATTAATTATATTTCCGCCAATAAATAGTAGTTACCAACCTAATATCTCTATCGCTGTTGAGAAGATGACAATCACTCCTACCTCTCAAGCTCGCTGCCTAGGTGTTATCCTTGACTCAGAACTTTCCTTTGTACCCACATTCAATCTGTCTCAAAATCATGCCACATGCACCTAAAAAACATATTTAAATTTCGCCCTTACTTTACACAAGACACTGCAAAAACTCTAATCCATGCTCTCATCATCTCACGCATTGATTATTGCAATAGTCTCCTTATTGGCCTTCCCAATACAGACTCTCACCACTACAGTCCATTATGAATGCAGCTGCAAGGCTAATCTTCCTAGCCAGACGTTCATCGTCTGCAAAGCTACTCTGTCAGTCACTTCATTGGTTACCTGTATTCTACCGTATTCAATACAAAATTCTTTTACTTACACACAAAGCCATAAACCAAACTACACCAACATACATATCTTCTCTTATCTCAAAGTATCATCCAACACGACCTCTACGCTCCTCCCAAGATCTGCGTCTCTCATCCACACTCATTACCCGCTCCCATTCCCGACTGCAGGACTTTCTTCGGGCTGCACCCACTCTGTGGAATGCCCTCCCAAGCACAATAAGACTCTCCTCCAGTCTCCAAACCTATAAGCATTCCCTGAAAACTCATCTCTTCAGGCAAGCTTATCAAATTCCGGAACCAGTCACAGAACCTTGCGTTCTGGTGGAATCGATGCAATAAAGAATACAGTATCTATCCTTATGTATCAATGCCTATTTCCCTATAGATTGTAAGCTTGCGAGCAGGGCCCTCCTACATTTTGACTGTCTGTAAATACCCTGTTTTGTTGTATCACTGTCTGCTATTGTAAAGCGCAACGGAATATGCTACGCTATATAAGAAACTGTTAATAAATAAATAAATAAATATCAGTTCTGATGGAACCTAGAATAATGCCATTTAATGGTAAAATTACATATAATCCTTATTGTGCAGGTGGTGGTGTCCCAAAGTGGTTGCTGCAGCTGGAAGCCCAAGTGGAAACAAGTGGCGGTTTACTTTTCCAGAGTAAGGGAATCCAAGTAAGACCAAAGTGACCCAGTAATTTCTGATCAGCAGGTTCTCCCTGACATGTTTCGCCGTCCAACTGACAGGCTTTATCAAAGGTGTAGCACCATGTGTAAAGTCCAGGTTTTTATACCCAAAGGCAGGAAGTCCATTTAAACAAATAATATATCAATTAACCAATTAGACATAATAAAAATGTATCTATATATATATATAAATATTCACATGTATACACTGTTATGCATAAAGCAGGCAGACCTATTATAGGAAAAATAAAGAATTATATTCACCCTTTGTAATCTGTAAAGAGAGGAGATCGCAATCATCGCGTCTCATTTCCGAACCTAAGCCGGGCTGGAACTTCCGGTGTTTGGAACGCTAGTGACACGCATCTCACGCATCACTTCCACCCCAACTTAGTTATTCGACAGCGTAAGTGCCCGATTTGCATGCGATTTGCGGCCGGTTCGATCCGCGATGCGATTTGCATGCAATTCCGTCCTAGCACCCCCACTATCCAAGTCAGCCCGAAGCGTGGCGAGCTCAGCGAGCCCTGTGAGGAGACGCGATAGTGTCTTCCCAACCTGTTCATACCCCCACTATCCACGTAGGCGTGGAGTTGATTTTATAAAGTGTGGTGAGCTCAGCGAGCCACCGAGCCCGAAGTGCGTCGAGCGCAGCGAGCCCCACAAGGGGACGCAGAAAACGATCCCGAAGCGTGGCGAGCAGACACAGACTACTTGATGTGTATTCCGCGTCCGCTCGCCATGCTTCGGGATCATTTTAAGCGTCCGCTCACCACGCTTCGGGCTCGGTGGCTCGCTACACTTTATAAAATCAACTCCACGCCGATATGTATAGTGGGGGTATGAACAGGTCGGGAGGACGTTTACCGCATCCCCTCGTGGGGCACGCTGCGCTCACCGCACTTCGCCACGCAAATCGGCCACGAAATCGTGGCAAAATGGCCGCAAATCGCATGGGATTTGCATGCGATTTTGCGGACGCCGTGACAATGCACAAGTACCGAAATCTCATTTATCTCAACATTTAATGGCGAGTACCGCCAAATAAAAGAGATTGTAAACAAAAACTTTAACTTGCTTAAATGTGATCCCCTATTAAGAGATCTGTTGCCTACCAGACCTAGCTTTATATTTAGAAGAAATAAAACTGTTAAAAACATTCTAGCTCGCAGTTTATTCAAAAACACAAACAAAGAAAAGAAGACCTTCTGGTTAAAACCTATGGCCCTTATTCTGATTGATGCGTACTTTTCCGCATACTTTCGGATAGCGTCTTTACGGCGTCTGCGCATGCGTCGAGAACGCAACGCGCATGTGCCACGCATTGACTCCGTACCTGTTCGTGCAAATCCCGTACAAAACTGTGCACCGCAATCAGTCTGGAAATATGGGCGTATTATGGGCGTCATGCGGAATGACACATGGGCGTAGTTTCAAAGTGGGCAAAACTGGGAGGAAACATGGGCGGACACGGGGGAGTACACTTATGTTGGGGGGCGTGCATTCGGATAGCACTCCGAATGCACGCGAACAAAACCGATAGAAATGTGCGGTGTCCATAAGCAAGTATTGCTTTGCGGAAACCACTCGGTCCTGCGGTAGGCGAACGGAACGCCTAATGACTACAAGCATTAACACCTGAACCCAATACAATCGACTCCTTTACTCATTACTCACTAATGGCACGCTTGTCAGTGCTTTAATTGAAACCATTGCTGCTTCAAGGAACCTTTACTAAACACACACATATGCTGTACTTGTCACACACTTTTAAACTGCTAAGAATGGACATCACTGAATATTAATACTATCAATACACATGTGTATTCTACATGTACTAATTAAACCACACAATTTTGGTTAACTAAAGAAATTTATTTAAATACATTTCACAGACAATGACACTGTGAAGCAATAAAAAAAAAAAAAATACAAAATACCAAAAACCATGCCAGGAATGTACCTAAATAAATTATAATACAAAATAAATATTTTATGCAAGTTCGAAGTTGTTGGTTTTCTTTGCACATTAAACAGTATATGTGTAGATTGTTTATAATATTTTACACAGGGACAAATACAAACCATTGTACTTCAATTGCTGTAAGGGTTAATGTGTGCAATGCATGTGTTAGGCATGGTTGTAAGGATATATTGGCATGTAATTGATTCCAATTCCAAATAAACCTTTTTTTAGGAGGATAGGTAATTGAATAAGTGGGTCATGTGATGTATTGCAGAATAGACATAATAGTGGGTAGTTTTGCGTAAATACACCGCTTCCGTGCGGATGCACCGCTTGCCATCCATTCGGATGCGGTATCACCGTGCATACTCTGTAATACCGTGCAGAATCTGAGTGTTTCCCCCGCACACGCATGGTTTGTATGTCGTCCGTAAACACGCCCTGTTCTTAAAGAGTGAGTCCGTCCGAATGCGGAGGACACGTGGGCGTTTCTACGGACGATGGCCGCACGCGGCCGCACTGACTGGCGTGCGGACCGCACCGTAAGAATTCGGGAATATCCGCACCGATCAGAATAAGGGCCTATATGTGGATGTTACAAATGTAATAAAACTAGACGTATAACATGTGGACACATCCAAGACAAAACCCAGGAGGTTGACATCTTGAATGAAAAATTATGAAATGAAATCTTTTATCAACTGTGAAACAGTATACGTAATATATCACTAACGTGTTCTTGCGGTCCTAAATATATAGGCTGCACAATACGTTCCCTGAAGGAACGGTTTAGGGAACACAGGAGAAATATAACACTCATAGTGTTTCGCAACATTATTTGATACACCATAATAGTGACCCAAAATGTTTAAGTGTCATAGGATTAGAACATATTGAAGGAACTATGGGGTTTATTCTAGTTCATTCTTTCTGACAAAATCCTTCTTAGATGGACAAAACCATGTGCACTGCAGGGGGGCAGATGTAACATGTGCAGAGAGAATTAGATTTGGGTGAGTTATTTTGTTTCTGTGCAGGGAAAATACTGACTGCTTTATTTTACACTGCAATATAGATCTCACTTTGAAGAAAAACCCCACCCAAATCTAATTCTCTCTGCACAAGTTACATCTGCCCCACCCGCAGTGCACATGGTTTTGTCCATCTAAGAAGGATTTTGTCAGAAAGAATGAACTAGAATAACCCCCTATGAGAGGAGGAGATCGTTGTAAGACCCTATGGAAGCAAGAAGTATATTGGATGCATAAAATGAATAATAATTAATAATAATAATAATATTATATCATATCTCTCTGTGTTTTATATACAGAAAAAGGATTTGAATTTTTGTTATGCTTTTCTTGTATAGATGCGCGATTATACTAAACGATATGATGGCGCTTGAAATCTCTAAACAGATAACTAAGGGCCTTATTCTGGTTGGTGCGTACTTTCCCGTATACTTTCGGATGGCGTTTTTTATCCGTCTGCGCATGCGTGGGGAACGCTATGCGCATGTGCCACGCATGGTCTCCTTACTTGTACTCAATAATACCGTACAGAAATGTGCACCGCAAACACTCGGGAAATATGGGCGTATTATGGGCGTCATTCGGAATGACACAGGGGCGTAGTTTCAAAGTGGGCTAAACTGGGCGGAAACATGGGCGGACACGGGGGAGTACACTTATTTTGGTTGGCGCGGACAGCACACCGAACAAAAAGGGAAGAAATATGCGGTGTTCATAAGCAAGTATTGCTTTGCGGACACCACTCGGTCATGCACTAGGCAATCGGAACGCCTAATCAGGACGGACGCACCTCAACCAATGTCAGCTGAACACAATACAATCACCTACTTTACTCATTACTTGTTAATTACACGCTTGTCAGTGCTTCTATTGGAACCATTGCAGCTTAAATGGAACATTACTAAACACACACATATATGCTGCATTTTTCACACACTTTTACACTGCAAATAATGAACACAACTTAATATTAATAATACAAATACACATGTCACTTCTACATGTATCAATTAAACCACACATAAACTCCCCATCAGGTATCCCCCAGGTCCACACCTTTCCATCTCACCATAAACTTAACCTAAACCTTAATAACTAACTTATATAATAAAAAAGACACAGACACAAGTGCTGGCGTTTCAAAATGAATGTCAATTTATTTTGACAATTAAACTAACTATATATATAATGGTGGCGGCACCAAAGAACGGTCACTATAGGAAAGTGGGGTTAAAGATGTTACCATACACACCATCGCTGGTGATCGCTCTCCCCGGTCATCCACTCGTGCTAGTGGTGACCACCCCCCGGGCGGAAGCATGGCCGATGACCATCGATGTCAGGAGAGAGCGACACCCCACTATCTACACACACACACATCAAGATCTTACAAGGATGACCGTTCTTTACCGCCGCCGAAGAGAAAAGAAATAGGGAAGGGTGGGTGGGGCTTTTTCAGACAGATGGAGTACTTCCTGTAAGTATGTTCCTTTTCTTCCCTGTCTGTACCCTCCCACTGCTCTGATAGGCCTTGTGCCCATCCTATTAGCATATCAGCTGACCTTCCAGCGTAACCTGGGGAACCCATCAGGGGTTTATGCTCACTCAGTGCTTATTCAGCATTCGTGGTTCTTAAACTCCCCATCAGGTATCCCCCAGGTCCACACCTTTCCATCTCACCATAAACTTAACCTAAACCTTAATAACTAACTTATATAATAAAAAAGACACAGACACAAGTGCTGGCGTTTCAAAATGAATGTCAATTTATTTTGACAATTAAACTAACTATATATATAATGGTGGCGGCACCAAAGAACGGTCACTATAGGAAAGTGGGGTTAAAGATGTTACCATACACACCATCGCTGGTGATCGCTCTCCCCGGTCATCCACTCGTGCTAGTGGTGACCACCCCCCGGGCGGAAGCATGGCCGATGACCATCGATGTCAGGAGAGAGCGACACCCCACTATCTACACACACACATCAAGATCTTACAAGGATGACCGTTCTTTTCCGCCACAGCAAGGCCCTAAGCCGCAGCACCGCCACCAAGTAGGAAACGCTCAGCACTGTGTATCTAACCAACTAAAGACATCGCCCAAAAACAGAGCCACGCCCTCCGGGCTCAGATGAACACCATCGCTCCTATACAGCGCACTCCGCTGAAAGCTGATGGCGTCATGGCGAATAACACCCCCACCATTGGTCAGCAGATATTATTCAACTGCAGCGTTCACCGTCTTCCGTGAACGCTCCAGGCGGGGGCAGGACATCGCATTCCTCCACACTATCCTCGATATAATGGAGGACCACACCAACTTACATGCAGGCAGATACAATGAAATAAAATAGAGGTCCCGCACAATCACAGAGCGTAGCTCCAGAGCGGTCACCCGCCCTAAGTCATTGCCACCCAGGTGGAATATAATGACTCTCGGGACCCCAAAATTTCGCAGGGCTCGAATCAGCCCAGCCTGCAGCCCTTTCCACAACATACCTCTCTCACCCAGCCACCTAACCTCCCCAGCTCGACCAAACACACGTACATCAGAGGCGATGTTTGCCCTGGAAGCCCAATAGACAAAGGAATGTCCAATCATCCATATGGACTTAACGTCCTGTCGACCTGAAATATTTATAGAGAGGTTAGAAGGCTGTCGACAAGCTTGCATACCACGCATTCACCACACTTGTTAGGAGAGAGGAATGAGAAAAACCGTGGCCAACCAGCTCTTGAGGCACAAAACACACCGTCTGGAGTAAACTAACAAGTACGCCATGCCTGATTGTAATTATAGCCGAATTGTGCCCCCAGACGGATGTAAAAAAAAACACCTCAAGGCCCCCACTGGAAGTTGACGAGCGCTTATGCGTCCAGTCGACCATGGTGAAAAGTGACAGATAAAGCTGGCCGAATGTACCTCCGGAATGCTGCCGAGCGCCATCGACCCAGAGATTGAATCTCTGCGTCGGAGCGGCCCTCCGCAGCCGCCGAGGTAGCAGCCCCAATCCTAAAGGAATGAGACCCAAATTCCTTAGGATCGAGACCCAAGACGTGACAAAATTGGTATTTGGTGAGCGGTGACCCATCCTCGTGCATCAGCCATGCGCCTGGAAGGTCCGGGCGCACCTGGGCGAAGGCCGAGACCAACGTCACAGGGCACGCCCTCTCCACCGTGCACGGGAGCAAGGACAGCCACCGCCCCCTCCCCGCCTGGTCCGTCTTGGAACGTCGCAGGTGACATAGCACCGAGTCAGCTTGGACCACCAAGTCGTCCACGGCCAAAGGCGAGGGCGTCCGTTTTGACGGGGCCACCAGCTCCCCAATCCTGAAGGCCCCGTGGTATGCCATCACGTACGCCGTGCGGAACAAGAGTACCTCGTAATAAGGCCAGCAGATGTCCCCCAGGGCATCCAGCAGTGCTGGAAGTAACGACATATCAATGGGACGCCTGCAGTCCGGGGGAGCGGGTGTAGCCCGCCGCCAACCACGCAACGCCCTAGACACCAAAAATGACCGGGACGGGTCCGCCCTACCCTGCAGTGAGGAGAAAAACGACACCCCTGCCAAAACCCTGCGCACGGAGGCGACAGAGCGACCATTGGAGTATGCACTCCATACAAAGGCCACCATGGCCGCTTCAGGTGTCTTACCTGCTTACGGAGCAGACAGTCTGAACTGCTCCCACTCCTGCCATCCAGCCTGATAGCAGTGGAGCGTCCGTGGCGCGATAGCCCGCATGGCTAGCCCCTCCATTCCGGCCTGATCATCTGCCAAATATAAGAGGGACAGCATTCACCAACAATAGATGCATCAGGAGCCAGGGCCCGAAACTTCTCCCAGTCGGCCCTGGACAGTGCGTCTGCCACAGAGTTCTCTACTCCGGGAACATGTTGTGCCACAAACTGTATGTTGAACAGTAAGCATCGCAGCACCAATCGCGCAAGCAGACGAACTACAGGCATGGAAGCTGAACCCTGCCTGTTAATAGAGTGAACCACTCCCAAATTATCGCACCAAAATATGATGCTGGAGTCGCGAAGCCTGTCTGCCCATAGCTCCAGCGCCACTACAATGGGGAACAGCTCCAAGAGCAGTAAGTTTTTTGTGAGCCCTTCCGACACCCATTCTACCGGCCATGGGGCAGCGCACCACGACCCGTGCAGGAAGGCTCCGAAACCCACCCCGCCCGCTGCATCAGTATACAATTGTAACTGCGCATTGGTGCACGGGCTCGCAGGCCAAATCAGGACACCGTTGAACTGCTCCAGGAAAGAGAGCCAAGTGCGTAAATCCCTCTTGATCTCTGCAGAGAGACGTACATAATGGAGGGGGTGCCTGACGCCTGACATGGATCTCTCCAACTTTCTACAAAAAACTCTACCCATGGGTATGACCCTACAAGCAAAATGCAGAAGTCCCAGTAGTGACTGAAGCTGGCGCAACTGTAGCTTACCCGTGGCCAATGCCAGGCTAATGGCTCTGCGTAGCCGAGACAGCTTGTCCTGTGGGAGGCGGCAACAGGCCGCCACTGTGTCTATTTCTATACCCAAGAAGGACAGGCACTGCACTGGGCCCTCCGTCTTGTCCTCCGCAATGGGGACCCCGAACTCCCTGAAAAGATCCTGCAGGTATGTCAGCAGAAGCTTGCATCGCTGGGAACCGGCAGGGCCCACACACAAGAAGTCATCCAAGTAGTGGGCCACCCCAGTTTCGCCTGAACCCGCCTCTACGCACCAATGCAAGAAACTGCTAAATCTCTCGAAATAGGCGCAAGAAATCGAGCAGCCCATCGGTAAGCACCTGTCCACGTAAAAACCCGTGGGCAGGCGAAATCCCATGAACCGGAATGATTCCGGATGGAGAGGGAGAAGGCGAAAGGCGGACTCAATGTCCACCTTGGCCAGCAAAGCCCCGTGTCCGTGGCTGCGCACTATATCAAGAGCCTGCTCAAACGACTGGTACCGCACACGGCACAAGTGTTCAGGGATGGCGTCATTAACAGAACTGCCCGGGGGGTGGGACAAGTGTTGTATAAGCCTAAACTTGCCGCTAGCCTTCTTGGGGACCACCCCCACCGGGGAGAGAACCAGGTTCTCTATAGGGGGAGATGGGAAGGGGCCCACCATCCTACCCAAGCTCACCTCTTTGCCCACCTTTTCCAACACTATCCCGGGCATCTGCATTGCGGATTTTAAATTACGGGGGGCATGCGCTACCACCTCCCCCTGGATTGGTAGGCGGAAACCCAGGAGGAAGCCTTGCTCTAAAAATTTTGCCTCCTCCCTACACGGGTACCGTCCCAGCCAGCCGGCCAGGCGGTTAACCCGTACAGGAGAAGGGGCCTTACTGAGGTGCGCCCCCGGCTGTTGAAGCCTGGGAGGTGCCTCCCTGCTTTCCCTTCCTGCAATCCCTAAATGGGTGATTGCCCCAGCATTTTGAGCATGCATGCTTGAACTTGCAAGAAGCTCCCAGGGCGCAACCCGCTCCGTTAAATGCAAAGCAACGCCCGGCGGGGGCACCCCCCGCCCTACCGCGAAAGGGTTGTTGTTGCTTGCGAGGGGCGGGGCTGGAGGCTGGTGTAGCCGCAGGAGCAACCGCAGGAGCAACCGCAGGAGCAACCGCAGGAGCGGCCGCCGGCTTTGGCCCCATCCAAATCTCCACGTCTTTACACCCCAACGCCATAATGGCCAGCCCTGACTGCTTGCGACGGAAGCTCTCATCATATGAGCGCCATGAGGAGTCGGCATCTGACAGGAACATCTGATGAATCATGTGCATGTAGCGCACCATGTTCATGTGTTCCTGCGGTCTTGTTTCTAAGTAACAAGCCGCGAACATAAACATGCCCGCCTGCCACCGGTGATAGGTGCAGTAGGCCTCCTCCCCAATACCCCCTCGCCTCTTCGCCGCGCGATATTCCTTTTCAGCCTGCGCCGTCATGGAGAAGAAGCTGACGTACTTCCCGTCCCTAATGCGTTCTTGAACGCTGCGCCTGAGTCCCCTGAGCACTGCCGTGTTCTCGCATTGGACTACCTTTCCCCTAGGGAACAACGGGGACCCCGAGCTACCGCTGGAACTGGAGTGCCTACGGCGCCTATGCCTGTGCCGCCTGCGGGATTTACGGCCTCCCCCCTCCTCCGACGTTCCCGAATCGGACCCGCCAGAGGAAGAGGAGGTATGCGCGGCCCTACGCCTGCGCCGCTTGCGCTTAGACGCTGACCCACCTGAAGTACCTTCCACTGGTACGAAGCTCATCTGGGAGGGCTCCTCCACCAAACCCACAGGCGGGGTCCCAGAAGCAACGATTCTGGGACCTTGTCTTGTAGCCACGGCTGGGGCTGCCCCACCTGACAGGGCTGGGGCAGGGATCACTGAAGTGGCCGGAGGAGCAGGACTGCCGTCCAGAGCCCCCCCTACCTGCGCAGGTGACTGCCTCATAAAATTGGATAGCAGGGACAGGAACTGCTGTACCCCCCCATCTGCAGCCGCAGGTAGCGGGGGGATTGAAATGGGTATGGGTGCAGGAGGGGCAGGGGGCTGAGAGCTGCGTATTGGGACAAGCCTGGCCCTTCTAAGCAGCTGCCGCCCAGCCAGGTGCAGAGAGGACCTCATCCCTGTGGCCCTAACTCCCGTGGGGGTGTCAGCAGGGGCTGCTGGCCCCATCTGGGCCCTATTCGGCCCCTGACCCCCTCCCCTGGCTCGCCCACGGCCTCTACTTGGTCTATTAATAGTGGGAGAGGGGGCTCCGGATGGGAGACCCCCTTGGGTCAGCCTGGAAGCCAGGATGGGGATGGATGAGGGGCGGAGGCTGGGTGAGGCCCTAGCATCATGGGGCTGAGTGTGGGTGTGCAGCCTCGCAGGCGCTGACCTGCCCCTGGCGCTGGACCGTGCGGAAGGCCGTGATCCAGGCCTAGCAGCCGCGCCATCGTTTATGCGGGGGCCTAGGCCTCTTCCGCGGACCTGTGCAGCACGGGCTCTACCCCTGCCCGACCCCCCTTGGACTCCGCGACCCCCGCCGCGCGCGCCGCGGCCTGTAGTGGCTGTACGCGAGGTCCGGCGCCGGGCCGCGTCACCAGCCGGCGCCGCGACCATCGCGCCAGTCTGTGCGGGCGGCTCAGGCGCCGCCAGACCCCGGCGCGATCCCCTCCGGTCCCCACTAGAACCACCAGGGACCACGCCGCTAGGCCCAGCGACCTCCCAGGCAGCCTCCGCATAGTCATGGAGGCGGGCAGGCGGGCGGGTAGCCCTGCGCGGCCTGTAGGCCATAATGCAATTGCGCAGGTAGGCTGGCTAATCCAACCAGGTAGAGAGGGACAGATGAAGATAGAGAGGGACAGATCTAGAAGACAGAAAGAAAGAATATAGAGTTGAAGGCTCCGTTTGTAAGGATACAATAGATATTTGCTGCAGAGCAGCGCTTGCCTGATCCTGCAGCAGCTTTTTCAGACAGAGGGAGAACTTCCTGTAAGTATGTTCCTTTTCTTCCCTGTCTGTACCCTCCCACTGCTCTGATAGGCCTTGTGCCCATCCTATTAGCATATCAGCTGACCTTCCAGCGTAACCTGGGGAACCCATCAGGGGTTTATGCTCACTCAGTGCTTATTCAGCATTCGTGGTTCTTTTGGGGGGGAACAAAAAAACATTTATTAAATTAACTTATAAAATAAATTAGAAATAAAAGGTAGCATACCTGCAATAAAAGTAAATAATATATAATAAATACATGTATTATAGACATACATAGCCACAGCAGAATCATTAGGAACACATCAGGTGGCTTCACAACAAAAGTATAGCACCAACACTTCAAGTACAGCACACAGTAATGGTAGCCAAAACGGGCCAACAGGGGAACCAAACATGACATTTGAACCGAGGGCAAATGTGGGGACCCTCTGCACGGAATTGGACACAGGATGCTGACACACACAGCTCAATGAAAGATTTGGGAAGACATAAGGGTGGAGATTAATGCGGACACAAGTTCATTTGCGAGCACGTTTGCCCCTGGCAGGCTCCTTGCCACGTGCAGCAGCTCTTCGCCCACGGCCACGGTCAGATGGTGGGTCAGGTGGAGCACATGCTGGGGAGGGGGTGGATGGTCTTCCCCCTCTGGCAGCAGGGAGTGCTGATGGTGGGAATGCACCAGAAACGGGTGACATTAGGAGCCTATTGCTGGCAACTAGCTCCACCATAAGATCATTATGGCGGAGGAGTTCATTTTGCCGCAGGGCTTGATCAGCCAGTACCTGCAGGCTAGCAGCAATAGCTTGCTGGCTGGCACTCATAGCCTGCAGGCTCTCAGCGATACTCTGCTGGCTGCTGGTCAAACCCTGCAACACCTCCTCGGCCCTACGCACCCGCTCTGATGCCGACTCTCCCTGCTGCTGAATATTGACAAGCACATGCCCCCACGTGGCCAATTCAGCCGCGGACATTGGCGGCTGCTGCTGCACGGGCCTGCTACTGGGGCCAGGTGGCACAGACTCCTCAACCTCCTCAAGAGATTGTTGACCAAGCGGTGGGGATGCTGGTGAAAGAGAAAATTCCAATTACCACACATTCCATGCAAAATTCAATACATCTACTTATGACATGGCAAATAATTACCTTCAAGCAAAGAAGCCATGACTTCCGCTGGGGACTCGCTGTCCATGGTGCTCACCCCCCAGACCTCCTCCACTGCAATGCAGCACTCGGCCATCTCCTCCAGGGGGGTGAGCTTCAGCTTTGAAGGCATGGGGCCAGCCCCAGAGGTGTGGCTGTGTTCCCACCGCTGGGTCAATTTCTTTTTGAGGTTCGTTTTGAAGTCGTGCCACCTGCAATAAAAGTGTACATATTAATACATGTCACTCCTCATGTTTGCTGTAACACCATTGCAATCTGAAACATAATACAACATGTGCCTCCTGACACCAAACTTAGATTATAATAATTTTGAAAAACAACCCTTAGAAGATACAATCACACTCAGCCTACAATAACTATCAATTCAATGACATGGCAAACATGTCTGTGGCTTCAAGCAACGTCACCGCCCATTGACCAACTCCATCTAATTTATAATGTAAACATTGCTGGACTTGTACTGCTCAAATGTAACACACATGAACTTGCCTCTTCTTAACGTGCTCCGCCTCACGAACTTGTGGAGCCACCGTATTAATCTCCGCCGTTATGTCCTCCCAGATCTTCCATCTCCTTGTGTGTGTCAACTTTTCCTGTGGGCACTCGATCAAATCCCGTGCCCGGGTCACCAGGATGGCAAGCTCCTGCGGTTCGTATGCCATGTTTCTGGTGGTTGGTTCCTCTGTTGCCCGATTGCGGCCACGGCCACGACCACTGGCACCGCCACTGCCACGGCCACGGCCACCGGTTGCTGTACTTGAAGTGCTGGCCAGGCTACTCTGTTGGGAAGCCACCTGCTGTGTTCCCAATGATTCTGCTGATGCTGAGGATGGGCCAGCTGCCAATTGGCCTGATGTCGATGGCCCATCTGGCTGCTCTTCCCCCAATGGCTGTTCAGGGTTGATGGGGACATAGGTGGTGCTGGAGTCCATCTGAGCAAATAGGTCCTGCAACTCCTGCTCTTCCTCAGATAGGGATGCAGACATGTGTGCAACAACATTGCATTTGCCAAACACACCTTTATATAGTATTTCTGTAATTGGCGTACATCAGCGACACCCTGCGTTCCGTACGGCCGCGTTCCGTACGGCAGCGTCAACCGTGCGGCGCATAGGCCACGCCCCTTGCTGCGCAAAAATATTTAAAAAAAACCTGGCAAACTGAGTAAGTCTGATTTAGTAGGTAAATGCAGATATGAACACCAATGACCAAATAAAACTGAGGTCAAACATGAAATGTATATGTGAATGTACATCTGTACTGTGAACTTGTTTGGTATGTAGTACAACTGACAATACCCATTCCATATGTAAATCCAGTCCACCACTTAGGCACAAGTAATCAGTGCTAGCATCCAAATCACATGTGAAAGCTCTCCAAATTCAGCCTTGATGCTAGCTACTTTTCAGCTGGAGCGGCGATGGTCTGATCTGAGGCGCCGGGAGCCCGAAAAGCTCCAGCAAATAAGGGCCAGCATTGCACGCTGTAAGTGTTTACACATTAAATGGCCAATTGTACATTAATGCTTACATGACCTTTTTTGTCCCAATAAGGTTACCTGGTTCATCATGAGTTAACCATGACATACTCTATCTGTGTGGTACCTCATGTTAGACATGCTGTAATGTGTGTGTAATATGTCATTTTTTGGGATGCATGATGAATGAACAATTCATGTGACTTATTTAACACTCTGCATTTTGATTTCCCTTACAGCACGTGACCGTGCAAGACGGGCCCGTGAAGAGGCCCAGGAGGTGGAGGCCCCCCCTGAAGAAGTGGCTGAGGAGGAGGCCACAGAAGTGGCCGAGGAGGAGGCCGCAGAAGTGGCCGAGGAGGAGGCCGCAGAAGTGGCCGAGGAGGAGGCCATAGAAATGGCAGAGGCGGAGGCCCCAGAAGTGGGCGAGGAGGCCACAGAAGTGCCAGAGGAGGAGGTGGCCGAGGAGTTGGTGGAAGAGGAGGAGCCATGCGAGGTGGTGGAGGAAGCAGTAATTGGTAGGTAAACATAAGGCATCATTAATAATTGGTGGTAGTACTATTTGTTAGGTACCACTGGTGAATCTAGTGTGTTTTACTCAATTATTATTTAATAAACTAAAGTGGGTTACAACAGACACACTTAGGGGTTAGAGGCCCAAGCTGCAAAGGTGGAATCTAGAGCCTCAGGTAGGTGATGCGTTTTGGTATATGGAGGGCCTTTCTATTTGTTTGGTGTAAGGAAGCGGCTTAGTGCAGCAGCTTCACCTATCTGGCAATGTGACTATGAATCCGGAAGTAAGGGGTAGAGGGACTAGGCTAGCCTTTAAATGTGGTATCCATCCATCCATGTATCCATGTATCCATCCATCCATCCATCCATCCATGTTTCTATCTATCATGCAGTTTAGCTATTAAGCAGTGACATGCAGGTATATATGTATGGCAAAATGTGGCATGTAGTATTGGATGTAGCTTTGGAGTAGATTGGTGAGTGTTAAGGTGAGTGTTAAGGCAGGAGATTTTCAGTCACATATTCATTAGTGTAAGCCAGTGTGTGTGTGTGTGTGTGTGTGTGTGTGTGTGTGTGTGTGTGTGTGTGTGTGTGTGTGTGTGTGTGTGTCTATTTTTATTTTTACCAATACAAACAGTATTGGCTATGTAATTGTTTTTATGTATGAATTCTCATGCTGTAGGTACTTAAGATTGACTGTACAAGGTCAACCTGAATAGCATAATTAATGTTGTTCCCCCTTTAACATGCCCACAGATCCACAGAGGCAAGCCGCCAGATTAAGAGGGGCCCTACTCAGGCTGCGGCAGCTCCTTATTGAGATGGTCGCAGAGGTGGAGGCTGTCTGTGACCTGCTTGTTTGATTTTTTGTTGGTTTTTTACTCTGTTGTAAATTTATAATAAATATTTGTGTTGACAGTTCAAAGTGGTATGTGTGTTATTATTTTTTTTAACAGTAAAAATATAACTATAAATATATATATTTAAATAATGGTGTTTAGTTATATAAGGTGCAAAATGTATATACATATTCATAGATAACACATGGGCGTAAAGGGGCAAGAAAAAACGTGGTGCACTTAGCATGATGAAAGGGTTAATGTAAAGTGGGAGTAAAGTGTTTAATGATTAATTAGAGAAATAATAGATGACCATTAAAAACAATCCCTGAATGAGGTTGGCTAATTGCATAAGTGGGTAGTGGCACAGATTTGGCTCTTATGAGAATAGTGTTGATTTGTGCGTAAATACTCCGCATCGGTGCGTACGGCCAGCTTCCCGTACGTTCTAACGCGGTAAGACCATGCTTACGCTGCAAGACCGTGCAGAATCTGTGCGTGTCCACCGCACACGCAAGGTTTGTATGTCGTCCGTACACACGCCCTGTTCTTAAAGAGTGAGTCCGTCCGAATGCGGGGGACCCGTGGGCGTTTCTACGGACGATGTCCGCACGCCACCGCACAGCGTTGGATGCGGCTCACAGGCCGGGGTGCCGCTTACACTGTCGAATAACTAAGTTGGGGTGGAAGTGATGCGTGAGATGCATGTCACTAGCGTTCCAAACACCGGAAGTTCCAGCCCGGCTTAGGTTCTGGAACTTGGAAATGAGACGCGATGATTGCGATCTCCTCTCTTTACAGATTACAAAGGGTGAATATAATTCTTTCTTTTTTCCTATAATAGGTCTGCCTGCTTTATGCATAACAGTGTATACATGTGAATATTTATATATATATAGATAAATTTTTATTATGTCTAATTGGTTAATTGATATATGGACTTCCTGCCTTTGGGTATAAAAACCTGGACTTTACACATGGGCCCTTATTCTGATCGGTGCGGATATTCCCGCATGCGGACGGACCGCCGATGTTGATCGTCTGCGCATGTGCAGAGGTCACTCTGCGCATGTGCAGGCGATTTCGCCGCACGGATTCTTTATACGCCGCACAGGGGGCGTAGAGGGGCGTGAGGGGCTACTTATCCTCATTACCCTATGCATACGCCCCCCGTTTCATGGGCGTTCCCATGCAAACGCGGGGCGTATGCATGGTAATGAGGCCGTGACGCGTGGGTACGGGGCGGGCATCTGACATCGCCGGATGTCAGCTGCCCGCCCCCATACATGTTTTCACACGGACAAGTGTCCGTGTGGTCTTGTGTTGCGGGACCTGGTGGAGCGTGCGGCCCTGCATTCGATGTTCGGCGACCATCGAATGCAGGGGCAGCTCCCAAGACGGAGGAGGCGTATCCCCGTCCAATTTCATGCGGATCGCCACATATCCGCGTACGGACGGCAGGTGGCGATCCGTATGGAAGGCGGGGATTCGCCTGCACGGTTGCGGCCGCATATTCTGATCGGGCCGCACCGATCAGAATAAGGGCCATGGTGCTACACCTTTGAAAAAGCCTGTCAGTTGGACGGCGAAACATGTCAGGGAGAACCCGCTGATCAGAAATTACTGGGTCACTTTGGTCTTACTTGGATTCCCTTACTCTGGAAAAGTAAACCGCCACTTGTTTCCACTTGGGCTACCAGCTGCAGCAACCACTTTGGGACACCACCACCTGCACAATAAATATTACAATCCGCATAATCGTGAGGATTCCCGGTACTCCAACAGGGGATAACAATCTCCCTCCAGCGTGACCACAATCCAGCAAGGTATATCAGAAAAGTGGGTCCCACTTACCATCCAGTTTTCTGATGGACTAACCCAAGGAAACCAAAACGCATAAATACCTCCATACCAAAAGGAATCAAAGCGGGACTCCAGACCAATAAGTATCAGACCCATTTCTTTTTACATTGCAATTTTATTTCAAATTGTATATTGTATTGTACACAGTTGTGACTACTGATTGATATATGTGTTTTTTATTTACATACCCAGTGCTTAAGGCACATAAATATTATTATTAATTTACCACACATACCACAAAATGGGATTTCCAAGTCCTTGAATCAGGTGAGTCTGAAGATCTTTTCTTCCTCAGAGGTACAGCTCGCAGGCAGCAGCGCGCCATCACAGGTCATATCCTAAACTTTGTTTTGGAGTCGTATTATTATTAATTTAATTAACCATTATATTTATTTTTAGCGCTCCACTTATATCCTTGTTTCTTTGTACTTTCTATAGGGGCGTGACACCCCCTAGTACATGCTTTCCCAACCACGGTCCTCAAGGCACACCAGCAGTGCAGCTTTTAGTGATATCCAGGCTTCAGCACAGATGGTTTAATCAGAATCCCTCAGATACTAATTAAGTCACCTGTGCTCAAGCCTGGATACCTACAAAACCTGCACGGTTGGTGTGCCTTGAGGACCGTGGTTGGGAATGCCTGTACTAGTAGGAGCAGCTTGACCAACCACCCTATTAGGTGCCCATAAAACTCCTAGCCGTAAGGCTATAATGGGCCCTACATACGCAGAGATTTGTGCCAGAGATACATAACGGGAGATTTCAAATCTGTCACAACTGTCACAGAAAAGTGACGTAAAAAACTGCACTTTATCACAAAAATAATGATATATGGCAGGGGTTCCCAATCTTTTTCTAGTCACGGCACCCTAGAGTATCAGAATTTTTCCACGGCACCCCTAGGCCCCAAAAAATATATATCAAATGAAGTAGATTGTGTTTCTATGTGCTTCTTAGGGTCAGTTATGTGGTAAAGGGCAGGATTTGGTTCTGATTGTGCACATTTTATGATTGGCAGCCACCAGCACTGGTTTTGTCCAGAAATAATTGATCATAAATAATTTGAATTGGTCCTGGACGACCAACCCGAGGCACCCCTGCAAGTGTCCCGAGGCACCCCAGGGAGCCTAGGCGCACAGTTTGGGAACCACTGTTATATGGTATAGACAGTAATTTCCTAAATAAACTTAATAAAATAAATGTCCTTAATATATAAACAATGGTGGCATAGTGCCGGTCCCCCCCCCCCTCACCCTCCCTCCCCCAAGCAAGTAGTGGCAAATAAAACAACTTAATCATTGGTGGCCAGTGCCCCCCCCCCCCCCAAAAAAAATCCTTTTAATTCATTGGTGGCTAGTGGACACCCCCCCCCCCCCCAAAAAAAATCCTTTTAAGTCATTGGTGGCCAGTGCCCCCCCCCCCAAATCCTTTTAATTCATTGGTGGCAAACGGCCCACCAAAATCCCTTTAATTCATTGGTGGCCAGTGGCTGGAATTCCCCCCAGCACCCCACCACACACAATCACTGGGGCGGCACAATGGGAGCAAAAAAATATATATATACTTACCCAGTCCAGAGTCCAGCATCGTGTCCTCTATCTCCCGCAGCGTCCTTTGTGAAGAGAGCGGGCGTGTCGCAGGAGGCAGCGTCAGCCGGTCAGTGGGACTGCAGGACAGGTGAGCATCGGCGGGGCGGGGTCTGCGGGCTTGATGGCGGAGTTCGGCGTCTTCAGTCGCTCAGAACAGCCCTGCTCATCTGCCCGCGGCCACACATGCGGGAGATGAGCAGGAGCTTTCTGAGCGACTGCTCTGAATTGTACGGCAGGTCCGTTCTGAATCTTGGACAGATTCAGAACGGCGGGGGTGCGCATGTAAATCGCTGTGTGGGCTATATACTCTCGAAGTCGAGTTGCATACACGCCATTTTAGAATGGTATGGCCATCTTGGTTCGCTGAGTGACGCAAATAAGGTATAATAACCAAGCTTTGTAATAAGGCGAACCCAGTGCGCTGCCATACTAAGACACATAAATTCATATCCCACACTCACAAATAATAAAATATAGTTAATATGGTTTTAATTCGCAGCACATAGTTTAACTGGTAATACACAATCTTTCCTGGACAAATTTTGCATCTATATGTTCCGTCTCTCATGCGCAGCACTCCGGTCCTTGTTAAAAGTTCGCAAGTCCTAATGGCCAACAGTTATGGATCAATTCCATAATCAATGGTCATTTTGCCATGTGCTCAGAGAAATCTAGGAGATCAGGATGCAGCTGGTTTCAGTGTTGATTTACGACCCCTATGACGATGCCTGAAGACAAAGGACACTGAAGTTCACTCCCCTGCACCAATCCGCAAGAAGCGACATCTGATCCCCTGACCAATCGAGACCTTATTAACCCCCCTTAATTTGGACACTATAAGAGAGCAGAACCTGCATTTGGGAGCTCTTTCTCTTCTACCCCTCATATCTCCGGGACTGTATTCTAACAGAATATAGTAAGCGTGGACCGGACAGTACAGCTCTTTAGATGAGACGGTAAACTTTTGCATTCCTGTATGTAGATTCTGTATTTTGTGGCTGGTTGTATTTTTATCTCTTTTTTTCCCTGTTAGCATAGATTCCATTGTTATATTGTATTACAGAGTGTATATCTTGTAATCTGTATTTTCTTATTTCTGTAACCCCCTGTTCTCCGCTAGTGACCTAAATATATGATACTGGGACTAAATCCCTTTATTTATCACTCTGTCTCTCCCTGTCACACTCTACCTCCCCCTGACTCTCCCTGTAAAACTCTACCTCGCCCACTCTACCTTCCCTGTTACACTCTGCATCCCCCTGTCACACTGTGCCTCTCCCTGCCTCTCACTGCCACAATCTACCTCCCCTTGCCTCTCCCTGTCACACTCTTCCTCCCCTGCCTCTCACTGTCACACTCTACCTCCCCCTGTCACACTGTATTTTCCCTGTCACAATGTGCCTCTCCATCTCACTCTGCCTATCCATCCCACTCTGCCTCTTCCTGTCACACTCTGCCTCCCCTGTCACACTCTGCCTCCCCTGTCACACCTTCCCTCCACCTGTCACATTCTACCTCCCCCGTCACACTGCATCGCCCCCTGCCTCTCCTTGTCACATGCTGCTTCCCCCTGACTCTCCCTGTCACACTCTACCTCGCCCAATCTACCTTCCCTGTTACACTCTGAATCTCTGTCACACTGTGCCTCCCCCTGCCACACTCTACCTCCCCTTGCCTCTCCCTGTCACACTCTTCCTCCCCTGCCTCTCACTGCCATACTTTACCTCCCCCTGTCACACTGTATTTTCCCTGTCACAATGCGCCTCTCCATCACACTCTGCCTCTTCCTGTCACACCTTCCCTCCCCATCACACCCTGCCTCTCCCCGTCACACCCTGCCTCTCCCTGTCACACCCTGCCTCCCCCTGTCACACCCTGTCACACTCTGCCTCCCTCGGCCCCCTGTCACACTCTGCATCTCTCTGTCACACTGTGCCTCCCCCTTTCACACTCTCCCTGTCACACCATGCCTTACTCTGCCTCTACCTGCACTTGAGCTCACCACTCACAAGTTCTGCCACTCCTCTCAATGCCACTGCCCACAAGGTGTACACACACACATAGCCATACTGTAGCTGTATTATAGGGGTATGCTGCTTGCCCAGTCTGCCTCTGCTCCTCACTGCCTACAATAGTATTCCCCTCCAGCTTGCTGGTGTCTTCTAGCAACATAAAACACAGGACTATTACTGTATGGGGGGAGCTGGCTGTTCCTGTCTGGGTGTATGTTGGGTTGTGGCCTGGAACCTATGATAACCCTGTTGCTGTGCCTGAGAAGACTCGACAGAAAGCCGGCACATCCTTTACTTTCTGCATGGGGCTAGCTGCCACTGGGGTGGGTGAAGCAAAATGGCCAGGCAGCTCCCAAAATTGGGACCCCTGAGATGCCTTGTTAAATTCGAGTTGCACACATGCCATTTTAGGATAGTATGGCCGCCAGTTTGGTTCGCAGAGTTGCGCAAATAAAGTATTATACCCGAGTCTGTGTAGCGAAGTGGACCATAAGCGCAGCCATACTAATACACATAAATTCATAATACCATACTTACACAAAATAAAATATAGTTAATTAAAGGTTTAGTGCACCACACATTGGTTAATCAGCAATACACTATTATGACTGTATAATGTTTAGTATCGTTATGTTCCGTTTCTCATGCGCAGCACTCCGGTCGTAGCGAAAACTTCGCAAATCATAAGGTCCGATAATTACGGCAAAAATCCATATTACATGTACTATTTCTGTTAGAACTGTGTGAGACAAAGGAATCAAGTTATAACCGGTTCTTGTTGCTTTTTTACGACCCCGACGACGATGCCATCACACATAGGACACACAGTGTACTTACACTCCCCCTGCACCAATCCAAATCAAGTGTAATACTTTACTCCAATCCCTGAGGACTTGACATTTGAACCCTTGACCAATGGAAACGGCCTTTGACCCCCCCTTTTGGACCCTATAAATATAGCAATCCCTGAGCTGGCTCGGTCACTTCGGCACTGCATCTATCCCTTCACCATTGACCGGGCTAAAGTTCTATTTGAACATAGCGAGCTCCGACCAGACTGCGCTGCGCATATTTGATGAGACGGTAAACGGTTGCATTCCTTGTGCTTACTTATACTGTTTATTGGCTGATTGTATTCTGTACCTGTTTTCTTTCCCTTAGTAGCTTCTCACTTGTATTTAGTATTGTTAAGCGAACTGTATCACGTGTTATATTGTGTTTCTTCTTTCTGTACCCCCTTGTTGTCCGCTAGGGACTAATACATTATTTGGAGAATCAATCTCCTCACTTTGAGTTATATACTTGTCTCGACTCTCATTCTCATCTAGCGATAAAAGTGTATTAGGGACATTGTCCTTAAAGGTATTCGCAGTTTAGGTACTGAGTACTGTGAAAGGATACTCAATTACTGGTATTGGTTTAGCGTGTACAATAACACGGAAAGGGTACGCTACGCTGTGTTCGCACGTAGCTAGGTTAAAAGGGTAAGCAGATTACGGATAGAGTACGTAAGCTGCGCATTTCACTTATTGTCCATCTGGTTATATTTATATCGATATTGATAATTGGGGGCTTCGTCCGAGCGTTACACCTTTAAAACATTGTACCAGGCGTGGTACTTGAGCCTATACCAGCAAAAGGGTGGAAAGTGATCATTTAACCATTGCTCGAGAGGCCAAGTCCGCGGCGGTACAGGGTTTGAAAGCTGCTAGCGTATGAACCCGAGGTATAATAAGTGAAATCCAAAGAGAAATTACGTAACGTGTTTAAAGTATATAAAGTGTTTTGTATTTAGTAAGCTGTACTTCTGCTTGCCACAAGTAGTTTAACAGGGAATAGTGTCTTGAATTGCTTGTTTATAGTACAGTATATGTGCCACGTGCAATGAAATTTCGCACACGGGGAGGCAAAGGCCTGTGTTTATTATAGTACATAGAGGATCCATTCTGTGCAAAACTATAACCTTTTACTGTTAGTTACTGCAGAGCCAGGGACTCCGCCACGTGGCGACAAGTTCTGGGCCTTTACAGTAACGTAAAGCGTCTGCTGTGTATTACGTAAGGTACGCACACACGTGCTTACGTTAGGAAACTTCGTATCTTAGTATGTAATTTACGGATTTAGTGCGGGATTTATTTTGCATCTTTATACGTAACATTCGGACCGAGTTAAGGGATTTATTTAGCATTTCTTAGCAATTACTGCATTCAGCGAAACCCGATTGCGACCTTACAAATACACTGTAGAACACGTGGGTGGCCGATCCATGCATATGTGGCTGTTCGCGGGCACTGCATACGCAGCACACATAGGAGCCCAGAGGGGGCTAGTATTAATCACAAGCTCTATTTAACAGTATACTAACATACTGTTGATAAAGCAGTAATTAATACAAGAAAGTATAGTGCTTTCAACTCAATTCTTTTCTCTTTCAAAAAGCAAACAATTCAAGCATTATTTTAATAGATTTCTATAGCCATTCAAGGGGTTTACACTCGCAATAAGTATCTGGTGAGAAACTACCAACCAGGGTAAGTTTTCTGTACATAAATATTGTAAGTTTTAAGTGTAAGGCCCAGGTGTAAATAGCATCCAGTGTGAAAATCATTGGGTGAACGGGCGCATGACTGTGTGACCCATAGCGCAGTCCAGATAGAAGGATAGTATTTGTGTGTTGAAATAGGACATATAGGTGTGCGTGACGACATGCCCATAGGAACTGCCCCTTTCGTGGACCCGTCTATTTGGATCCTCCGGAAGGGTACAAGAAGCTAAATCGGAACCCAGTGATCTGATTAGCCCCTTTAGAAAACCAGTTTTGAAGGATACAGGAAAAACAAGTTTTTTTGTGTTCTGCAAAATTCGGCCGCACCCTGCAAGTCGACTAGCGATTCGTTTCTAGCCGAAAGACTGTGGTGATTGAGTACACATCCTCGTAGACTGAGTGTCACGCTTAAGTGCGGAAATGTTTCAGGGTATTGAGAAGGAGTGCTTTGGGTACTGCTCACTGATAAATTACCCACCGGCCTCTCTTGGCATGAACCTTCCATTCCCATAATGGGGAACAGTAGCTCACACCAGGGGGTCGTGCTACATAGGGAAGAATTACGCCGACCACAAGGATCGGCGGCATTCATAATGTTCAGGAAGCACGGTGAACGAGCAGTTGTTTACCAAGATAAATGGAAAAAGATGACAGAGGGTAGCAAGTTAGAATTTCCTAGTGTTGGTAGTTTTGACACAGAAATCTTATCAGCAGTCAAAGATGAAATATGTTTACTCTCCTCACGTAAGAAAAGAGTGAAACACATTGAAATTCTTAAATTGTGGCAGAAGGAAGGTCAGGAACAAAGGGGAACTGCAATTGCAGATACAATCAGCCGTAGGAATGCAACCGCAACCGCTCCTCCCCCCCATATGTGGCGGAGGGGTTAATAACCGCTAAACAGAATATAAGCAAAAATGTAACTGTTACTAACTTGTACCCTGTTTTATCCCCTTACAAGGAAATCACAGAGGAAAATGATCTGCTGTTGACATCGGTAATCTCCCATGCAATTAACATGCATGAAGGAAAGGCTGAACCAGCAAAACCTGCTGTTGGGGCTCCAGCACAGGAAGAGAAGACGGCTGATGCCAACCATGCAGTTGTAGATACAGGTAAGAAAGCACCACACAGTACAGACACAATTGACTCCACACCAGGACCCAGTAATGCGGACGTGGTGCAAACGTACCCTGTATGCACACTGGAGGTTCCCTATGGTAAGGCAGAAAGAGAGGGTGTGATACCTACAAGGAAAATTACCATGTTAAATCCATGGACACGGTTAGAACTGCGGTCCATCATTTCAGATTTTCCTGATCCTAGGAAAGATCTGGCATTGTGCCAGAAATTTGTAAAGGATCTGGGAAACTCTGATGAACCAACCAACAAGGATTGGAGAATCATGTTGAGGGCCTGTCTCCCTACCCACATAGACATCCCGAAATTCCTTCAGGATAGTGGGTTGAAAGGGGACAAAGAAATAAATGATGAGATCAACCAGGAAAATATACGCCTAATCAACTTACAATTAGGGGTACATTTTCCTGCGGCAGTGGAATATAGCAAGATATTCACCATCAAACAAAAGGATGGTGAACCCGCTTGCGAATATTTCACCAGGCAAAAAAAGAGAAAGGAAGTGGCGCTGGTTTGATGAAAGGTATAAATGTTTAATAACAATTAAGAATAATCAGTACAATTGCACAATATAAACAAGTAATAAAAATGAAATAATAAAATTAATTGGGAATCAAGTGGATAAAAACAAATTAATTTGTTATGAATGGACCGGAAGCTGAAATGATAAATGGAGTAATATGACCAGTTCCGTGGAATATAGGGGTATAATGATGCAGATAATCAAGAGGCCCACTGGGCTGATAGTTACCACACGATGTCTCAGATGGTCTAGTCCCAGATACAATTAGGAGAGTGTCCTCAATTGAATGCGGTGGTGGGGCCACAATGGGCAATGACCCGATGTTTGCGGGGGCTTAGATGGTATATAGCCAGATACTTCCCACTCCGCTAGAGGTCCCAATTAGCTGTTGTTGAAAGGCAGGTTTCCTCAAGGTTGGTAGACTTGGGTGGTAGATGATGTAAGTGGCCAACCTCGATTCCTGCGCTCAGTGTGACCAATATGTCCAGCTGGGATGATGACCAATGGTGGTGGCAAACTGAGAGAGCGTGGGTGATGAAACAGGGGTGATCCAGATGGTAAGGGTGGGCGATGGTATTCAATAAATACAATTAGTCCGGTCCAGAGTAACTCCTAACGCGTTTCGCTGCTTAGGGGTGCAGCTTTATCAAAGGTGGAGTGTGTACTGTTAGCCATGGGGTTTTTATACCCATGGACAAATGAGTGAGTCATAACACCTGTGGTGTAATTAACAAACAACATAATCTATATAAAAAAAATTGTATCAACAGAAGGCAAAGCAATAGTAATATACACTAGGTTATTAGTATAAAGCAGGGATGTAGAAACGAGTGTTGTAAAACATATTATCAAATAATAATTGTAGTGACAGGAGAAATGTATGGAGACGATAATAAGCCAATCAGTATGAGAGATACTAGTTTTTGCATAATCTTGTGAGTCATTGTCATGGTGATCGGCAGCCAGTCCAATCAAAAGTCTTAGCTGTCCGATCACGTGACAATAAGCAGCGTGTTGCCGGGACCCGGAAGTGTCAGGGTCCTGCGTGCGATACAAGCCTCGTTTCAGGCTCCGTCAGTGAGAGGCTTCAAACACGTGACAGCGTGTCAAGCCTCGTATTGGTATTACACAGAGATTGGTCAAATTTCGAAGCATATTAAATCATGCTCTGTTTGTGGGTCCGTGCGGGAATCTATAATCAACATAAGAGATGAGGGACACTGGGACTTATGAATAAGAGCTGACGTGCAAATTATTAAAGAAACGGGGTCAAGATGAGAAGCCCGAGGTGTGTGTTCTTATATAAACACAAGGCAGTATATTTTTAATTAGACACATCTATAGAAGATTCAAACATATAGCATATAGTATAAACGGGCAGAGAGATAGCTTGGATCGGTTGTCATGGTATTCGTTGGGATCACGTGATGTTTATCAGAATCACAGTGTATAAAGAGCTATTCTGTATAAATCTATACATGATATCAATTCAAAAAGCATATGTATATATACATCATAATAATAATAATAAAATTAATAGTGATAATAAATAATAATAATAATAAAATATAAAATATATAATATATATAATATATGGTATTAATAATAATGAGTAATCAGTAGATAAATAAAAATAAATATGAAAAATGATAATAATAATAATAAAAATAAAAATAAATATAAAAATAATAATAAAAATAAATATAAAATAAAAATAAAAATAAAAATGAAAAAAATACATATAAATGAGGTCTGGTATATAACTAAGCTTAGGGACAGAGAGATGCATCTAGTGCTCGATAGAAAATAGAGTCACATGGAACACGTTAGGTCGATATCTAGTATCTCGTAACATATATGGTTTAAGTTGTGAGTGACCCAGAGAGATATTTTGGAGCTAATGGAAGCTCAACTAGATAACGCTATTGAGCTCCACGGCTTCATTTAGGCCATTCGGGAAAAGGGAGTCCATCCGATACATCCAATGGACTTCTTTCCTGCATAAAGATTTAAAGCGATCACCACCCCTTGTTGTTGTTGGGATGGATTCAACTCCTGTTAGGGTTAGGGAGCCAGGATCTCCATTATGTATATCAGCAAAGTGTCGTGAGACACTATGTGTGGATATCTTGTTTAAAATGTTCCGCCTGTGTTCCAGGAATCTCTGTTTGAGGGGACGGGTAGTCCGACCCACATAACAGAGATCACAGGCACAGCGCAGAACATAGATGACATAACAAGTATTGCAATTTATAAAGTTTTTGATATGGTAAGTGAGATCCTCACCATTCATATAGATACTATTGCATTTTTTGGGCACAAATTGACATGTGAGGCAACGGTTTGCCCCACATTTGAAGAAGCCATTGGCCATACTTGTTATGTCATCTATGTTCTGCGCTGTGCCTGTGATCTCTGTTATGTGGGTCGGACTACCCGTCCCCTCAAACAGAGATTCCTGGAACACAGGCGGAACATTTTAAACAAGATATCCACACATAGTGTCTCACGACACTTTGCTGATATACATAATGGAGATCCTGGCTCCCTAACCCTAACAGGAGTTGAATCCATCCCAACAACAACAAGGGGTGGTGATCGCTTTAAATCTTTATGCAGGAAAGAAGTCCATTGGATGTATCGGATGGACTCCCTTTTCCCGAATGGCCTAAATGAAGCCGTGGAGCTCAATAGCGTTATCTAGTTGAGCTTCCATTAGCTCCAAAATATCTCTCTGGGTCACTCACAACTTAAACCATATATGTTACGAGATACTAGATATCGACCTAACGTGTTCCATGTGACTCTATTTTCTATCGAGCACTAGATGCATCTCATTGTCCCTAAGCTTAGTTATATACCAGACCTCATTTATATGTATTTTTTTCATTTTTATTTTTATTTTTATTTTATATTTATATTTATTTTTATTATTATTTTTATTTTTATATTTATTTTTATTTTTATTATTATTATCATTTTTCATATTTATTTTTATTTTTATTTATCTACTGATTACTCATTATTATTAATACCATATATTATATATATTATATATTTTATATTTTATTATTATTATTTATTATCACTATTAATTTTATTATTATTATTATGATGTATATATACATATGCTTTTTGAATTGATATCATGTATAGATTTATACAGAATAGCTCTTTATACACTGTGATTCTGATAAACATCACGTGATCCCAACGAATACCATGACAACCGATCCAAGCTATCTCTCTGCCCGTTTATACTATATGCTATATGTTTGAATCTTCTATAGATGTGTCTAATTAAAAATATACTGCCTTGTGTTTATATAAGAACACACACCTCGGGCTTCTCATCTTGACCCCGTTTCTTTAATAATTTGCACGTCAGCTCTTATTCATAAGTCCCAGTGTCCCTCATCTCTTATGTTGATTATAGATTCCCGCACGGACCCACAAACAGAGCATGATTTAATATGCTTCGAAATTTGACCAATCTCTGTGTAATACCAATACGAGGCTTGACACGCTGTCACGTGTTTGAAGCCTCTCACTGACGGAGCCTGAAACGAGGCTTGTATCGCACGCAGGACCCTGACACTTCCGGGTCCCGGCAACACGCTGCTTATTGTCACGTGATCGGACAGCTAAGACTTTTGATTGGACTGGCTGCCGATCACCATGACAATGACTCACAAGATTATGCAAAAACTAGTATCTCTCATACTGATTGGCTTATTATCGTCTCCATACATTTCTCCTGTCACTACAATTATTATTTGATAATATGTTTTACAACACTCGTTTCTACATCCCTGCTTTATACTAATAACCTAGTGTATATTACTATTGCTTTGCCTTCTGTTGATACAATTTTTTTTATATAGATTATGTTGTTTGTTAATTACACCACAGGTGTTATGACTCACTCATTTGTCCATGGGTATAAAAACCCCATGGCTTACAGTACACACTCCACCTTTGATAAAGCTGCACCCCTAAGCAGCGAAACGCGTTAGGAGTTACTCTGGACCGGACTAATTGTATTTATTGAATACCATCGCCCACCCTTACCATCTGGATCACCCCTGTTTCATCACCCACGCTCTCTCAGTTTGCCACCACCATTGGTCATCATCCCAGCTGGACATATTGGTCACACTGAGCGCAGGAATCGAGGTTGGCCACTTACATCATCTACCACCCAAGTCTACCAACCTTGAGGAAACCTGCCTTTCAACAACAGCTAATTGGGACCTCTAGCGGAGTGGGAAGTATCTGGCTATATACCATCTAAGCCCCCGCAAACATCGGGTCATTGCCCATTGTGGCCCCACCACCGCATTCAATTGAGGACACTCTCCTAATTGTATCTGGGACTAGACCATCTGAGACATCGTGTGGTAACTATCAGCCCAGTGGGCCTCTTGATTATCTGCATCATTATACCCTTATATTCCACGGAACTGGTCATATTACTCCATTCATAATTTCAGCTTCCGGTCCATTCATAACAAATTAATTTGTTTTTATCCACTTGATTCCCAATTCATTTTATTATTTCATTTTTATTACTTGTTTATATTGTGCAATTGTACTGATTATTCTTAATTGTTATTAAACATTTATACCTTTCATCAAACCAGCGCCACTTCCTTTCTCTTTTTTTGCTTGGTCCTTGGGGCTGACAACCCCTTTTTAAGTGGCAGCTCTTAGCGAGACACCCTTGATAGCGCCTGTCGGTGCACCCCAGGGGGCACACCTTTCTTCAAATATTTCACCAGGGCCTTGCTAATGGTATCAAAACACACTGGTGTCTCCGAACCTAAGGAGGGAAATGATTGTCTCTGTGCTAGTGGAAGGGTTTAGAGAAAACCTGAGAGTTAGAGTTCAGACATCCTTCCCCAATTGGCGTGGAATGACAGTAGATGCCCTACGGGAATCTGCTGTCGAACACGACCTGAACACAAAGAAACACCGAGACCTGCAAACCAAAAAATTAATAATGGTCAGCATCCAAGCTCTCAGTAATGCCCCTAACATGGCCGCACACCACAAGAGCTCCAGAGACATAGGTAGAAGGCCAATAGTATGCTACAACTGCAATAAGGAAGGACATTACTCCAAACACTGCAGCTCAGGAAACCCCAGGAGATACAATGCACATAGATGAGACTGGGAGCCTCACCAGGGTGAGACACGGAGATACCCAACCCCTAGACAATGGGAGGAGGCAGACAGGTCACGCAACATGCCTCCCCCCCATTTGATGGCTGACTAAGTGCTAAGAGCAACACAGGTGTTGATATTGCTGGGGTAAGGCAAACCTTTTTGGTTGATACAGGGGCGGCCAGATCTGTTCTCAATACTCCTCTAAACTTGGGTTTCACTGATCAATCAGTAGCAGCAATTGGGGTAACAGGAAAAGGGCAACATTACCCACTGACGAAACCAGCAGACGTTACAATCGGGCCTTTGCATACCAAACATTCTTTCCTGTTGGCTGCAGCGGCTCCGACTAGCCTCCTGGGTAGAGACTTACTATGTAAGATGGGATGTGTCATCTATTGCACCCCCGATGGGGTATTTCTGGATACTCCTAGAAATCTTGCACAGGAAGTGCAAGATTTGCTGGACACTCCTCAAAGGCTAATGTTGCACTCAACTGTTATAGATTCAAACCCATCTAAGGTAGCTGAAATTACAGCTCAAATACCAAGTTCCCTTTGGACTAAAGATGGACAGGATGCTGGGTTGATGGCAAACGTAGCTCGAGTAGAGATCCGTTTAAAAGAAGGCAGGGTAGCCCCAAAAATACCACAATACCCTTTAAAACCTGAAGTTGAACTAGGTGTGTATCCTGTGATCCAACGATTGCTCCAGCAAGAAATCCTAATTCGAACCTCTAGCACGTCCAATAGTCCCATCTTTCCTGTGAAAAAGAGTGGGGGGAGGGGCTACAGACTAGTGCAGGATCTAAGAGGGGTAAACAAAGTAGTTGAGAGCCAATTCCCCGTAGTGCCAAACCCAGCTGTCATCCTGATGCAAATTCCACCTCACTGTACACACTTCACAGTCATTGATTTGTATTCTGCCTTCTTCTCTGTCCCTTTGCACCCTGACAGCCAATACCTTTTTGCTTTCACTTACAGAGGAGTACAGTATACCTGGACCCGACTCCCTCAGGGATTCATAGACAGCCCTAGCATCTTCTCCCAGGCCTTGCATGATTGTTTACAATCCTTTCAACCCTTGAGTGTTTCGATACTAATACAATATGTTGATGACCTATTGTTGTGTTCTGAATCACTGGAGTCATCAGTGGCTGACACTCGACAGCTGCTGATGCACCTCTCAGAGACAGGACATAAAGTATCAAAGGATAAATTACAATTATGCCAGAACAGGGTTAAGTATCTGGGCCACTGTCTTACCCAAGGGTTGAGACACCTCACTGACGACCGAATCCAAGCGATTCAAAACATGGTACTGCCGCAGACCCAGCACCAGATCCGTACGTTCCTAGGCATGTGTGGATATTGTCGCAATTGGATCCCAGGATTCTCTATTCTAGCATTACCACTACAAGAAATGGTTTCCTCAACTAAGCCAGATCGGGTCTCTCATACTGAGGAATCTGAGCTGGCTTTCGAGGAGTTAAAAGTGAGCCTAACAAAGGCTCCAGCACTGGGAATGCCAGATTACGGGAAACCCTTTGAACTGTACGGAACAGAATCAGCTGGGTGTGCGGCAGGAGTACTTGTCCAAAAACATGGTGATGCCAACCGACCAGTAGCGTACTACAGTTGCCAATTGGACACAGTAGCACGCTCACTCCCAACTTGCTTACGAAGCATAGCTGCAATAGCACAACTAGTAAGCAAGAGTGAGGATGTGGTGTTAGGACACGATTTAACTGTTCATGCTCCCCATGCTGTCTCTGCCCTACTAAACTCTGCCCAAACTCGACATGTGTCCTCAGCACGGTTCACCAAGTGGGAACTGGCGCTGATGGCCACAGTAAATATTACCACAAAGCGATGCAACACATTGAACCCAGCCACATTCCTACCTCATGTGCCCTCCAAGGCACAAAGGGTGGGGGTTTCTGGGAATGTTGCTGAAAATGGTAAGGCAGAGTTTAGTGAAGGTGAGAACAAACATGATTGCATGACCTACCTGAATCAGACCTTTACAGCACGTACTGACATAAGCGACAGCCCATTAAGTGAGGTAGACATAACCTTATTCACTGATGGTAGCTTTCATAGACAAACGGAGATGGTAGAGCTGTGCACAGGCTACGCCGTAGTAGATGGAGAAGGTATTCTTGAAGCTGAACCCCTAGTACCACCTCACTCGGCACAGGTAGCGGAACTGGTGGCATTGACCAGAGCATGTGAAATGGACAAAGGGAAATCAGTCAATATATATACCAACTCCAGATATGCTTTTGGAGTAGTGCATGATTTTGGGGCTCTATGGCGCCTCAGAAATTTCATGACGGCAGCTGGCACACCAGTGGCACATGCAACATATATCAGAAAACTTCTGGGAGCTATCTAGCTACCAGACAGAGTGGCTGTTGTCAAGTGCAAAGCGCATACATCAGAGAAGGATCCGGTGTCCCTTGGTAACAGCCGCGCTGATGAGGCAGCGAAAAGGGCCGCATGCCCTGTAAATATCTCTTCTCCCCCTACGAATCTTAGCACACTTAACATGGTATCCACATCAAAACTGATAGACATGCAGAATTTGTGTTCCCCACAGGAAAGAGCAGTATGGAAGTCGAAGGGATGTCGAAGTCCACCGGACTTTGGAGAGATGGACACGGGAAACCAGTGGCCCCCAGGGCATACCTTCCTAGTCTAGCCGAGGCGGCCCATGGGCTGACACACCTTGGGAAGGAAGGTATGTGCAAGCTGGTAAAGGCCTACTGGTGTGCACCAGGGTTCGCTTCTCAAGCAGGTAGAGTGGCAATGTCATGCCTCACCTGTTTGAGGAAGAACATTGGAAAAGCCATCCCAACAGAGCCATCCCACATCCCTCCTACAGAAGGCCCTTTCCAGGTAATACAAATCGACTTCATACAGTTACCACCCTGTAGAAATTTGAAATATGTGTTAGTATGTGTTGACATGTTTTCCAGCTGGGTGGAGGCTTTCCCCGCTGCCTCCAACACTGCTACTTTTACAGCTAAGAAAATATGTCAAGAGTTTGTCTGTAGATATGGTATCCCAAAGGTTATCAAGAGTGACAGAGGCACTCATTTCACAGGAGAAGTCTTCCAAATCATGTGTAAACTCCTGGGAATTAATAGTAAACTTCATACTCCATATCGAACCCAAGCGAGCGCCAAAGTTGAGAGAATGAATGGTACTATTAAGAACAAATTGGGTAAAGTTATGGCCGAAACAGGGTTGTTATGGCCAGAGGCACTGCCCATTGTGCTGTATAGCATTAGGACCACTCCCAGAGCTCCGCTTAACCTGTCCCCCTTCGAGATATTGTTCGGCCGGCAGCCACACGTCATGATAGACCCACAGGATGATCTAAAATGTAACAATGAACTGACTGTGCAATATATCCTAAAGCTAAACAAACAGCTGAGGAAACAGCAAAAGGAACTGAACTTGTTGACACCTGACATGCCTATTGAGAACTGTCATAATCTTAAACCAGGAGACTTTGATAGACCGTTGGGAAGGACCGTACCAAGTTTTGTTGACCAGCACTACTTCAATTAAAGTTGCAGAGAGAGAGACTTGGATACATTCGTGCCACTGCAAGAAAGCCAGTAACCCCGGAATCCCCTTGTGTAGAGAGCGAAAAAGAAGAAATATCGCTAGAGGCATTGTTCCGGGAGGATTGAAAAGCAGCCAAGGTCGAGCAACCTGTACGAGCAAAGTTAAAGGACCAGGCAAATACAAGGCCCCTGGTAGAGAGGATGGGAGGACTACAAGCAACAGGTTCATGGTTCTATTTCTATTCCCTTGTTTTCTTTCTATTTCCCCTTCACCCAAAGATACTCGGTGGCTGCCACACCCTAGAGCAAACGGAGCGGAGTTCTGATAGTGTACTAATCGACCCAGATCAAGGTGAAGTAGTAGTAGTAGTAGTACGTTTATTTATAAGGCGCCACAAGGTGTCCGCAGCGCCGTACATAGCAAACAAAAAACAAGTTACAAGGTAACGTACAGGGTGTGTTGAAAAATACAGTATAAATAGGGGTATAGCTGGTAGAACTAAAATCAGCATCAGTTCAAAATTAGGTGTCAAAATTGTCGAGGAGACTGAAGATGAAGTAGAGGAAGGGAAGAACAGGACAGGAGCACAGGTGAGGTAAAGAGGTAGGGTGAGTACGTGAGGAAGGAGGGCTCTACTCATAAGAGTTAACATACTAAAAGGAGGTGGGTGGACAAAAACGAAAAACAATAGGAATAAGCCTGTAAGCCTGATACTTTACCCATAACAGGAGATGGTAAGAGGTATGAGGGAAACGTAGTTCAAGGGCAATGTGATGAGTTATTGTCTGGTGAATACTGTGTTTGTAGATATTGTCAACCAAAGATGGAAGAAGAATGCATCCAGCGATGTCATTCAATGGGTAAGGCAACTACGAGCCGACATTCTTTGAGTGATTACCACCAGGGCGGGCGCCACCACTAGGCAAATCTAGGCATTTGCCTAGGGCGCCGGCCACTGGAGGGCGGCATTTCCCCCCCCCCCCCTGTGCCGCAGGGGTACCTGTCCTGCGGCTGTGTATATAAAGCTTGCAGCGGCGGCAGAGGGGGGTCCCTGCAGTCAAGAAATAACTAGCGCTATCTGCCTGGCTACGCGGAAGCGATTCTGTTGTGGAAACACTGACTGCACGCTGATTGGCTGAGATTCAGCCAATCAGCGTGCGCCGTGCGGCCAGTGTTTTCAGAATCACAACAGAAGCGCTTCCGCGTAGCCAGGCGGATAGCGCTCATTATTTCTTGACTGCAGGGACCCCCCGCTGCCGCCGCCGCAAGCTTTATATACACAGCCACAGGACAGGTACACCCCCCCCCCCCGGCACCGGGGCGCCCCCACCCCGACTCGCCTGGGGCGCTCCGGTGCCTTGCACCGGCCCTGATTACCACTCATTAGTGGGTAAGGTCTTAAACCAAACAGAATGCTGGGTGTGTTCACAAGTATTACACAAAAGAAGTTGTGTAGGCCTAGTCCCATATCCATTAAATATATCTGAGATAAGCGTCTTAAATAAGGGGAGGCCACTGGATAAGAAATACCTGTATACCAGGTCCCCTAGTCTTAGATTACATCCATACCAGGTGGATAAGTCCCTGGTGTGTATGAACTTCTCTAGTTCCAGACAGATTTGTACTTGGGAAGTGACATGGTACAACCAGACGATAACTTACTCCCAGCGTCCAGATGGAGAGCCCATTGATAAGGAATTGTTATTAAAGATCCGCACCAGTGGAAGACACTATAAATATGTTTACACTGTAAAGAAAAAGAAAATGATGGCTAGCAGAGTATCCGCCGGTTATTGTAATATGACCTTACAGCCAGAAACCTGTGAAGAACAGGTCAGGGAGCAGGGGACGGGAATGTTCTTATGGATATTGTGTGATAAAATCATGAAATATTCTGTCCCTTATTTTCTCCCTGATGATGTTTATTATATTTGTGGTAGAAGGGCATACAAATGGCTCTCCATGAACTACGTTGGAATTTGTTATTTAGGTAGAGTGTTACCCGAAGTAATGACCCTTACCCATGATGAAATGGTAAGCATACACAAAGGTATACCTCCTCCTTACACTCATACCCATTATGACCAAATCCACAAAAGGGATTTAACAATCAAGAAGGAACCCCTAGCTTCTGAATTGATACACAAATCATTCGGTATTCAACTCCTCATTGCATTAGACATTTCCCATACCGCCAGGGGAGTCATTAATTTTAAGTATATTCAAGCATTAGCAAGCTTGGTAGACAATATTACTGAGATTTATGATGACACCTTTAGATACACTGGGAGGGAGTTACAAGCATATAAAAAAGAGCTATTTCAACATCGGATGGTGTTGAACTATTTGACAGCCATGACAGGAGGATATTGTGTCACCCTCTCTACACAGTTTGGGGTAAAGTGTTGTACTTACATTACCAACAATACTGAAGACCCAGAAGAAATAATCGATCATCGGATGGATGAGATTCTTCAGCTTAAATGGGAATTTAAGTGATAAGGTCAGCGAATGGACCTCCTGGTTGAACCCAATGCATTGGTTCTCCGGGCTAGGAGAATGGGCGCAAGGAATCATAGCTAGTATCGGAAAACTACTCCTCTGCATCAGTGGTGCCATCGTAATCTTTGTGTTATTGTTTAAATGTGTTAAAATGGTGACCCGGGGAAAAACCAAACGTACTGAAATCATGAGTGTAAGAACGAGGGATGCAGAGGAAGACAAGGGTTTGGTATATGACCCTAGAATTGAAACCATCACCCACTAAAAGATACCATATCTGAAAAATTGTATATATTGTAACCTCCCTTGTTTTTATTTTTATCCCAAAAACTGTATATTATCCTTTGTCACCCTGAGTAGATTGTTCGATAAATGTGGCCCCTCGTTTATCCATAATCCTGTATGGCCTAGCGCAGATGGTTTACTCCCCTTCTATGTAAAATTCGAAGATCCCAAATTGTTTTGTTAGGATTATGAATTTCTGTTGTGTTTTTAGGAAATATTTTGTACTGTGACATGAAGATCGACATGGTGAAGAATGACGACATGATCCGGAACCAGGACAAGGCACCGGATCAAGACTCTGGGACCTACCTACGGGATCAAGATAGGTAAGTATCAGTGTGTGTGTAATGTATGTATTAAACTTTTATTTTTCAGGTGTCAGTGTGTATTTATTTAACTATTTTTTTTATTGTGGAACTACAAGACCCAGCGGGCCCTTTAATGCCCAGCAGGCTGGGACTTGTGGTTCTCCAAGTCCCAGCTTGCAGGGGAGGCTTGCTGGGACTCATAGTTCCACAGTTTAAAACAATAGTTTATTCTTCTATTTTTTTACACCAAGATCAGCTTGATGCCCACCGCCCAGGGGCATCGAGGACAGCACCAGGCTTCAGCCTGGTCAGGTAAGTCCTGGAGGGGGGGACCCCTTTATTGGAGGGGTCCCCACTCCCCCAGGGCCCCTGGCCAGGTTAACTGGTCAGAGGGTTAATGCTTTGGCCAGGGGGACTTGTATAAAAAGTCTCCCCCCGGCTGTGGCATTACCCTGCTGGCTGGTTTGGCCTGGGGCTGGTTCTTAAAATACGGGGGACCCCTAGTCATTTTGTCCCCCATATTTTGGGAACCAGCCCCGGACCTGGAGCCTGGGGCTGGTTGTTAAAAATCAGGGAACCCCTATTTGTCGGGTTCCCTGATTTTTAATTACCGTCCCCGGCTCTTTCAGCCTGGTGCTGGTTACAGCTGTGGGGGGGACCCCACGCTGTTTTTTTTATTTATTTATTTAAATTTCCTTTTTTTTTACACTAAAGCCTGCACGGATCTGACTGATCCGTGCAGGCTAAAGCCAAATACGACAGGAACATCAAGGTGTATTTTCCTGTCATATTTTCGTGCCTGTTTTACACCAATTAGCAGCTGTATTATCAATACTGCTGCTCAGTAAATCAGGAACCACCATTCTTTTGAATGGTGATTCCTGTCGTATCCTATCGATGGTGTAGGTATTCGTATTTGTAAATACAAATACGAATGTCCCATCATCAGGAATACGAATTGTTGTATTTTCGGGATAGTAAATCCCGAAAATACAAATGTGTAAAAAGTAGGTGTATTTCTGCCTACGAATAAACCTATTTTTTACGAATCCATATTGGTAAATTTCCCCCTAAATGTCACCCCAGACTCTGCACTTGTATAACAGGTGACAATGAAGGAGGGTCTGTAGGTACAACTACATGTTCTCTGTGACAGTGAGCAGTGCTGTGGGGAGAGAGGAAACCGGGTGTGACAGTGAGCAGTGCTGTGGGGAGATAGGAACATTGGGTGTGACAATGAGCAGTGCTATGGGGAGAAAGGAACATTGGGTGTGACAATGAGCAGTGCTGTGGGGAGAAAGGAACACCGGGCATGACAGCGAGCAGTGCTATGGGGAAAGAGGAACATTGGGTGTGACAACTAGCAGTGCTGTGGGGAGAGAGGAACACTGGGTGTGACAGTGAGCAGTGCTGTGGGGAGAGAGGAACACCGGGTGTGACAGTGAGCAGTGCTGTGGGGAGAGAGGAAACTGGGTGTGACAATGAGCAGTGCTGTGGGGAGAGAGGAACACCGGGCATGACAGCGAGCAGTGCTGTGGGGAGAGAGGAACACCAGGTGTGACAGTGAGCAGTGCTGTGGGGAGAGAGGAACACCAGGTGTGACAGTGAGCAGTGCTGTGGGGAGAGAGGAACACCAGGTGTGACAGTGAGCAGTGCTGTAGGGAGAGAGGAACACCACGTGTGACAGTGAGCAGTGCTGTGGGGAGAGAGGAACACCAGGGGTGACAGTGAGCAGTGCTGTGGGGAGAGAGGAACACCAGGTGTGACAGTGAGCAGTGCTGTGGGGAGAGAGGAACACCAGGTGTGACAGTGAGCAGTGCTGTGGGGAGAGAGGAACACCAGCTGTGACAGTGAGCAGTGCTGTGGGGAGAGAGGAACACTAGGTGTGACAGCGAGCAGTGCTGTGGGGAGAGAGGAACACCAGGTGTGACAGTGAGCAGTGCTGTGGGGAGAGAGGAACACCAGGTGTGTCAGTGAGCAGTGCTGTGGGGAGAGAGGAACACCAGGTGTGACAGTGAGCAGTGCTGTGGGGAGAGAGGAACACCAGGTGTGACAGCGAGCAGTGCTGTGGGGAGAGAGGAACACCAGGTGTGACAGCGAGCAGTGCTGTGGGGAGAGAGGAACACCAGGTGTGACAGTGAGCAGTGCTGTGGGGAGAGAGGAACACCAGGTGTGGCAGCGAGCAGTGTTGTGGGGAGAGAGGAACACCAGGTGTGACAGTGAGCAGTGCTGTGGGGAGAGAGGAACACCAGCTGTGACAGTGAGCAGTGCTGTGGGGAGAGAGGAACACCAGCTGTGACAGTGAGCAGTGCTGTGGGGAGAGAGGAACACCAGGTGTGACAGTGAGTAGTGCTGTGGGGAGAGAGGAACACCAGGTGTGACAGTGAGCAGTGCTGTGGGGAGAGAGGAACACCAGGTGTGACAATGAGCAGTGCTATAGGGAGAGAGGAACACCAGGTGTGACAGTGAGCAGTGCTGTGGGGAGAGAGGAACACCAGGTGTGACAATGAGCAGTGCTATGGGGAGAGAGGAACACCAGGTGTGACAGTGAGCAGTGCTGTGGGGAGAGAGGAACACCAGGTGTGACAGTGAGCAGTGCTGTGGGGAGAAAGGAACATTGGGTGTGACAGTGAGCAGTGCTGTGGGGAGAGAGGAACACTAGGTGTGACAGTGAGCAGTGCTGTGGGGAGAGAGGAACATTGGGTGTGAAAATGAGCAGTGCTGTGGGGAGAAAGGAACACCGGGCATGACAGCGAGCAGTGCTATGGGGAGAAAGGAACACCGGGGCCTGACAGCGAGCAGTGCTGTGGGTGTGAAAGGTTTGACAACGCTCAGTTCACAGAGCAATCAGAAGGCAATCCTGGAGAAAAGGAAAACAGTGATCACATGACTGTGGCTGCTGCCAGTGCATAGTAAAGTGGACTGGGCCCTCCCCTCTCATCAGAGCAGCAGGGCCCGGGACAGTTGTACCCCTGATGGTGGCCCTGGCTACACCTAGCTGGTCGCTGTGACAGTGAGCAGTGCTGTGTGGAGAGAGGAACACCAGCTGTGACAGTGAGCAGTGCTGTGGGGATAGAGAAACACCAGGTATGACAGTGAGCAGTGCTGTGGGGAGAGAGGAACACCAGCTGTGACAGTGATCAGTGCTGTGGGGAGAGAGGAACACCAGGTGTGACAGTGAGCAGTGCTGTGGGGAGAGAGGAACACCACATGTGACAGTGAGCAGTGCTGTGGGGAGAGAGGAACACCAGGTGTTACAGTGAGCAGTGCTGTGGGGAGAGAGGAACACCAGGTGTGACAATGAGCAGTGCTATGGGGAGAGAGAAACACCAGGTATGACAGTGAGCAGTGCTGTGGGGAGAGAGGAACACCAGGTGTGACAGTGAGCAGTGCTGTGGGTAGAGAGGAACACCAGGTGTGACAGTGAGCAGTGCTGTGGGGAGAGAGTAACACCACGTGTGACAGTGAGCAGTGCTGTGGGGAGAGAGGAACACCAGGTGTTACAGTGAGCAGTGCTGTGGGGAGAGAGGAACACCAGGTGTGACAATGAGCAGTGCTATGGGGAGAGAGGAACACCAGGTGTGACAGTGAGCAGTGCTGTGGGGAGAGAGGAACACCACGTGTGACAGTGAGCAGTGCTGTGGGGAGAGAGGAACACCAGGTGTGACAGTGAGCAGTGCTGTGGGGAGAGAGGAACACCAGGTGTGACAGTGAGCAGTGCTGTGGGGAGAGAGGAACACCACGTGTGACAGTGAGCAGTGCTATGGGGAGAGAGGAACACCAGGTGTGACAGTGAGCAGTGCTGTGGGGAGAGAGGAACACCAGGTGTGACAGTGAGCAGTGCTGTGGGGAGAGAGGAAACTGGGTGTGACAATGAGCAGTGCTGTGGGGAGAGAGGAAACTGGGTGTGACAATGAGCAGTGCTGTGGGGAGAGAGGAACACCGGGCATGACAGCGAGCAGTGCTGTGGGGAGAGAGGAACACCAGGTGTGACAGTGAGCAGTGCTGTGGGGAGAGAGGAACACTAGGTGTGACAGTGAGCAGTGCTGTGGGGAGAGAGGAACACCAGGTGTGACAGTGAGCAGTGCTGTGGGGAGAGAGGAACACCAGGTGTGACAGTGAGCAGTGCTGTGGGGAGAGAGGAACACCAGGTGTGACAGTGAGCAGTGCTGTGGGGAGAGAGGAACACCAGGTGTGACAGTGAGCAGTGCTGTGGGGAGAGAGGAACACCAGGTGTGACAGTGAGCAGTGCTGTGGGGAGAGAGGAACACCAGCTGTGACAGTGAGCAGTGCTGTGGGGAGAGAGGAACACTAGGTGTGACAGCGAGCAGTGCTGTGGGGAGAGAGGAACACCAGGTGTGACAGTGAGCAGTGCTGTGGGGAGAGAGGAACACCAGGTGTGTCAGTGAGCAGTGCTGTGGGGAGAGAGGAACACCAGGTGTGACAGTGAGCAGTGCTGTGGGGAGAGAGGAACACCAGGTGTGACAGCGAGCAGTGCTGTGGGGAGAGAGGAACACCAGGTGTGACAGCGAGCAGTGCTGTGGGGAGAGAGGAACACCAGGTGTGACAGCGAGCAGTGTTGTGGGGAGAGAGGAACACCAGGTGTGACAGTGAGCAGTGCTGTGGGGAGAGAGGAACACCAGCTGTGACAGTGAGCAGTGCTGTGGGGAGAGAGGAACACCAGCTGTGACAGTGAGCAGTGCTGTGGGGATAGAGGAACACCAGGTGGGACAGTGAGTAGTGCTGTGGGGAGAGAGGAACACCAGGTGTGACAGTGAGCAGTGCTGTGGGGAGAGAGGAACACCAGGTGTGACAATGAGCAGTGCTATAGGGAGAGAGGAACACCAGGTGTGACAGTGAGCAGTGCTGTGGGGAGAAAGGAACATTGGGTGTGACAGTGAGCAGTGCTGTGGGGAGAGAGGAACACCAGGTGTGACAGTGAGCAGTGCTGTGGGGAGAGAGGAACATTGGGTGTGAAAATGAGCAGTGCTGTGGGGAGAAAGGAACACCGGGCATGACAGCGAGCAGTGCTATGGGGAGAAAGGAACACCGGGGCGTGACAGCGAGCAGTGCTGTGGGTGTGAAAGGTTTGACAACGCTCAGTTCACAGAGCAATCAGAAGGCAATCCTGGAGAAAAGGAAAACAGTGATCACATGACTGTGGCTGCTGCCAGTGCATAGTAGAGTGGACTGGGCCCTCCCCTCTCATCAGAGCAGCAGGGCCCGGGACAGTTGTACCCCTGATGGTGGCCCTGGCTACACCTAGTTGGTCGCTGTGACAGTGAGCAGTGCTGTGTGGAGAGAGGAACACCAGCTGTGACAGTGAGCAGTGCTGTGGGGAGAGAGAAACACCAGGTATGACAGTGAGCAGTGCTGTGGGGAGAGAGGAACACCAGCTGTGACAGTGATCAGTGCTGTGGGGAGAGAGGAACACCAGGTGTGACAGTGAGAAGTGCTGTGGGGAGAGAGGAACACCACGTGTGACAGTGAGCAGTGCTGTGGGGAGAGAGGAACACCAGGTGTTACAGTGAGCAGTGCTGTGGGGAGAGAGGAACACCAGCTGTGACAGTGAACAGTGCTGTGGGGAGAGAGGAACACCAGCTGTGACAGTGAGCAGTGCTGTGGGGATAGAGGAACACCAGGTGGGACAGTGAGTAGTGCTGTGGGGAGAGAGGAACACCAGGTGTGACAGTGAGCAGTGCTGTGGGGAGAGAGGAACACCAGGTGTGACAATGAGCAGTGCTATAGGGAGAGAGGAACACCAGGTGTGACAGTGAGCAGTGCTGTGGGGAGAAAGGAACATTGGGTGTGACAGTGAGCAGTGCTGTGGGGAGAGAGGAACACCAGGTGTGACAGTGAGCAGTGCTGTGGGGAGAGAGGAACATTGGGTGTGAAAATGAGCAGTGCTGTGGGGAGAAAGGAACACCGGGCATGACAGCGAGCAGTGCTATGGGGAGAAAGGAACACCGGGGCGTGACAGCGAGCAGTGCTGTGGGTGTGAAAGGTTTGACAACGCTCAGTTCACAGAGCAATCAGAAGGCAATCCTGGAGAAAAGGAAAACAGTGATCACATGACTGTGGCTGCTGCCAGTGCATAGTAGAGTGGACTGGGCCCTCCCCTCTCATCAGAGCAGCAGGGCCCGGGACAGTTGTACCCCTGATGGTGGCCCTGGCTACACCTAGCTGGTCGCTGTGACAGTGAGCAGTGCTGTGTGGAGAGAGGAACACCAGCTGTGACAGTGAGCAGTGCTGTGGGGAGAGAGAAACACCAGGTATGACAGTGAGCAGTGCTGTGGGGAGAGAGGAACACCAGCTGTGACAGTGATCAGTGCTGTGGGGAGAGAGGAACACCAGGTGTGACAGTGAGAAGTGCTGTGGGGAGAGAGGAACACCACGTGTGACAGTGAGCAGTGCTGTGGGGAGAGAGGAACACCAGGTGTTACAGTGAGCAGTGCTGTGGGGAGAGAGGAACACCAGGTGTGACAGTGAGCAGTGCTGTGGGGAGAGAGGAACACCAGGTGTGACAATGAGCAGTGCTGTGGGGAGAGAGGAACACCAGGTGTGACAGTGAGCAGTGCTGTGGGTAGAGAGGAACACCAGGTGTGACAGTGAGCAGTGCTGTGGGGAGAGAGTAACACCACGTGTGACAGTGAGCAGTGCTGTGGGGAGAGAGGAACACCAGGTGTTACAGTGAGCAGTGCTGTGGGGAGAGAGGAACACCAGGTGTGACAATGAGCAGTGCTGTGGGGAGAGAGGAACACCAGGTGTGACAGTGAGCAGTGCTGTGGGGAGAGAGGAACACCACGTGTGACAGTGAGCAGTGCTGTGGGGAGAGAGGAACACCAGGTGTGACAGTGAGCAGTGCTGTGGGGAGAGAGGAACACCAGGTGTGACAGTGAGCAGTGCTGTGGGGAGAGAGGAACACCAGGTGTGACAGTGAGCAGTGCTGTGGGGAGAGAGGAACACCACGTGTGACAGTGAGCAGTGCTGTGGGGAGAGAGGAACACCAGGTGTGACAGTGAGCAGTGCTGTGGGGAGAGAGGAACACCAGGTGTGACAGAGAGCAGTGCTGTGGGGAGAGAGGAACACCAGGTGTGACAGCGAGCAGTGCTGTGGGGAGAGAGGAACACCAGGTGTGACAGCGAGCAGTGCTGTGGGGAGAGAGGAACACCAGGTGTGACAGTGAGCAGTGCTGTGGGGAGAGAGGAACACCAGGTGTGACAGTGAGCAGTGCTGTGGGGAGAGAGGAACACCAGGTGTTACAGCGAGCAGTGCTATGGGGAGAGAGGAACACCAGGTGTGACAGCGAGCAGTGCTGTGGGGAGAGAGGAACACCAGGTGTGACAGCGAGCAGTGCTGTGGGGAGAGAGGAACACCAGGTGTGACAGTGAGCAGTGCTGTGGGGAGAGAGGAACACCAGGTGTGACAGTGAGCAGTGCTGTGGGGAGAGAGGAACACCAGGTGTGACAGTGAGCAGTGCTGTGGGGAGAGAGGAACACCACGTGTGACAGTGAGCAGTGCTGTGGGGAGAGAGGAACACCAGGTGTGACAGTGAGCAGTGCTGTGGGGAGAGAGGAACACCAGGTGTGACAGTGAGCAGTGCTATGGGGAGAGAGGAACACCAGGTGTGACAGTGAGCAGTGCTGTGGGGAGAGAGGAACACCAGGTGTGACAGTGAGCAGTGCTATGGGGAGAGAGGAACACCAGGTGTGACAGTGAGCAGTGCTGTGGGGAGAGAGGAACACCAGGTGTGACAGTGAGCAGTGCTGTGGGGAGAGAGGAACACCAGGTGTGACAGTGAGCAGTGCTGTGGGGAGAGAGGAACACCAGGTGTGACAGTGAGCAGTGCTGTGGGGAGAGAGGAACACCAGGTGTGACAGTGAGCAGTGCTGTGGGGAGAGAGTAACACCACGTGTGACAGTGAGCAGTGCTGTGGGGAGAGAGGAACACCAGGTGTTACAGTGAGCAGTGCTGTGGGGAGAGAGGAACACCAGGTGTGACAAGGAGCAGTGCTATGGGGAGAGAGGAACACCAGGTGTGACAGTGAGCAGTGCTGTGGGGAGAGAGGAACACCAGGTGTGACAGTGAGCAGTGCTGTGGGGAGAGAGGAACACCAGGTGTGACAGTGAGCAGTGCTGTGGGGAGAGAGGAACACCAGGTGTGACAGTGAGCAGTGCTGTGGTGAGAGAGGAACACCAGGTGTGACAGCGAGCAGTGCTGTGGGGAGAGAGGAACACCAGGTGTGACAGTGAGCAGTGCTGTGGGGAGAGAGGAACACCAGGTGTGACAGTGAGCAGTGCTGTGGGGAGAGAGGAACACCAGGTGTGACAGTGAGCAGTGCTGTGGGGAGAGAGGAACACCAGGTGTTACAGTGAGCAGTGCTGTGGGGAGAGAGGAACACCAGGTGTGACAGTAAGCAGTGCTGTGGGGAGAGAGGAACACCAGGTGTGACAGTGAGCAGTGCTGTGGGGAGAGAGGAACACCAGGTGTGACAGTGAGCAGTGCTGTGGTGAGAGAGGAACACCAGGTGTGACAGCGAGCAGTGCTGTGGGGAGAGAGGAACACCAGGTGTGACAGTGAGCAGTGCTGTGGGGAGAGAGGAACACCAGGTGTGACAGCACTCAGTTACCAGCAGGAAATCCTGGAGAACAGAAAAGCAGTGAACACGTGATTGCGGCTGCTGGCGGTGGCTGTCAGTCTAGCAGCCGGGGCCACATGAAATGTTAGTCCCCCAGGGCACTTGTTGAATTGTTTGAGGTGCCGGCCCGTGACTATCAGTGACAGAGCAGCCCAAGGGGCACATGGCACCCTGCCTAGGCTGCCACTGACAATGGAAATCCTTAAAACCTGGACTGTTAGTGTACCTTTCAGACTGAGGCTGGGTAGCCGTTCTGGGTGTGGTATGACTGGCTGACAATCGGGATCCCGACTGCCGGTGCTGTAACAGGGGGGCCCCTTGTGGGCCCACTCTGCTCGCCATGCTGCAGGCTCGTATAGCCCATGTCAGTCGGGATGCCCCCTGTCGGAACACCGGTGTCGCTATACTGACTGTAGGGTGAATGGATATAAGAAGCTGTGAAGTGCAGCCCTCTTGGTCACGGAACGTCACAATGCATAATAATGTCCATATTATAAAGCTGTACTTGGTCACTTATCTCAGTGTCATCGCTAATGATTAATGATCTAACATAAATAAGACATGATGATGTCACCGATCACATGGGGAGAAGTTCCGGCTGGGTGTGGATAATCCTCTCTCATGTTATCATTATCCATGAATTGCTATAATAAAACCGATCCCCTTATCAGGAAGGACCAAGATCCAAAGCTCATTTCCAGGCATCCGGCTGGGAGTAGTCACGGTCTGCGGGATACTGTGTGCGACTTACCCAGGAGATATGCGCTGGTTGTGTGTTCTGTGTGTGGGACTACTGTCCGTGGTCTGTGACACCAATGCTCAAGGTAAGACCCTTCTGTCTATAAGTACATGTCTCTCATCTGACAGCTGCCTGGGCCCGGAAACATCCACAGTGCCCTGCCCGGCCTTCCGGGACGATAAAGGACACATGGACTCCATGCACAGAGAGCTACGGATAAGGGGAAACGCGGCAAGACATTATTAGTGAGGGTGATGGGCTCCCCCTTTCCTACATAGTGTATACTACAGAGCGTGACGGGGTCCCCCATCCAGAGTGTAATACAGAGAGTGACGGGGTCCCCCATCCAGAGTGTAATACAGAGCGTGACGGGGTCCCATATCCAGAGTGTAATACAGAGAGTGACGGGGTCCCCCATCCAGAGTGTAATACAGACAGTGACGGGGTCCCCCATCCAGAGTGTAATACAGAGAGTGACGGGGTCCCCCATCCAGAGTGTAATACAGATAGTGACGGGGTCCCCCATCCAGAGTGTAATACAGAGCGTGACGGGGTCCCCCATCCAGAGTGTAATACAGACAGTGACGGGGTCCCCCATCAAGAGTGTAATACAGACAGTGACGGGGTCCCCCATCCAGAGTGTAATACAGACAGTGACGGGGTCCCCCATCCAGAGTGTAATACAGAGCGTGACGGGGTCCCCCATCCAGAGTGTAATACAGAGCGTGACGGGGTCCCCCATCCAGAGTGTAATACAGATAGTGACGGGGTCCCCCATCCAGAGTGTAATACAGACAGTGACGGGGTCCCGCATCCAGAGTGTAATACAGAGCGTGACGGGGTCCCTCATCCAGAGTGTAATACAGAGAGTGACGGGGTCCCGCATCCAGAGTGTAATACAGAGAGTGACGGGGTCCCGCATCCTGAGTGTAATACAGAGCGTGACGGGGTCCCCCATCCAGAGTGTAATACAGAGCGTGACGGGGTCCCCCATCCAGAGTGTAATACAGAGAGTGACGGGGTCCCACATCCAGAGTGTAATACAGAGTGTGACGGGGTCCCCCATCCAGAGTGTAATACAGACAGTGACGGGGTCCCCCATCCAGAGTGTAATACAGAGAGTGACGGGGTCCCATATCCAGAGTGTAATACAGAGAGTGACGGGGTCCCCCATCCAGAGTGTAATACAGACAGTGACGGGGTCCCGCATCCAGAGTGTAATACAGAGAGTGACGGGGTCCCCCATCCAGAGTGTAATACAGAGTGTGACGGGGTCCCCCATCCAGAGTGTAATACAGACAGTGACGGGGTCCCCCATCCAGAGTGTAATACAGAGAGTGACGGGGTCCCATATCCAGAGTGTAATACAGAGAGTGACGGGGTCCCCCATCCAGAGTGTAATACAGACAGTGACGGGGTCCCGCATCCAGAGTGTAATACAGAGTGTGACGGGGTCCCTCATCCAGAGTGTAATACAGAGAGTGACGGGGTCCCCCATCCAGAGTGTAATACAGACAGTGACGGGGTCCCCCATACAGAGTGTAATACAGACAGTGACGGGGTCCCTCATCCAGAGTGTAATACAGAGCGTGACGGTGTCCCCCATCCAGAGTGTAATACAGACAGTGACGGGGTCCCCCATTCAGAGTGTAATACAGAGCGTGACGAGGTCCCCCATCCAGAGTGTAATACAGACAGTGATGGGGTCCCCCATCCAGAGTGTAATACAGACAGTGACGGGGTCCCCCATCCAGAGTGTAATACAGAGAGTGACGGGGTCCCATATCCAGAGTGTAATACAGAGCGTGACGGGGTCCCACATCCAGAGTGTAATACAGACAGTGACGGGGTCCCCCATCCAGAGTGTAATACAGCCAGTGACGGGGTCCCCCATCCAGAGTGTAATACAGAGAGTGACGGGGTCCCATATCCAGAGTGTAATACAGAGAGTGACGGGGTCCCCCATCCAGAGTGTAATACAGACAGTGACGGGGTCCCGCATCCAGAGTGTAATACAGAGAGTGACGGGGTCCCGCATCCAGAGTGTAATACAGAGCGTGACGGGGTCCCCCATCCAGAGTGTAATACAGAGTGTGACGGGGTCCCTCATCCAGAGTGTAATACAGAGAGTGACGGGGTCCCCCATACAGAGTATAATACAGACAGTGACGGGGTCCCCCATCCAGAGTGTAATACAGAAAGTGACGGGGTCCCCCATCCAGAGTGTAATACAGAGAGTGACGGGGTTCCCCATCCAGAGTGTAATACAGACAGTGACGGGGTCCCACATCCAGAGTGTAATACAGAGAGTGACGAGGTCCCCCATCCAGAGTGTAATACAGAGAGTGACGGGGTCCCCATCCAGAGTGTAATACAGAGAGTGACGGGGTCCCCCATCCAGAGTGTAATACAGAGCGTGACGGGGTCCCTCATCCAGAGTGTAATACAGAGTGTGACGGGGTCCCACATCCAGAGTGTAATACAGACAGTGACGGGGTCCCCCATCCAGAGTGTAATACAGCCAGTGACGGGGTCCCCCATCCAGAGTGTAATACAGACAGTGACGGGGTCCCGCATCCAGAGTGTAATACAGAGAGTGACGGGGTCCCGCATCCAGAGTGTAATACAGAGCGTGACGGGGTCCCCCATCCAGAGTGTAATACAGAGTGTGACGGGGTCCCTCATCCAGAGTGTAATACAGAGAGTGACGGGGTCCCGCATCCAGAGTATAATACAGACAGTGACGGGGTCCCCCATCCAGAGTGTAATACAGAAAGTGACGGGGTCCCCCATCCAGAGTGTAATACAGAGAGTGACGGGGTTCCCCATCCAGAGTGTAATACAGACAGTGACGGGGTCCCACATCCAGAGTGTAATACAGAGAGTGACGAGGTCCCCCATCCAGAGTGTAATACAGAGAGTGACGGGGTCCCCATCCAGAGTGTAATACAGAGAGTGACGGGGTCCCCCATCCAGAGTGTAATACAGAGCGTGACGGGGTCCCTCATCCAGAGTGTAATACAGAGTGTGACGGGGTCCCCCATCCAGAGTGTAATACAGAGAGTGACGGGGTCCCGCATCCAGAGTGTAATACAGAGAGTGACGGGGTCCCTCATCCAGAGTGTAATACAGAGCGTGACGGGGTCCCCCATCCAGAGTGTAATACAGAGAGTGACGGGGTCCCTCATCCAGAGTGTAATACAGAGAGTGACGGGGTCCCGCATCCAGAGTGTAATACAGAGAGTGACGGGGTCCCTCATCCAGAGTGTAATACAGACAGTGACGGGGTCCCTCATCCAGAGTGTAATACAGAGAGTGACGGGGTCCCCCATCCAGAGTGTAATACAGAGCGAGACGGGGTCCCCCATCCAGAGTGTAATACAGAGAGTGACGGGGTCCCCCATCCAGAGTGTAATACAGAGCGTGACGGGGTCCCCCATCAAGAGTGTAATACAGACAGTGACGGGGTCCCCCATCCAGAGTGTAATACAGACAGTGACGGTGTCCCCCATCCAGAGTGTAATACAGACAGTGACGGGGTCCCCCATCCAGAGTGTAATACAGACAGTGACGGGGTCCCCCATCCAGAGTGTAATACAGACAGTGACGGGGTCCCCCATCCAGAGTGTAATACAGAGAGTGACGGGGTCCCCCATCCAGAGTGTAATACAGACAGTGACGGTGTCCCCCATCCAGAGTGTAATACAGACAGTGACGGTGTCCCCCATCCAGAGTGTAATACAGACAGTGACGGTGTCCCCCATCCAGAGTGTAATACAGACAGTGACGGTGTCCCCCATCCAGAGTGTAATACAGACAGTGACGGGGTCCCGCATCCAGAGTGTAATACAGACAGTGACGGGGTCCCGCATCCAGAGTGTAATACAGAGAGTGACGGGGTCCCTCATCCAGAGTGTAATACAGAGCGTGACGAGGTCCCTCATCCAGAGTGTAATACAGACAGTGACGGTGTCCCCCATCCAGAGTGTAATACAGACAGTGACGGGGTCCCCCATCCAGAGTGTAATACAGAGTGTGACGGGGTCCCCCATCCAGAGTGTAATACAGAGAGTGACGGGGTCCCGCATCCAGAGTGTAATACAGAGAGTGACGGGGTCCCTCATCCAGAGTGTAATACAGAGCGTGACGGGGTCCCCCATCCAGAGTGTAATACAGAGAGTGACGGGGTCCCTCATCCAGAGTGTAATACAGAGAGTGACGGGGTCCCGCATCCAGAGTGTAATACAGAGAGTGACGGGGTCCCTCATCCAGAGTGTAATACAGACAGTGACGGGGTCCCTCATCCAGAGTGTAATACAGAGAGTGACGGGGTCCCCCATCCAGAGTGTAATACAGAGCGAGACGGGGTCCCCCATCCAGAGTGTAATACAGAGAGTGACGGGGTCCCCCATCCAGAGTGTAATACAGAGCGTGACGGGGTCCCCCATCAAGAGTGTAATACAGACAGTGACGGGGTCCCCCATCCAGAGTGTAATACAGACAGTGACGGTGTCCCCCATCCAGAGTGTAATACAGACAGTGACGGGGTCCCCCATCCAGAGTGTAATACAGACAGTGACGAGGTCCCCCATCCAGAGTGTAATACAGACAGTGACGGGGTCCCCCATCCAGAGTGTAATACAGAGAGTGACGGGGTCCCCCATCCAGAGTGTAATACAGACAGTGACGGTGTCCCCCATCCAGAGTGTAATACAGACAGTGACGGTGTCCCCCATCCAGAGTGTAATACAGACAGTGACGGTGTCCCCCATCCAGAGTGTAATACAGACAGTGACGGTGTCCCCCATCCAGAGTGTAATACAGACAGTGACGGGGTCCCGCATCCAGAGTGTAATACAGACAGTGACGGGGTCCCGCATCCAGAGTGTAATACAGAGAGTGACGGGGTCCCTCATCCAGAGTGTAATACAGAGCGTGACGAGGTCCCTCATCCAGAGTGTAATACAGACAGTGACGGTGTCCCCCATCCAGAGTGTAATACAGACAGTGACGGTGTCCCCCATCCAGAGTGTAATACAGACAGTGACGGTGTCCCCCATCCAGAGTGTAATACAGACAGTGACGGGGTCCCACATCCAGAGTGTAATACAGACAGTGACAGGGTCCCCCATCCAGAGTGTAATACAGACAGTGACGGGGTCCCTCATCCAGAGTGTAATACAGACAGTGACGGGGTCCCCCATCCAGAGTGTAATACAGAGAGTGACGGGGTCCCCCATCCAGAGTGTAATACAGAGAGTGACGGGGTTCCCCATCCAGAGTGTAATACAGACAGTGACGGGGTCCCACATCCAGAGTGTAATACAGAGAGTGACGAGGTCCCCCATCCAGAGTGTAATACAGAGAGTGACGGGGTCCCCCATCCAGAGTGTAATACAGAGAGTGACGGGGTTCCCCATCCAGAGTGTAATACAGACAGTGACGGGGTCCCACATCCAGAGTGTAATACAGAGAGTGACGAGGTCCCGCATCCAGAGTATAATACAGACAGTGACGGGGTCCCCCATCCAGAGTGTAATACAGAAAGTGACGGGGTCCCCCATCCAGAGTGTAATACAGAGAGTGACGGGGTTCCCCATCCAGAGTGTAATACAGACAGTGACGGGGTCCCACATCCAGAGTGTAATACAGAGAGTGACGAGGTCCCCCATCCAGAGTGTAATACAGAGAGTGACGGGGTCCCCATCCAGAGTGTAATACAGAGAGTGACGGGGTCCCCCATCCAGAGTGTAATACAGAGCGTGACGGGGTCCCTCATCCAGAGTGTAATACAGAGTGTGACGGGGTCCCCCATCCAGAGTGTAATACAGAGAGTGACGGGGTCACGCATCCAGAGTGTAATACAGAGAGTGACGGGGTCCCTCATCCAGAGTGTAATACAGAGCGTGACGGGGTCCCCCATCCAGAGTGTAATACAGAGAGTGACGGGGTCCCTCATCCAGAGTGTAATACAGAGAGTGACGGGGTCCCGCATCCAGAGTGTAATACAGAGAGTGACGGGGTCCCTCATCCAGAGTGTAATACAGACAGTGACGGGGTCCCTCATCCAGAGTGTAATACAGAGAGTGACGGGGTCCCCCATCCAGAGTGTAATACAGAGCGAGACGGGGTCCCCCATCCAGAGTGTAATACAGAGAGTGACGGGGTCCCCCATCCAGAGTGTAATACAGAGCGTGACGGGGTCCCCCATCAAGAGTGTAATACAGACAGTGACGGGGTCCCCCATCCAGAGTGTAATACAGACAGTGACGGTGTCCCCCATCCAGAGTGTAATACAGACAGTGACGGGGTCCCCCATCCAGAGTGTAATACAGACAGTGACGAGGTCCCCCATCCAGAGTGTAATACAGACAGTGACGGGGTCCCCCATCCAGAGTGTAATACAGAGAGTGACGGGGTCCCCCATCCAGAGTGTAATACAGACAGTGACGGTGTCCCCCATCCAGAGTGTAATACAGACAGTGACGGTGTCCCCCATCCAGAGTGTAATACAGACAGTGACGGTGTCCCCCATCCAGAGTGTAATACAGACAGTGACGGTGTCCCCCATCCAGAGTGTAATACAGACAGTGACGGTGTCCCCCATCCAGAGTGTAATACAGACAGTGACGGTGTCCCCCATCAAGAGTGTAATACAGACAGTGACGGGGTCCCGCATCCAGAGTGTAATACAGACAGTGACGGGGTCCCGCATCCAGAGTGTAATACAGAGAGTGACGGGGTCCCTCATCCAGAGTGTAATACAGAGCGTGACGAGGTCCCTCATCCAGAGTGTAATACAGACAGTGACGGTGTCCCCCATCCAGAGTGTAATACAGACAGTGACGGTGTCCCCCATCCAGAGTGTAATACAGACAGTGACGGTGTCCCCCATCCAGAGTGTAATACAGACAGTGACGGTGTCCCCCATCCAGAGTGTAATACAGACAGTGACGGGGTCCCGCATCCAGAGTGTAATACAGACAGTGACGGGGTCCCGCATCCAGAGTGTAATACAGAGAGTGACGGGGTCCCTCATCCAGAGTGTAATACAGAGCGTGACGAGGTCCCTCATCCAGAGTGTAATACAGACAGTGACGGTGTCCCCCATCCAGAGTGTAATACAGACAGTGACGGTGTCCCCCATCCAGAGTGTAATACAGACAGTGACGGGGTCCCACATCCAGAGTGTAATACAGACAGTGACGGGGTCCCACATCCAGAGTGTAATACAGACAGTGACGGGGTCCCCCATCCAGAGTGTAATACAGACAGTGATGGGGTCCCTCATCCAGAGTGTAATACAGACAGTGACGGGGTCCCCCATCCAGAGTGTAATACAGAGAGTGACGGGGTCCCCCATCCAGAGTGTAATACAGAGAGTGACGGGGTTCCCCATCCAGAGTGTAATACAGACAGTGACGGGGTCCCACATCCAGAGTGTAATACAGAGAGTGACGAGGTCCCCCATCCAGAGTGTAATACAGAGAGTGACGGGGTCCCCCATCCAGAGTGTAATACAGAGAGTGACGGGGTTCCCCATCCAGAGTGTAATACAGACAGTGACGGGGTCCCACATCCAGAGTGTAATACAGAGAGTGACGAGGTCCCCCATCCAGAGTGTTATACAGAGAGTGACGAGGTCCCGCATCCAGAGTGTAATACAGAGAGTGACGGGGTCCCGCATCCAGAGTGTAATACAGTCAGTGACGGGGTCCCGCATCCAGAGTGTAATACAGACAGTGACGGGGTCCTGCATCCAGAGTGTAATACAGACAGTGATGGGGTCCCCAACCAGAGTGTAATACAGAGAGTGACGAGGTCCCCCATCCAGAGTGTAATACAGAGCGCGACGGGGTCCCCCATCCAGAGTGTAATACAGAGCGTGACGGGGTCCCCCATCCAGAGTGTAATACAGAGCGTGACGGGGTCCCCCATCCAGAGTGTAATACAGACAGTGACGGGTCCCGCATCCAGAGTGTAATACAGAGTGTGACGGGGTCCCCCATCCAGAGTGTAATACAGAGAGTGACGGGGTCCCGCATCCAGAGTGTAATACAGACAGTGACGGGGTCCCCCATCCAGAGTGTAATACAGAGAGTGATGGGGTCCCGCATCCAGAGTGTAATACAGAGAGTGACGGGGTCCCCCATCCAGAGTGTAATACAGACAGTGACGGGGTCCCCCATCCAGAGTGTAATACAGACAGTGACGGGGTCCCACATCCAGAATGTAATACAGACAGTGACGGGGTCCCATATCCAGAGTGTAATACAGACAGTGACGGGGTCCCCCATCCAGAGTGTAATACAGAGAGTGAAGGGGTCCCGCATACAGAGTGTAATACAGACAGTGACGGGGTCCCCCATCCAGAGTGTAATACAGACAGTGACAGGGTCCCCCATCCAGAGTGTAATACAGACAGTGACGGGGTCCCGCATCCAGAGTGTAATACAGAGAGTGACGGGGTCCCGCATCCAGAGTGTAATACAGACAGTGACGGGGTCCCCCATCCAGAGTGTAATACAGAGCGTGACGGGGTCCCCCATCCAGAGTGTAATACAGAGCGCGACGGGGTCCCCCATCCAGAGTGTAATACAGAGCGTGACGGGGTCCCCCATCCAGAGTGTAATACAGACAGTGACGGGGTCCCCCATCCAGAGTGTAATACAGAGCGTGACGGGGTCCCCCATCCAGAGTGTAATACAGACAGTGACGGGGTCCCCCATCCAGAGTGTAATACAGACAGTGACGGGGTCCCCCATCCAGAGTGTAATACAGACAGTGACGGGGTCCCCCATCCAGAGTGTAATACAGTCAGTGACGGGGTCCCCCATCCAGAGTGTAATACAGTCAGTGACGGGGTCCCCCATCCAGAGTGTAATACAGAGAGTGACGGGGTCCCCCATCCAGAGTGTAATACAGAGAGTGACGGGGTCCCGCATCCAGAATGTAATACAGAGAGTGACGGGGTCCCGCATCCAGAGTGTAATACAGAGAGTGACGGGGTCCCCCATCCAGAGTGTAATACAGACAGTGACGGGGTCCCCCATCCAGAGTGTAATACAGACAGTGACGGGGTCCCCCATCCAGAGTGTAATACAGAGAGTGACGGGGTCCCGCATCCAGAGTGTAATACAGAGAGTGACGGTGTCCCCCATCCAGAGTGTAATACAGAGCGTGACGGGGTCCCGCATCCAGAGTGTAATACAGAGAGTGACGGTGTCCCCCATCCACAGTGTAATACAGAGAGTGACGGGGTCCCGCATCCAGAGTGTAATACAGAGAGTGACGGGGTCCCCCATCCAGAGTGTAATACAGAGCGTGACGGGGTCCCATATCCAGAGTGTAATACAGAGCGTGACGGGCTGCCCCATCCAGAGTGTAATACAGAGCGTGACAGGGTCCCCCATCCAGAGTGTAATACAGACAGTGACGGGTCCCCCATCCAGAGTGTAATACAGACAGTGACGGGGTCCCACATCCAGAGTGTAATACAGAGCGTGACGGGGTCCCCCATCCAGAGTGTAATACAGAGCGTGACGGGGTCCCCCATCCAGAGTGTAATACAGACAGTGACGGGGTCCCCCATCCAGAGTGTAATACAGAGCGTGACGGGGTCCCCCATCCAGAGTGTAATACAGAGCGTGACGGGGTCCCCCATCCAGAGTGTAATACAGAGCGTGACGGGGTCCCCCATCCAGAGTGTAATACAGAGCGTGACGGGGTCCCCCATCCAGAGTGTAATACAGACAGTGATGGGGTCCCCCATCCAGAGTGTAATACAGACAGTGACGGGGTCCCTCATCCAGAGTGTAATACAGAGCGTGACGGGGTCCCCCATCCAGAGTGTAATACAGAGCGTGACGGGGTCCCCCATCCAGAGTGTAATACAGAGCGTGACGGGGTCCCCCATCCAGAGTGTAATACAGACAGTGACGGGGTCCCCCATCCAGAGTGTAATACAGAGAGTGACGGGGTCCCCCATCCAGAGTGTAATACAGACAGTGACGGGGTCCCCCATCCAGAGTGTAATACAGACAGTGACGGGGTCCCCCATCCAGAGTGTAATACAGAGCGTGACGGGGTCCCCCATCCAGAGTGTAATACAGACAGTGACGGGGTCCCCCATCCAGAGTGTAATACAGACAGTGACGGGGTCCCCCATCCAGAGTGTAATACAGACAGTGACGGGGTCCCCCACCCAGAGTGTAATACAGACAGTGACGGGGTCCCGCATCCAGAGTGTAATACAGAGAGTGACGGGGTCCCCCATCCAGAGTGTAATACAGAGCGTGACGGGGTCCCCCATCCAGAGTGTAATACAGAGCGTGACGGGGTCCCCCATCCAGAGTGTAATACAGAGCGTGACGGGGTCCCCCATCCAGAGTGTAATACAGAGCGTGACGGGGTCCCGCATCCAGAGTGTAATACAGACAGTGACGGGGTCCCGCATCCAGAGTGTAATACAGAGAGTGACGGGGTCCCCCATCCAGAGTGTAATACAGACAGTGACGGGGTCCCCCATCCAGAGTGTAATAAAGAGCGTGACGGGGTCCCCCATCCAGAGTGTAATACAGACAGTGACGGGGTCCCCCATCCAGAGTGTAATACAGACAGTGACGGGGTCCCCCATCCAGACTGTAATACAGAGCGTGACGGGGTCCCTCATCCAGAGTGTAATACAGAGCGTGACGGGGTCCCCCATCCAGAGTGTAATACAGAGCGTGACGGGGTCCCCCATCCAGAGTGTAATACAGAGCGTGACGGGGTCCCCCATCCAGAGTGTAATACAGAGCGTGACGGGGTCCCCCATCCAGAGTGTAATACAGAGAGTGACGGGGTCCCGCATCCAGAGTGTAAAACAGACAGTGACGGGGTCCCCCATCCAGAGTGTAATACAGAGCGTGACGGGGTCCCCCATCCAGAGTGTAATACAGAGCGTGACGGGGTCCCCCATCCAGAGTGTAATACAGAGCGTGACGGGGTCCCCCATCCAGAGTGTAATACAGAGAGTGACGGGGTCCCGCATCCAGAGTGTAAAACAGACAGTGACGGGGTCCCGCATCCAGAGTGTAATACAGACAGTGACGGGGTCCCCCATCCAGACTGTAATACAGAGCGTGACGGGGTCCCTCATCCAGAGTGTAATACAGAGCGTGACGGGGTCCCCCATCCAGAGTGTAATACAGAGCGTGACGGGGTCCCCCATCCAGAGTGTAATACAGAGCGTGACGGGGTCCCCCATCCAGAGTGTAATACAGAGCGTGACGGGGTCCCCCATCCAGAGTGTAATACAGAGAGTGACGGGGTCCCCCATCCAGAGTGTAATACAGACAGTGACGGGGTCCCGCATCCAGAGTGTAATACAGAGAGTGACGGGGTCCCCCATCCAGAGTGTAATACAGAGAGTGACGGGGTCCCCCATCCAGAGTGTAATACAGAGAGTGACGGGGTCCCGCATCCAGAGTGTAATACAGAGCGTGACGGGGTCCCATATCCAGAGTGTAATACAGAGAGTGACGGGGTCCCGCATCCAGAGTGTAATACAGACAGTGACGGGGTCCCCCATCCAGAGTGTAATACAGACAGTGACGGGGTCCCCCATCCAGAGTGTAATACAGAGAGTGATGGGGTCCCCCATCCAGAGTGTAATACAGACAGTGACAGGGTCCCACATCCAGAGTGTAATACAGACAGTGACGGGGTCCCCCATCCAGAGTGTAATACAGAGAGTGACGGGGTCCCACATCCAGAGTGTAATACAGACAGTGACGGGGTCCCGCATCCAGAGTGTAATACAGACAGTGACGGGGTCCCACATCCAGAGTGTAATACAGACAGTGACGGGGTCCCCCATTCAGAGTGTAATACAGACAGTGACGGGGTCCCCCATCCAGAGTGTAATACAGAGAGTGACGAGGTCCCACACCCAGAGTGTAATACAGACAGAGACGGGTCCCCCATCCAGAGTGTAATACAGACAGTGACGGGGTCCCGCATCCAGAGTGTAATACAGACAGTGATGGGGTCCCCCATCCAGAGTGTAATACAGAGCGTGACGGGGTCCCTCATCCAGAGTGTAATACAGACAGTGACGGGGTCCCGCATCCAGAGTGTAATACAGAGAGTGACGAGGTCCTGCATCCAGAGTGTAATACAGAGAGTGACGGGGTCCCCCATCCAGAGTGTAATACAGAGCGTGACGGGGTCCCCCATCCAGAGTGTAATACAGAGCGTGACGGGGTCCCCCATCCAGAGTGTAATACAGAGAGTGACGGGGTCCCGCATCCAGAGTGTAATACAGACAGTGACGGGGTCCCGCATCCAGAGTGTAATACAGAGCGTGACGGGGTCCCATATCCAGAGTGTAATACAGACAGTGACGGGGTCCCGCATCCAGAGTGTAATACAGACAGTGACGGGGTCCCCCATCCAGAGTGTAATACAGACAGTGACGGGGTCCCCCATCCAGAGTGTAATACAGAGAGTGATGGGGTCCCCCATCCAGAGTGTAATACAGACAGTGACAGGGTCCCGCATCCAGAGTGTAATACAGAGAGTGATGGGGTCCCCCATTCAGAGTGTAATACAGACAGTGACGGGGTCCCCCATCCAGAGTGTAATACAGAGAGTGATGGGGTCCCCCATTCAGAGTGTAATACAGACAGTGACGGGGTCCCCCATCCAGAGTGTAATACAGAGAGTGACGAGGTCCCACACCCAGAGTGTAATACAGACAGAGACGGGTCCCCCATCCAGAGTGTAATACAGACAGTGACGGGGTCCCGCATCCAGAGTGTAATACAGACAGTGATGGGGTCCCCCATCCAGAGTGTAATACAGAGCGTGACGGGGTCCCTCATCCAGAGTGTAATACAAACAGTGACGGGGTCCCCCATCCAGAGTGTAATACAGAGAGTGACGGGGTCCCCCATCCAGAGTGTAATACAGAGAGTGACGGGGTCCCGCATCCAGAGTGTAATACAGACAGTGACGGGGTCCCCCATCCAGAGTGTAATACAGAGAGTGACGGGGTCCCGCATCCAGAGTGTAATACAGCGAGTGACGAGGTCCTGCATCCAGAGTGTAATACAGAGAGTGACGGGGTCCCCCATCCAGAGTGTAATACAGAGCGTGACGGGGTCCCCCATCCAGAGTGTAATACAGACAGTGACGGGGTCCCCCATCCAGAGTGTAATACAGAGAGTGACGGGGTCCCCCATCCAGAGTGTAATACAGAGCGTGACGGGGTCCCCCATCCAGAGTGTAATACAGAGCGTGACGGGGTCCCCCATCCAGAGTGTAATACAGACAGTGACGGTGTCCCCCATCCAGAGTGTAATACAGAGAGTGACGGGGTCCCCCATCCAGAGTGTAATACAGACAGTGACGGGGTCCCCCATCCAGAGTGTAATACAGACAGTGACGGTGTCCCCCATCCAGAGTGTAATACAGACAGTGACGGGGTCCCTCATCCAGAGTGTAATACAGAGAGTGACGGGGTCCCGCATCCAGAGTGTAATACAGACAGTGACGGGGTCCCATATCCAGAGTGTAATACAGAGAGTGACGGGGTCCCCCATCCAGAGTGTAATACAGACAGTGACGGGGTCCCCCATCCAGAGTGTAATACAGAGCGTGACGGGGTCCCCCATCCAGAGTGTAATACAGAGCGTGACGGGGTCCCGCATCCAGAGTGTAATACAGACAGTGACGGTGTCCCTCATCCAGAGTGTAATACAGAGCGTGACGGGGTCCCCCATCCAGAGTGTAATACAGACAGTGACGGTGTCCCTCATCCAGAGTGTAATACAGAGAGTGACGGGGTCCCGCATCCAGAGTGTAATACAGAGAGTGACGGGGTCCCCCATCCAGAGTGTAATACAGAGCGTGACGGGGTCCCCCATCCAGAGTGTAATACAGACAGTGACGGGGTCCCCCATCCAGAGTGTAATACAGACAGTGACGGGGTCCCTCATCCAGAGTGTAATACAGAGAGTGACGGGGTCCCGCATCCAGAGTGTAATACAGACAGTGACGGGGTCCCCCATCCAGAGTGTAATACAGACAGTGACGGGGTCCCCCATCCAGAGTGTAATACAGACAGTGACGAGGTCCCCCATCCAGAGTGTAATACAGAGAGTGACGGGGTCCTGCATCCAGAGTGTAATACAGACAGTGATGGGGACCCTCGTCCAGAGTGTAATACAGTCAGTGACGGGGTCCCCCATCCAGAGTGTAATACAGAGCGTGACGGGGTCCCGCATCCAGAGTGTAATACAGAGAGTGACGAGGTCCCACACCCAGAGTGTAATACAGACAGAGACGGGTCCCCCATCCAGAGTGTAATACAGACAGTGACGGGGTCCCGCATCCAGAGTGTAATACAGACAGTGATGGGGTCCCCCATCCAGAGTGTAATACAGAGCGTGACGGGGTCCCTCATCCAGAGTGTAATACAGACAGTGACGGGGTCCCGCATCCAGAGTGTAATACAGCGAGTGACGAGGTCCCCATCCAGAGTGTAATACAGAGAGTGACGGGGTCCCCCATCCAGAGTGTAATACAGAGCGTGACGGGGTCCCCCATCCAGAGTGTAATACAGACAGTGACGGGGTCCCCCATCCAGAGTGTAATACAAAGCGTGACGGGGTCCCCCATCCAGAGTGTAATACAGACAGTGACGGGGTCCCCCATCCAGAGTGTAATACAGAGCGTGACGGGGTCCCCCATCCAGAGTGTAATACAGACAGTGACGGGGTCCCGCATCCAGAGTGTAATACAGAGAGTGACGGGGTCCCCCATCCAGAGTGTAATACAGACAGTGACGGGGTCCCGCATCCAGAGTGTAATACAGACAGTGACGGGGTCCCCCATCCAGAGTGTAATACAGACAGTGACGGGGTCCCCCATCCAGAGTGTAATACAGAGCGTGACGGGGTCCCATATCCAGAGTGTAATACAGAGAGTGACGAGGTCCCCCATCCAGAGTGTAATACAGACAGTGACGGGGTCCCCCATCCAGAGTGTAATACAGACAGTGACGGGGTCCCCCATCCAGAGTGTAATACAGACAGTGACGGGGTCCCCCATCCAGAGTGTAATACAGAGCGAGACGGGGTCCCCCATCCAGAGTGTAATACAGAGAGTGACGGGGTCCCCCATCCAGAGTGTAATACAGAGCGTGACGGGGTCCCCCATCAAGAGTGTAATACAGACAGTGACGGGGTCCCCCATCCAGAGTGTAATACAGACAGTGACGAGGTCCCACATCCAGAGTGTAATACAGACAGTGACGGGGTCCCTCATCCAGAGTGTAATACAGAGAGTGACGGGGTCCCCCATCCAGAGTGTAATACAGACAGTGACGGGGTCCCCCATCCAGAGTGTAATACAGACAGTGACGGGGTCCCCCATCCAGAGTGTAATACAGAGAGTGACGGGGTCCCCCATCCAGAGTGTAATACAGACAGTGACGGGGTCCCCCATCCAGAGTGTAATACAGACAGTGACGAGGTCCCCCATCCAGAGTATAGTACAGAGTGTAATACAGAGAGTGACGGGGTCCCTCGTCCAGAGTGTAATACATACAGTGACGGGGTCCCGCATCCAGAGTGTAATACAGACAGTGACGGGGTCCCTCATCCAGAGTGTAATACAGAGCATGACGGGGTCCCCAATCCAGAGTGTAATACAGAGAGTGACGATGTCCCCCATCCAGAGTGTAATACAGACAGTGACGGGGTCCCCCATCCAGAGTGTAATACAGAGCGTGACGGGGTCCCCCATCCAGAGTGTAATACAGAGAGTGACGGGGTCCCCCATCCAGAGTGTAATACAGAGCGTGACGGGGTCCCGCATCCAGAGTGTAATACAGAGCGTGACGGGGTCCCGCATCCAGAGTGTAATACAGAGAGTGACGGGGTCCCGCATCCAGAGTGTAATACAGAGAGTGACGGGGTCCCGCATCCAGAGTGTAATACAGAGAGTGACGGGGTCCCCCATCCAGAGTGTAATACAGACAGTGACGAGGTCCCCCATCCAGAGTGTAATACAGACAGTGACGGGGTCCCGCATCCAGAGTGTAATACAGAGAGTGACGGGGTCCCGCATCCAGAGTGTAATACAGAGAGTGACGGGGTCCCGCATCCAGAGTATAATACAGAGAGTGACGGGGTCCCTCATCCAGAGTGTAATACAGAGCGTGACGGGGTCCCGCATCCAGAGTGTAATACAGAGAGTGACAGGGTCCCCCATCCAGAGTGTAATACAGACAGTGACGGGGTCCCCCATCCAGAGTATAGTACAGAGTGTAATACAGAGAGTGACGGGGTCCCTCGTCCAGAGTGTAATACATACAGTGACGGGGTCCCGCATCCAGAGTGTAATACAGACAGTGACGGGGTCCCCCATCCAGAGTGTAATACAGACAGTGACGGGGTCCCCCATCCAGAGTGTAATACAGAGCGTGACGGGGTCCCATATCCAGAGTGTAATACAGAGCGTGACGGGGTCCCGCATCCAGAGTGTAATACAGACAGTGACGGGGTCCCGCATCCAGAGTGTAATACAGAGAGTGACGGGGTCCCGCATCCAGAGTGTAATACAGAGAGTGACGGGGTCCCGCATCCAGAGTATAATACAGAGAGTGACGGGGTCCCTCATCCAGAGTGTAATACAGAGCGTGACGGGGTCCCCCATCCAGAGTGTAATACAGACAGTGACGAGGTCCCCCATCCAGAGTGTAATACAGACAGTGACGGGGTCCCGCATCCAGAGTGTAATACAGAGAGTGACGGGGTCCCGCATCCAGAGTGTAATACAGAGAGTGACGGGGTCCCGCATCCAGAGTATAATACAGAGAGTGACGGGGTCCCTCATCCAGAGTGTAATACAGAGCGTGACGGGGTCCCCCATCCAGAGTGTAATACAGACAGTGACGAGGTCCCCCATCCAGAGTGTAATACAGACAGTGACGGGGTCCCGCATCCAGAGTGTAATACAGAGAGTGACGGGGTCCCGCATCCAGAGTGTAATACAGAGAGTGACGGGGTCCCGCATCCAGAGTATAATACAGAGAGTGACGGGGTCCCTCATCCAGAGTGTAATACAGAGCGTGACGGGGTCCCGCATCCAGAGTGTAATACAGAGAGTGACAGGGTCCCCCATCCAGAGTGTAATACAGACAGTGACGGGGTCCCCCATCCAGAGTATAGTACAGAGTGTAATACAGAGAGTGACGGGGTCCCTCGTCCAGAGTGTAATACATACAGTGACGGGGTCCCGCATCCAGAGTGTAATACAGACAGTGACGGGGTCCCCCATCCAGAGTGTAATACAGACAGTGACGGGGTCCCCCATCCAGAGTGTAATACAGAGCGTGACGGGGTCCCATATCCAGAGTGTAATACAGAGCGTGACGGGGTCCCGCATCCAGAGTGTAATACAGAGAGTGACGGGGTCCCGCATCCAGAGTGTAATACAGAGAGTGACGGGGTCCCCCATCCAGAGTGTAATACAGACAGTGACGGGGTCCCGCATCCAGAGTGTAATACAGACAGTGACGGGGTCCCCCATCCAGAGTGTAATACAGACAGTGACGGGGTCCCCCATCCAGAGTGTAATACAGAGCGTGACGGGGTCCCATATCCAGAGTGTAATACAGAGAGTGACGAGGTCCCCCATCCAGAGTGTAATACAGACAGTGACGGGGTCCCCCATCCAGAGTGTAATACAGACAGTGACGGGGTCCCCCATCCAGAGTGTAATACAGAGAGTGACGGGGTCCCCCATCCAGAGTGTAATACAGAGCGAGACGGGGTCCCCCATCCAGAGTGTAATACAGAGAGTGACGGGGTCCCCCATCCAGAGTGTAATACAGAGCGTGACGGGGTCCCCCATCAAGAGTGTAATACAGACAGTGACGGGGTCCCCCATCCAGAGTGTAATACAGACAGTGACGAGGTCCCACATCCAGAGTGTAATACAGACAGTGACGGGGTCCCTCATCCAGAGTGTAATACAGAGAGTGACGGGGTCCCCCATCCAGAGTGTAATACAGACAGTGACGGGGTCCCCCATCCAGAGTGTAATACAGACAGTGACGGGGTCCCCCATCCAGAGTGTAATACAGAGAGTGACGGGGTCCCCCATCCAGAGTGTAATACAGACAGTGACGGGGTCCCCCATCCAGAGTGTAATACAGACAGTGACGAGGTCCCCCATCCAGAGTATAGTACAGAGTGTAATACAGAGAGTGACGGGGTCCCTCGTCCAGAGTGTAATACATACAGTGACGGGGTCCCGCATCCAGAGTGTAATACAGACAGTGACGGGGTCCCTCATCCAGAGTGTAATACAGAGCGTGACGGGGTCCCCCATCCAGAGTGTAATACAGAGAGTGACGATGTCCCCCATCCAGAGTGTAATACAGACAGTGACGGGGTCCCCCATCCAGAGTGTAATACAGAGCGTGACGGGGTCCCCCATCCAGAGTGTAATACAGAGAGTGACGGGGTCCCCCATCCAGAGTGTAATACAGAGCGTGACGGGGTCCCGCATCCAGAGTGTAATACAGAGCGTGACGGGGTCCCACATCCAGAGTGTAATACAGACAGTGACGGGGTCCCGCATCCAGAGTGTAATACAGACAGTGACGGGGTCCCGCATCCAGAGTGTAATACAGAGAGTGACGGGGTCCCGCATCAAGAGTGTAATACAGAGAGTGACGGGGTCCCGCATCCAGAGTATAATACAGAGAGTGACGGGGTCCCTCATCCAGAGTGTAATACAGAGCGTGACGGGGTCCCCCATCCAGAGTGTAATACAGACAGTGACGAGGTCCCCCATCCAGAGTGTAATACAGACAGTGACGGGGTCCCGCATCCAGAGTGTAATACAGAGAGTGACGGGGTCCCGCATCCAGAGTGTAATACAGAGAGTGACGGGGTCCCGCATCCAGAGTGTAATACAGAGAGTGACGGGGTCCCTCATCCAGAGTGTAATACAGAGCGTGACGGGGTCCCGCATCCAGAGTGTAATACAGAGAGTGACGGGGTCCCTCATCCAGAGTGTAATACAGAGAGTGACGGGGTCCCCCATCCAGAGTGTAATACAGAGCGTGACGGGGTCCCGCATCCAGAGTGTAATACAGAGAGTGACGGGGTCCCTCATCCAGAGTGTAATACAGAGTGTGACGGGGTCCCCCATCCAGAGTGTAATACAGACAGTGACGGGGTCCCCCATACAGAGTGTAATACAGAGCGTGACGGGGTCCCCCATACAGAGTGTAATACAGAGCGTGACGGGGTCCCTCATCCAGAGTATAATACAGAGTGTGACGGGGTTACCCATCCAGAGTGTAATACAGAGCGTGACGGGGTCCCCCATCCAGAGTGTAATACAGAGCGTGACAGGGTCCCGCATCCAGAGTGTAATACAGAGCGTGATGGGGTCCCGCATCCAGAGTGTAATACAGAGAGTGACGGGGTCCCTCATCCAGAGTGTAATACAGAGCGTGACGGGGTCCCCCATCCAGAGTGTAATACAGAGCGTGACGGGGTCCCCCATCCAGAGTGTAATACAGAGCGTGACGGGGTCACATATCCAGAGTGTAATACAGAGAGTGACGAGGTCCCCCATCCAGAGTGTAATACAGACAGTGACGGGGTCCCCCATCCAGAGTGTAATACAGACAGTGACGGGGTCCCCCATCCAGAGTGTAATACAGAGAGTGACGGGGTCCCCCATCCAGAGTGTAATACAGAGCGTGACGGGGTCCCCCATCCAGAGTGTAATACAGAGAGTGACGGGGTCCCCCATCCAGAGTGTAATACAGAGCGTGACGGGGTCCCCCATCCAGAGTGTAATACAGACAGTGACGGGGTCCCACATCCAGAGTGTAATACAGACAGTGACGGGGTCCTGCATCCAGAGTGTAATACAGAGAGTGACGTGGTCCCTCATCCAAAGTGTAATACAGAGCGTGACGGGGTCCCCCATCCAGAGTGTAATACAGAGAGTGACGATGTCCCCCATCCAGAGTGTAATACAGACAGTGACGGGGTCCCCCATCCAGAGTGTAATACAGAGCGTGACGGGGTCCCCCATCCAGAGTGTAATACAGAGAGTGACGGGGTCCCTCATCCAGAGTGTAATACAGAGAGTGACGGGGTCCCGCATCCAGAGTGTAATACAGAGAGTGACGGGGTCCCTCATCCAGAGTGTAATACAGAGCGTGACGGGGTCCCCCATCCAGAGTGTAATACAGAGCGTGACGGGGTCCCGCATCCAGAGTGTAATACAGAGAGTGACGGGGTCCCTCATCCAGAGTGTAATACAGAGTGTGACGGGGTCCCCCATCCAGAGTGTAATACAGACAGTAACGGGGTCCCCCATCCAGAGTGTAATACAGAGCGTGACGGGGTCCCCCATCCAGAGTGTAATACAGAGAGTGACGGGGTCCCTCATCCAGAGTGTAATACAGAGTGTGACGGGGTCCCCCATCCAGAGTGTAATACAGACAGTGACGGGGTCCCCCATCCAGAGTGTAATACAGAGTGTGACGGGGTCCCCCATACAGAGTGTAATACAGAGCGTGACGGGGTCCCTCATCCAGAGTGTAATACAGAGCGTGACGGGGTCCCCCATCCAGAGTGTAATACAGAGCGTGACGGGGTCCCCCATCCAGAGTGTAATACAGAGCGTGACAGGGTCCCGCATCCAGAGTGTAATACAGAGCGTGATGGGGTCCCGCATCCAGAGTGTAATACAGAGAGTGACGGGGTCCCTCATCCAGAGTGTAATACAGAGCGTGACGGGGTCCCCCATCCAGAGTGTAATACAGAGCGTGACGGGGTCCCCCATCCAGAGTGTAATACAGAGCGTGACGGGGTCACATATCCAGAGTGTAATACAGAGAGTGACGAGGTCCCCCATCCAGAGTGTAATACAGACAGTGACGGGGTCCCCCATCCAGAGTGTAATACAGACAGTGACGGGGTCCCCCATCCAGAGTGTAATACAGAGAGTGACGGGGTCCCCCATCCAGAGTGTAATACAGAGCGTGACGGGGTCCCCCATCCAGAGTGTAATACAGAGAGTGACGGGGTCCCCCATCCAGAGTGTAATACAGAGCGTGACGGGGTCCCCCATCCAGAGTGTAATACAGACAGTGACGGGGTCCCACATCCAGAGTGTAATACAGACAGTGACGGGGTCCTGCATCCAGAGTGTAATACAGAGAGTGACGGGGTCCCTCATCCAAAGTGTAATACAGAGCGTGACGGGGTCCCCCATCCAGAGTGTAATACAGAGAGTGACGATGTCCCCCATCCAGAGTGTAATACAGACAGTGACGGGGTCCCCCATCCAGAGTGTAATACAGAGCGTGACGGGGTCCCCCATCCAGAGTGTAATACAGAGAGTGACGGGGTCCCTCATCCAGAGTGTAATACAGAGAGTGACGGGGTCCCGCATCCAGAGTGTAATACAGAGAGTGACGGGGTCCCTCATCCAGAGTGTAATACAGACAGTGACGGGGTCCCCATCCAGAGTGTAATACAGATAGTGACGGGGTCCCCCATCCAGAGTGTAATACAGAGAGTGACGGGGTCCCACATCCAGAGTGTAATACAGACAGTGACGGGGTCCCTCATCCAGAGTGTAATACAGAGCGTGACAGTGTCCCCCATCCAGAGTGTAATACAGACAGTGACGGGGTCCCCCATCCAGAGTGTAATACAGAGCGTGATGGGGTCCCCCATCCAGAGTGTAATACAGAGAGTGACGGGGTTCCCCATCCAGAGTGTAATACAGACAGTGACGGGGTCCCTCATCCAGAGTGTAATACAGAGAGTGACGGGGTCCCGCATCCAGAGTGTAATACAGAGCGTGACGGGGTCCCCCATCCAGAGTGTAATACAGACAGTGACGGGGTCCCGCATCCAGAGTGTAATACAGAGCGTGACGGGGTCCCCCATCCAGAGTGTAATACAGAGCGTGACGGGGTCCCCCATCCAGAGTGTAATACAGAGAGTGACGGGGTCCCCTATCCAGAGTGTAATACAGACAGAGACAGGGTCCCCAATCCAGAATGTAATACAGCCAGTGACGGGGTCCCCCATCCAGAGTGTAATACAGACAGTGACGGGGTCCCACATCCAGAGTGTAATACAGACAGTGACGGGGTCCCTCATCCAGAGTGTAATACAGAGCGTGACAGTGTCCCCCATCCAGAGTGTAATACAGACAGTGACGGGGTCCCCCATCCAGAGTGTAATACAGAGCGTGATGGGGTCCCCCATCCAGAGTGTAATACAGAGAGTGACGGGGTTCCCCATCCAGAGTGTAATACAGAGAGTGACGAGGTCCCGCATCCAGAGTGTAATACAGACAGTGACGGGGTCCCTCATCCAGAGTGTAATACAGAGCGTGACGGGGTCCCCCATCCAGAGTGTAAAACAGAGAGTGACGGTGTCCCCCATCCAGAGTGTAATACAGAGAGTGACGGGGTCCCCCATCCAGAGTGTAATACAGACAGTGACGGGGTCCCCCATCCAGAGTGTAATACAGAGAGTGAGCGGGTCCCGCATCCAGAGTATAATACAGAGAGTGACGATGTCCCCCATCCAGAGTGTAATACAGACAGTGACGGGGTCCCCCATCCAGAGTGTAATACAGAGAGTGACGGTGTCCCGCATCCAGAGTGTAATACAGACAGTGACGGTGTCCCCCATCCAGAGTGTAATACAGAGAGTGACGAGGTCCCACACCCAGAGTGTAATACAGACAGAGACAGGGTCCCCCATCCAGAGTGTAATACAGAGTGTGACAGGGTCCCCCATCCAGAGTGTAATACAGACAGTGACGGGGTCCCCCATCCAGAGTGTAATACAGAGAGTGACGAGGTCCCACACCCAGAGTGTAATACAGACAGAGACGGGTCCCCCATCCAGAGTGTAATACAGACAGTGACGGGGTCCCCCATTCAGAGTGTAATACAGACAGTGACGGGGTCCCCCATCCAGAGTGTAATACAGAGAGTGACGAGGTCCCACACCCAGAGTGTAATACAGACAGAGACGGGTCCCCCATCCAGAGTGTAATACAGACAGTGACGGGGTCCCGCATCCAGAGTGAAATACAGACAGTGACGGGGTCCCCCATCCAGAGTGTAATACAGACAGTGACGGGGTCCCGCATCCAGAGTGTAATACAGACAGTGACGGGGTCCCCCATCCAGAGTGTAATACAGAGAGTGACGGGGTCCCCCATCCAGAGTGTAATACAGAGAGTGAAGGGGTCCCGCATACAGAGTGTAATACAGACAGTGACGGGGTCCCCCATCCAGAGTGTAATACAGACAGTGATGGGGTCCCCCATCCAGAGTGTAATACAGAGCGTGTCGGGGTCCCCCATCCAGAGTGTAATACAGACAGTGACGGGGTCCCATATCCAGAGTGTAATACAGACAGTGACGGGGTCCCCCATCCAGAGTGTAATACAGACAGTGACGGGGTCCCGCATCCAGAGTGTAATACAGACAGTGACGGGGTCCCCCATCCAGAGTGTAATACAGACAGTGACGGGGTCCCCCATCCAGAGTGTAATACAGACAGTGACGGGGTCCCCCATCCAGAGTGTAATACAGACAGTGACGGGGTCCCCCATCCAGAGTGTAATACAGACAGTGATGGGGTCCCCCATCCAGAGTGTAATACAGAGCGTGTCGGGGTCCCCCATCCAGAGTGTAATACAGACAGTGACGGGGTCCCATATCCAGAGTGTAATACAGACAGTGACGGGGTCCCCCATCCAGAGTGTAATACAGACAGTGACGGGGTCCCGCATCCAGAGTGTAATACAGACAGTGACGGGGTCCCCCATCCAGAGTGTAATACAGACAGTGACGGGGTCCCCCATCCAGAGTGTAATACAGAGAGTGACGGGGTCCCCAACCAGAGTGTAATACAGACAGTGACGGGGTCCCCCATCCAGAGTGTAATACAGAGCGTGACGGGGTCCCATATCCACAGTGTAATACAGAGAGTGACGGGGTCCCCATCCAGAGTGTAATACAGACAGTGACGGGGTCCCCCATCCAGAGTGTAATACAGACAGTGACGGGGTCCCCCATCCAGAGTGTAATACAGAGCGTGACGGGGTCCCATTTCCACAGTGTAATACAGAGAGTGACGGGGTCCCCATCCAGAGTGTAATACAGACAGTGACGGGGTCCCCCATCCAGAGTGTAATACAGACAGTGACGGGGTCCCCCATCCAGAGTGTAATACAGACAGTGACGGGGTCCCCCATCCAGAGTGTAATACAGACAGTGACGGGGTCCTACATCCAGAGTGTAATACAGAGCGTGACGGGGTCCCATATCCACAGTGTAATACAGAGAGTGACGGGGTCCCCCATCCAGAGTGTAATACAGACAGTGACGGGGTCCCGCATCCAGAGTGTAATACAGAGAGTGACGGGGTCCCCCATCCAGAGTGTAATACAGACAGTGACGGGGTCCCCCATCCAGAGTGTAATACAGACAGTGACGGGGTCCCCCATCCAGAGTGTAATACAGACAGTGACGGGGTCCCACATCCAGAGTGTAATACAGAGCGTGACGGGGTCACATATCCAGAGTGTAATACAGACAGTGACGGGGTCCCCCATCCAGAGTGTAATACAGATAGTGACGGGGTCCCCCATCCAGAGTGTAATACAGAGCGTGACGGGGTCCCCCATTCAGAGTGTAATACAGACAGTGACGGGGTCCCGCATACAGACTGTAATACAGAGCGTGACGGGGTCCCTCATCCAGAGTGTAATACAGACAGTGACGGGGTCCCGCATACAGAGTGTAATACAGTCAATGACGGGGTCCCCCATCCAGAGTGTAATACAGACAGTGACGGGGTCCCCCATCCAGAGTGTAATACAGAGAGTGACGGGGTCCCCCATCCAGAGTGTAATACAGACAGTGACGGGGTCCCCCATCCAGAGTGTAATACAGACAGTGACGGGGTCCCCCATCCAGAGTGTAATACAGACAGTGACGGGGTCCCGCATCCAGAGTGTAATACAGACAGTGACGGGGTCCCGCATCCAGAGTGTAATACAGACAGTGACGGGGTCCTGCATACAGAGTGTAATACAGACAGTGACGGGGTCCCCCATCCAGAGTGTAATACAGACAGTGACGGGGTCCCCCATCCAGAGTGTAATACAGACAGTGACGGGGTCCCCCATCCAGAGTGTAATACAGACAGTGACGGTGTCCCCCATCCAGAGTGTAATACAGACAGTGACGGGGTCCCCCATCCAGAGTGTAATACAGACAGTGACGGGGTCCCCCATCCAGAGTGTAATACAGACAGTGACGGTGTCCCCCATCCAGAGTGTAATACAGACAGTGACGGGGTCCCCCATCCAGAGTGTAATACAGACAGTGACGGGGTCCCCCATCCAGAGTGTAATACAGACAGTGACGGTGTCCCCCATCCAGAGTGTAATACAGACAGTGACGGGGTCCCACATCCAGAGTGTAATACAGACAGTGACGGGGTCCCTCATCCAGAGTGTAATACAGAGAGTGACGGTGTCCCCCATCCAGAGTGTAATACAGACAGTGACGGGGTCCCCCATCCAGAGTGTAATACAGAGCGTGACGGGGTCCCGCATCCAGAGTGTAATACAGACAGTGACGGTGTCCCCCATCCAGAGTGTAATACAGACAGTGACGGGGTCCCCATCCAGAGTGTAATACAGAGAGTGACGGGGTCCCCCATCCAGAGTGTAATACAGACAGTGACGGGGTCCCTCATCCAGAGTGTAATACAGAGAGTGACAGGGTCCCGCACCCAGAGTGTAATACAGACAGTGACGGGGTCCCTCATCCAGAGTGTAATACAGACAGTGACGGGGTCCCCCATCCAGAGTGTAATACAGACAGTGACGGGGTCCCCCATCCAGAGTGTAATACAGAGAGTGACAGGGTCCCGCACCCAGAGTGTAATACAGACAGTGACGGGGTCCCTCATCCAGAGTGTAATACAGACAGTGACGGGGTCCCCCATCCAGAGTGTAATACAGACAGTGACGGGGTCCCCCATCCAGAGTGTAATACAGACAGTGACGGTGTCCCCCATCCAGAGTGTAATACAGACAGTGACGGGGTCCCCCATCCAGAGTGTAATACAGACAGTGACGGGGTCCCCCATCCAGAGTGTAATACAGACAGTGACGGTGTCCCCCATCCAGAGTGTAATACAGAGAGTGACAGGGTCCCCCATCCAGAGTGTAATACAGACAGTGACGGGGCCCCGCATCCAGAGTGTAATACAGACAGTGACGGGGTCCACCATCCAGAGTGTAATACAGACAGTGACGGGGTCCCCCATCCAGAGTGTAATACAGAGAGTGACGGGGTCCCCCATCCAGAGTGTAATACAGACAGTGACGGGGTCCCCCATCCAGAGTGTAATACAGAGAGTGACGGGGTCCCCCATCCAGAGTGTAATACAGACAGTGACGGGGTCCCCCATCCAGAGTGTAATACAGAGAGTGACGGGGTCCCGCATCCAGAGTGTAATACAGACAGTGACGGGGTCCCCCATCCAGAGTGTAATACAGACAGTGACGGGGTCCCCCATCCAGAGTGTAATACAGACAGTGACGGGGTCCCCCATCCAGAGTGTAATACAGACAGTGACGGGGTCCCCCATCCAGAGTGTAATACAGACAGTGACGGGGTCCCCCATCCAGAGTGTAATACAGACAGTGACGGGGTCCCGCATCCAGAGTGTAATACAGACAGTGACGGGGTCCCGCATCCAGAGTGTAATACAGACAGTGACGGGGTCCCGCATCCAGAGTGTAATACAGACAGTGACGAGGTCCCCCATCCAGAGTGTAATACAGTCAGTGACGGGGTCCCTCATCCAGAGTGTAATACAGACAGTGACGGTGTCCCCCATCCAGAGTGTAATACAGAGAGTGACGGGGTCCCCCATCCAGAGTGTAATACAGACAGTGACGGGGTCCCGCATCCAGAGTGTAATACAGACAGTGACGGGGTCCCCCATCCAGAGTGTAATACAGAGAGTGACGGGGTCCCCCATCCAGAGTGTAATACAGACAGTGACGGGGTCCCGCATCCAGAGTGTAATACAGACAGTGACGGGGTCCCCCATCCAGAGTGTAATACAGAGAGTGACGGGGTCCCGCATCCAGAGTGTAATACAGAGCGTGACGGGGTCCCCCATCCAGAGTGTAATACAGAGAGTGACGGGGTCCCGCATCCAGAGTGTAATACAGACAGTGACGGGGTCCCCCATCCAGAGTGTAATACAGAGAGTGACGGGGTCCCGCATCCAGAGTGTAATACAGAGAGTGACGGGGTCCCGCATCCAGAGTGTAATACAGACAGTGACGGGGTCCCCCATCCAGAGTGTAATACAGACAGTGACGGGGTCCCCCATCCAGAGTGTAATACAGACAGTGACGGGGTCCCCCATCCAGAGTGTAATACAGAGAGTGACGGTGTCCCCCATCCAGAGTGTAATACAGATAGTGACGGGGTCCCCCATCCAGAGTGTAATACAGACAGTGACGGGGTCCCGCATCCAGAGTGTAATACAGACAGTGACGGGGTCCCCCATCCAGAGTGTAATACAGAGAGTGACGGGGTCCCGCATCCAGAGTGTAATACAGAGCGTGACGGGGTCCCCCATCCAGAGTGTAATACAGAGAGTGACGGGGTCCCGCATCCAGAGTGTAATACAGACAGTGACGGGGTCCCCCATCCAGAGTGTAATACAGACAGTGACGGGGTCCCGCATCCAGAGTGTAATACAGAGCGTGACGGGGTCCCCCATCCAGAGTGTAATACAGAGAGTGACGGGGTCCCGCATCCAGAGTGTAATACAGACAGTGACGGGGTCCCCCATCCAGAGTGTAATACAGACAGTGACGGGGTCCCCCATCCAGAGTGTAATACAGACAGTGACGGGGTCCCCCATCCAGAGTGTAATACAGAGTGTGACGGGGTCCTACATCCAGAGTGTAATACAGAGTGTGACGGGGTCCCGCATCCAGAGTGTAATACAGAGTGTGACGGGGTCCCGCATCCAGAGTGTAATACAGAGCGTGACGGGGTCCCCCATCCAGAGTGTAATACAGAGAGTGACGGGGTCCCGCATCCAGAGTGTAATACAGAGAGTGACGGGGTCCCGCATCCAGAGTGTAATACAGAGAGTGACGGGGTCCCTCATCCAGAGTGTAATACAGAGCGTGACGGGGTCCCTCATCCAGAGTGTAATACAGAGCGTGACGGGGTCCCGCATCCAGAGTGTAATACAGACAGTGACGGGGTCCCGCATCCAGAGTGTAATACAGACAGTGACGGGGTCCCCCATCCAGAGTGTAATACAGAGAGTGACGGGGTCCCATATCCAGAGTATAATACAGAGAGTGACGGGGTCCCGCATCCAGAGTGTAATACAGACAGTGACGGGGTCCCGCATCCAGAGTGTAATACAGACAGTGACGGGGTCCCCCATCCAGAGTGTAATACAGACAGTGACGGGGTCCCCCATCCAGAGTGTAATACAGACAGTGACGGGGTCCCCCATCCAGAGTGTAATACAGACAGTGACGGGGTCCCCCATCCAGAGTGTAATACAGACAGTGACGGGGTCCCACATCCAGAGTGTAATACAGACAGTGACGGGGTCCCTCATCCAGAGTGTAATACAGACAGTGACGGGGTCCCCCATCCAGAGTGTAATACAGACAGTGACGGGGTCCCCCATCCAGAGTGTAATACAGACAGTGACGGGGTCCCCCATCCAGAGTGTAATACAGAGAGTGACGATGTCCCCCATCCAGAGTGTAATACAGACAGTGACGGGGTCCCCCATCCAGAGTGTAATACAGACAGTATTACCAGTATCCCCCCCCCCCCCCCCCCCCACGGGCCTAACCAGCCCCAGGCTTAAAGAGCTGATCCCCTTTATTTCAAGAACCAGCACCAGGCCCAACCATCCAGCAGGGTATTGCCATAGACAGGAGGAGACTTTTTATACAAGTCCCCCTGGCCAAAGCATTAACCCCCTGACCGGTCAGCCTGGGCAGGGGTCCTGGGGACCCCCCCAATGAAGGGGTCCCCCCCTCCAGAATTTACCTACCTAGGCTGAAGCCTGGGGCTGTTCCCGGTGGCCCTGGAGCGGGGGCCACCGAGCTGATAAATGTGTAAAAGATAGATTACAACCATTGGGTTCTGCTGTGGAACTATGAGTCCCAGCAAGCCTGGACCGCATATTGGGACTTGGAGAACAACAAGTCCCAGCATGTGGACAATTAATAGGATTGCTGGGACTCTTAGTTCCACAGAGGAGCCAATAGTTACATAAAAACACACCTGAAAAATAAAATGGTATTACACACAGAGCCAGTCATACTGATACTTACCTATCTCCACCCTGTAGATAAGGGGTGTCAAATTCAAATTAATCGGGGGCCGCATCAGCAGTTTGGTCACCCTCAAAGGGCCGGTTGTATCTGTAGGACTATGTGTCCACTCTTTATTATCATAAATTATTGTCACTGCATTCAATTATTATTGTTTTTTGTAATAATGTCAGTAATAACTAGCAGGGAGATTGGCTGGGGGCCTGGGACAGGGCACAGTGACGTCAGATCGCCCAGCAGGTGACCTGGGCCTCTGGGTTCGCAGGACTATCGCTAGAGTTCTGGACTGGTGGTGACAGTGGGACAGATAATGATAATGACCCTGGACACAGGCAGCCGCACTGCAGATTTGTGGGCTCAGGCTGCGGCTGTGTGCTGCTGGCCTGGCTCTCTGCCTGCCCGGCCACGGACTCTGGACTGGACAACACAACTGTGCCCACCCCACTGCTGAACTTACAGTAAATATACTGAACGAACTGATGTCACTGTTGCGCAGCGCGGCACCACAGGCAGGAGGCAGCTCACCGCCGGGCCGGCGTCCAAGTCCGACAGGCAGCCGCAGCAGCATGCACGTCACGGTGTCACTGGCACTGCTGTCAGGCGGGCGTGTGTCACACATGGCAGCACCGTAGCCGCTGCCCGCAGGAGGAGCCGGGGAGGAGTCGGGCACTTCACACAGTGACACTAACAAGTCTGTGTCCACTGTCCTGCCTCCCTCCTCCTCCCAGCGAGCGCCGCGGCGGAGTGACTGTGTCACCCGGCTTCCTCACGTTGTTAGGTATGTCTCTCAGTCTCGAGTCGTCATGTGAGTGTCACTGAATGTGATGTGACACTCACACTGTGATGGCTTCCCGCAGTAATGTAATCGGCACCAGGCGGGGATGGGTGGCGGCGGCTGCGCGGGCCACATGACGAGGTCTGGCGGGCCGGATTTGGCCCGCGGGCCTTGTGTTTGACACCCGTGCTGTAGATAGTTCTGCATCCATTCATCCATCAGCTGGTCCAGAAGAAATCCATAGGGTACTTGTGGAAGGAAATTATACTTACCAGGGTCCTCCGGCGTAGATCGCGTCCTCTTATTTCTATGTAGCATCCAGGGGACTTGGCAAAAAAGCAACCTGGCGACACCCCACAGACTAAGGAGAAGCCGCATGAGTTTGTTTACATCGTGCGGCTCCTCCTCCCGAATACTGATATTGGCCAATCAGGAGTCGCTGGGCCGCCGGAGGACCCTGTTAAGTATAATTTCCTTCCACAGGTACCCTATGGATTTATTCTGGACCAGCTGATGGATGAATGGATGCAGAACTATCTACGGGGTCAATATAGGTAATTGTCCACATGCTGGGACTTGTGGTTCTCCAAGTTCCAGTATGCAGTCCAGACTTGCAGGGACTCAGCAGAACTCAATGGTATTAATCTATCTTTTAAACATTTATCAGCCCGGTACCCACAGCCCAGGGGTACCGGGGACAGCACCAGGCTTCAGCCTGGGCAGGTAAGTTCTGGAGGGGGGGACCACTTCATTGAGGGGGTCCCTACTTGCCCAGGACCCCTGCCCAGACTGACCGGTTATGTGATTAATGTTTTTGCCGCGGATCTTATATAATAAGTGTCCCCCGGCAGTGACATTACCCTGCTGGCTGGTTGGGCCTGGTGCTGGTTCTTGAAATACGGGGGACCCCTACTCTTTTTGTCCCCTGTATTTTGGGAACCAGGACCAGCCCTTGGGCCTGGTGCTGGTTTTAAAAGATACAGGGAACGCCTATGTGATTATTTACACCAGGACCAGCTCTGTTAGCCTGAGGCTGGTTATGGTCATGGTGGGATCCCACGCCATTTATTTATTTTTTTATTATTTTTTTCTTTTTCCCTTTTTTTTTTCACTGAAGCCTGCACATATCTGACTGATCCGTGCAGGCTGCCAGGACGAATTCGTATTTAGCTGCCACTATATACAAATCCACGCGCCATCGGAAAATACAAAGCAGTCAAATACAAACGCTTTGTAAATTCCATTCTGGAATACAAATTTGTAAATGAAATACGACGGCGATGCCAGTTGTATTAAGAATATGAATACAAATTTTTGCATTCATATTCTTAATAAATTTCCCCCGTTGTGTATAATCTGCACGACCGGGGGGCAGTATGTGTAATCGGCACAACAGGGGGCAGTATGTGTAATCATCGCTACAGGGTGCATTATGTATAAATCAGCACTAAAGGGGCATTATGTATAATCTGCACTACAGGGGGCATTATGTATAATCCGCACTACAGGGGGCATTATGTATAATCAGCACTAAAGGGGGCATTATGTATAATCAGCACTACAGGGGGCATTATGTATAATCGTCACTACAGGGGGCATTATGTATAATCAGCACTAAAGGGGGCATTATGTATAATCGGCACTACAGGGGGCATTATGTATAATCGTCACTACAGTGGGCATTATGTATAATCGGCACTAAAGGGGGCATTATGTATAATCGGCACTACAGGGGGCATTATGTATAATCGGCACTACAGCGGGCATTATGTATAATCGGCACTACAGGGGGCATTATGTATAATCGGCACTACAGGGGGCATTATGTATAATCGGCACTACAGGGGAGGGGGCATTATGTATAATCGGCACTTCAGGGGGCATTATGTATAATCAGCACTACAGGGGGCATTATGTGTAATCAGCACTACAGGGGCATTATGTGTAATCAGCACTACAGGGGGCATTATGTGTAATCGGCACTACAGGGGGCATTATGTGTAATCTGCGCTACAGGGAGCATTATGTATAATCAGCACTACAGGGGGCATTATGTTTAATGAGAGCTACAGGGGGCATTATGTATAATCAGCACTACAGGGGGCATTATGTGTAATCAGCACTACAGGGGGCATTATGTGTAATCAGCACTACAGGGGCATTATGTATAATGAGCGCTACAGGGGGCATTATGTGTAATCAGCACTCAGAGGGCATTGTTTGTAATCAGCACTACAGGGGGCATTATGTTTAATGAGAGCTACAGGGGGCATTATGTATAATCAGCACTACAGGGGGCATTATGTATAATCAGCACTACAGGGGGCATTATGTGTAATCAGCACTACAGGGGCATTATGTATAATGACCGCTACAGGGGGCATTATGTGTAATCAGCGCTACAGGGGGCGTTATGTGTAATCAGCACTACAGGGGGCATTATGTATAATCAGCACTACAGGGGGCATTATGTATAATCAGCACTACAGGGGGCATTATGTGTAATCAGCACTAAAGGGGGCATTATGTGTAATCAGTGCTACAGGGGGCATTATGTATAATCAGCGCTACAGGGGGCATTATGTATAATCAGCACTACAGGGGGCATTATGTATAATCAGCACTACAGGGGGCATTATGTGTAATCAGCACTACAGGGGGCATTATGTGTAATCAGCACTACAGGGGGCATTATGTGTAATCAGTGCTACAGGGGGCATTATGTATAATCAGCGCTACAGGGGGCATTACGTGTAATCAACGCTACAGGGAGCATTATGCGTAATCAGCACTACAGGGGGCATTATGTGTAATCAGCACTACAGGGGGCATTATGTGTAATCGGCACTGCAGGGGGCATTATGTGTAATTGTCACTACAGGGGGCATTATGTATAATCAGCACTATAGGGGGGCATTATGTATATTATTTTCTACAGGGGGTATTATGTATAATTGGCACTACAGGGGGTATTATTTCTACTCAGCACTACAGGGGGCAATTTGTGTAATCAGCATTACAGGGGGCATTATGTGTAATTGGCACTACAGGGGGCATTATATATAATCAGCACTACAGGGGGTATTATGTATATTCTTTTCTACAGGGGGTATTATGTATAATTGGCACTACAGGGGGAATTTTTTCTACTCAGCATTACAGGGGGTATTATGTTTAATCTGCACTACAGGGTTTTTATGTATAATCGGCACTAAAGGGGGCATTATGTGTATTCAGCACTACAGAGGGCATTATGTATAATCAGCACTACAGGGGGCATTATGTGTAATCAGCACTACAGGGGGCATTATGTGTAATCAGCACTACAGGGGGCATTATGTGTAATCAGCACTCAGAGGGCATTATGTGTAATCAGCACTACAGGTGGCATTATGTGTAATCAGCGCTACAGGGGGCATTATGTATAATTACCGCTACAGGGGGCGTTATGTGTAATCAGCGCTACAGGGGGCGTTATGTGTAATCAGCACTACAGGGGGCATTATGTATAATCAGCACTACAGGGGGCATTATGTGTAATCAGCACTACAGGGGGCAGTATGTATAATCAGCACTACAGGGGGCATTATGTATAATCAGCACTACAGGGGGCATTATGTGTAATCAGCACTACAGGGGGCATTATGTGTAATCAGCACTACAGGGGGCATTATGTGTAATCAGTGCCACAGGGGGCATTATGTATAATCAGCGCTACAGGGGGCATTATGTATAATCAGCACTACAGGGGGCATTATGTATAATCAGCACTACAGGGGGCATTATGTGTAATCAGCACTACAGGGGGCATTACGTGTAATCAACGCTACAGGGAGCATTATGCGTAATCAGCACTACAGGGGGCATTATGTGTAATCAGCACTACAGGGGGCATTATGTGTAATCGGCACTGCAGGGGGCATTATGTGTAATTGTCACTACAGGGGGGCATTATGTATAATCAGCACTGTAGGGGGGCATTATGTATATTATTTTCTACAGGGGGTATTATGTATAATTGGCACTACAGGGGGTATTATTTCTACTCAGCACTACAGGGGGCATTTTGTGTAATCAGCATTACAGGGGGGCATTATGTGTAATTGGCACTACAGGGGGCATTATATATAATCAGCACTACAGGGGGTATTATGTATATTCTTTTCTACAGGGGGTATTATGTATAATTGGCACTACAGGGGGAATTTTATCTACTCAGCAATACAGGGGGTATTATGTTTAATCTGCACTACAGGCGGTTTTATGTATAATCGGCACTAAAGGGGGCATTATGTGTATTCTGCACTACAGAGGGCATTATGTATAATCAGCACTACAGGGGGCATTATGTGTAATCAGCACTACAGGGAGCATTATGTGTAATCAGAACTACAGGGGGAATTATGTATATTCAGCACTACAGAGGGCATTATGTATAATCAGTACTACAGGGGCATTATGTGTAATCAGCACTACAGGGGGCATTATGTGTAATTGGCACTACAGGGGGGGCATTATGTATATTTAGAACTACAGAGGGCATTATCTGTAATCAGCACTACAGGGGGCATTATGTGTAATTGGCACTACAGGGGGGCATTATGTATATTTAGAACTACAGAGGGCATTTTGTGTAATCAGCACTACAGGGGGCATTATGTGTAATCAGCACTACAGGGGGCATTATGTATATTCAGCACTACAGAGAGCATTATGTATAATCAGTACTACAGGGGGCATTATGTGTAATTGGCACTACAGGGGGGCATTATGTGTAATTGGCACTACAGGGGGCATTATGTATAATCGGCACAACAGGGGGCATTATGTATAATTGGCACTACAGGGGGCATTATGCATGTGAGCAGCACTAACATGCCATGGAGGGGTTTTGCAAAATGTATAAGTATGCCACTGCATGTATAGCATTACCTGGAAATTCTGGCAACACTGGCGCCACCAAGAGAAGATGCATCTTATGCCATTAAACTACTGGCTATGGGTAATTAGAAGCATTACTCTGGGACATAGGGCCTTATTCTGATCGGAGCGGCCAAACGTGCGTACGTTCGCTAATAACGTACGCTATCCGCACGCGGCCGTTGGGGTTATGTCCACCCACAACTCAGCCGCATACGTACGGCCAGAAACAACGTCGAAGGGGAGTGGCGTACAAATGTGCGTACACCAACGTACACGGACGGGCCAGCCCTTACACTCCGACAACTGGCGTACAATTGAGCGTACACCACCGTTTACGGACGTCTCTCGTCCGTCTTCCCACCGACTTCTTGCGGCTATCTGAGCGTACGCCAGCTTGCACGGACGGGTCCCTATAGTTTTCAATAGAAAATTCAGCTTATGTCACCGCTCGTGAGAGTGAGCGTACGTCCGTGTACGCTGACATACCCTTCACATATATGGACCTGCAAATCTTGCCTTTCAACTATAATTATGAAAATTAATTAATTGATTGAATTAATTAATGTGCAAAATAGTGGTCATGGGCTTAAAACATTGCTGAAACATCCTTTGTAGGTGTTAGATGTGGTTTATGTTATTGTATCATAAATACAAAACCTATGTTTGTATTACAGTGAACACGTTGACACATGTCGACTTGTGTAGATTGAGTGTGCTACTGTGTAAAGTCTATGAAAGCACGTAGTGAATGTGTATAACTGTTTAACAAATACCTACCTTAGCATATATAAGCAGGTCTTAAAAAGATTCTTACCTTAAATTAAACAAACCTTTAAATGTCGAGAAGTATAGAAAGATAAGCTTCCAATGTGTTTGAGTGCTGTGTGTGACTTGCAGGTAGTGAAATCATGGTTTGGACTTAATAGACTGCAGCATTGCTTATTACATTCAAGTGTATGTGTTTGGTAGTAATCAGCGTAAATTAGCAAACCCAGGCCCACGCTGGCATGCGGTATCTGTAGGGGTGGTTTGAGATGGCGGTTGGCGGCCGCCTGTTTTGTGTCCGAAATGAACGGTGCTGTAGGCGATCGTGCGGTAGTAGCACCGCTCATTTTTGGTGCACACCCCCGTGTACGCCCATATTTACGCCCATTTTCCCTCATTATTTCGGCCGCTCCCCTCATCACGCCCCTATGCCGCCCCCAATGCCCGTACACTCGCGTATAGGTTTTTTCGCACGTAGAGACCCGTCCGTAAGCGTTGTGGAGTGTTCGCGCCTGCGCATTAGCGAATGTACGCATGCGCAGATCATAAAAAACACCGGGACGTCCGCGTACGGCCCGGCCGCTCCAACCAGAATAAGGCCCTTAGTGTGCAATGGGCATTACGGTGTGCGGTATAATGTTTAATGGGCTCACCTTTTTTCCATGCCACAACCCATTTAATTTCTTTAGTATCAAATTTTCTATGTTAGGTGTGCATTTTTAACTGTTAGCATCGGGACACACATGTTTATTGTATGACTTCATCTGTATGTATTTTCCAGTCTCTACAGATGATGTGTGTGAGCAGCCCCAGCAGAAAGGCCCCTGTTTGGCGCTGATTGTCATGTGGTATTATGACAGTACGCGACAAGTCTGCGACACATTCTTCTATGGCGGTTGTGAGGGAAATGGAAATAGATTTGAGAACAGGGATAACTGTACGAAGCTCTGTGTGATCCCTAAGAAAGGTGAGTGTGACCCCGATACATTGTGGTTTCTTCCGGTCATATTCGGTCCTCCTACACATCCTGCTCACCTTAGGGTTCCAGCCAGGTCTCCTCATACAGTACAGGGGACAATCAGTGGCACCATGTCCAATAATCCGTCTGGCCAAAACATACTATGGTGGCTGATCCCAGCCAAGCCGCTGTATAAATGTGTGCCAACGGCTCCGGATGCCAACGGCTATTTTCTGCCTGAGAACTCGGCACATTTACAAAGCTGGAGAATGCTCATGATTCGTGTTTTCGGATGGTAAAGTCATTAGTACATGGACGCCCCTGAAGCATCTATAAGAATGGTGTTTGGTCCCCCCCATGAGTATAACCAGCCCCAGCACCAGGCTCTTGGACACGTCCTGGTTCCAAAAATATGGGGGACAAAAAGAGCAAAGGTCGCCCGTATTTTTGCACATCCATCAGGGTAGTGCCAAGGCTAGAGCTGAAACTAGGATTTCTGGTGCCCGGGGCAAGTCAGTAATTTGCTGCCCGCCCTCGCCTCTGATGTGGCATCTGCGCATGTGCACGCGACCTACACGGCGAGCGGAGGGTGGAGAAGGGCGGATCCATCAGCATATGGGAACGCCCAGTGTTTTATGGGCATTCCACCAGATGTCAGCTGCCCGCCCTGTGCCCGCCCTGTGCCCGCAGATGGGTGTCTCTGAACTGCAAGCGCTGGAGAAATCATTCGATGGTCAGTGACCATCTCCCTCCCTGCGAATGGATGGTTATGTAAATCCGTGCGAGCGAGGGGGCGGCCGGGACTGGGGGCGGCCGGCACTGGGGGCAGCTGGCACTGGGGGCAGCCGGCACTGGTGGCAGCCGGCACTGGGTGGTGATCAGAATAAGGTCCATACTGCCTGGGGTTGGGTGGATGTTTGCTTGTCACTGGCTATGCCCCCCCACCCCGCACCCAGGGCTCCCCCATAGTTACAACCCTGCCAATTATTATAAAAGGTCCTGCAGTGTCTGGCCAGCCCTGGCGGAGTCTCCCCCATCCAGCCCACCCCTGCTAAGCCTAAAGCCCGGGTCTATTGCCAACATCCCTGGGCATTAGATGCTGGGTGATAGATTACGTATAAAATAAAGTTTTAAGCAGTCCCTACATGCTGAGTGTGACCGGACGCCTGCCCTTACACTCTGGCTACGCCCTTCAGGTCAACAGATGGCGGTTTCTGGTCCCACGGGTCCTGGCCAATAGGGGATCCCTGCCCATTACTGACTCCGCCCACTACGCAGTGGGCAGGGATAACGCTGCCACCCCCAGACTCCTACTACGTGGTGTCTGGAACCACGGATACCTTCTCAGGCCCAACCGCTGGCATCTAAGTACTGCCTGCTGGGGTGTATGCATCGATGCGCTGCTGACACACCCTTGACTGGCATCGGTTGGTTCCCCACTGGTCACGGACCAGACCTCTGCTTCGGTAGCTGGCAGAGCAGAACTTGGAGATGCTGGATCCTTTACCTAGAACAGCCGGAGAACGGAATTAGTGCAGTAATCCTATTGGTCGCAAGAGGAAGACGGACGTCTTGAGGCAAAGATATTTTATTGCTCAAATATAAGTCCTGAAAAGGACCCTCCCTATTACTAGGGGATCAGCTTACAGATTCAAGTCAGGCAGATGTGCAAATACCAGGGCTCACAGGCCCTCTTTCCAATACACATTACCACGGGGGTAAACCGACGCTGTGGTCTCCAACCAATCATCTTAAGTGCCAGAGCTGTGCATGCGTTGGGCACATTGTCCTCTATGGACAGAGGGGAGTGGTTACTCCTCTGAGTCACAGCCCACCTGGGGTGCTAGGTACCACCCAGGTGCCAGTCTGTCTGGCTAGGGGGAAGATTTCCCTCCAAAACATACTTCCAGGAGCCTGCCAGGGGACCAGCTGAACACCTCTAGCCCAGACGTAGGCTCCAGAAGGGTGTGGATATGGGCCTAGGTCGACATGGGTCAAGGTCCTAATGTGTCTCGGACAACATGGGTCTAGGTCGTCACAAGCATTAGGTCGACACAAGCATTAGATGGACAAGGGCAAGGTTGACAGTGAAAAGGTCGACATGGGGTATTTCACTGTTTTTTGACCCGAATGTCGACACAGTGGACATGGACACAGTTTGAAGTGGACCACTTCGCTCACAATGTTTCGGGCACGGTGCCGCACTGCGCTCAGCACACTATTTTATTCTCTCACCACGTCCTTGTGGATGTAGGGCATGAAATACCGCCTGTCGGCACATGTCGGCTCAAAAAACAGTGAAAACTCCATGTCGACTTTTTGACTGTCAACCTAGACATTGTCGACCTAATGCTTGTGCTGACCTAATGACCTGTCGCCCTAGACCCATGTTGACCCAAAGCTTGTCGATTGTGGATTAATGATGCTACATTACAGCTTCTCACAAAGAGTTGGGAAGGTGACGATGAGTTGATATTGTTAATGTTAAGCTCAAGCAGCTCCGGAGTGGTATAAGGCCCCGCAGGGTTCATTTAATGAGAAAAGTCTTTAAGGTAGATGGACAGAAGATGTTCTCAGTGTACAACGGGATTAGTGGCGTGAAATAATTAATATTGATGCAGTTCCTTTTATTCCCTTAATGAAGGGACATAGATGTAAGAATCCACTGTTATCCATTAATGGAACTTTCGGTACTTGTTTCCTAGCACGCCCACAATCGCATTGATCTTGTGCCCTTAATAGTGGTATGCGATGGCCCCCGACGCGATGGACCCGATTTCCCATTGAAATGCATTGAAAAGTTAAAAAATTGCGTTGGTCGCGTCGCATGCGGCTAAATAAGCATTAAATGGTCCCGACGCAATGCCCCCGATTTCCCATAGGGAACAATGTTAAATGGCTCAATTTACCCAAATCAACAGGGAACAATGTTAAATGGTCCAGAAACCCCCCAAAACACCCCTGAACAGTGAAATGGCCCCCCAAAATTAGTTAACGCCACCCCACGATCAACGTGAACCCGAAGCGTGGCGAGCGCAGCGAGCCCGCGAGGGGCGGCGGTACGCGTCCTCCGACCTTTTCATACCCCGACTATCCACGTCGGCGTGGAGTTGAGAATAGAATAGTGTGGCGAGCGCAGCGAGCCACCGAGCCCGAAGCGTGGCGAGCGCAGAGAGCCCCGCGAGGGGACGCGGATACCTTCACAGGTAAACGCGTCCCCTCGCGGGCTTCACAGGTGTCCGCGTCGCCACGGACACCTGTGAAGCCCGCGAGGGGACGCGTATAACTGTAAAGGTATCCGCGTGCGCTCGCCACGCTTCGGGCTCGCTGCGCTCGCCACACTATTCTATTCTCAACTCCACGCCGACGTGGATAGTGGGGGTATGAAAAGGTCGGAGGACGCGTACCGCCGCCCCTCGTGGGCTCGCTGCGCTCGCCACGCTTCGGGTTCACGTTGATCGTGGGGTGGCGTTAACTAATTTTGGGGGGCCATTTCACTGTTCTGGGGTGTTTTGGGGGGTTTCTGGACCATTTAACATTGTTCCCTGTTCATTTGGGTAAATTGAGGCATTTAACATTGTTCCCTATGGGAAATCGGGGGCATCGCGTCGGGACCATTTAATGCTTATTTAGCCGCATGCGACGCGACCGATTCGATTTTTTTACCTGCGATGCCCCCGATTAGAATCGGTGTGGCCGTGCTAGGAAACAAGTACCGAACTTTCCACAACCATTACAGAATATGCTCCAACCCTTGTAATTGGATTACAGCAGGACCTCTTAGTGTACAAGTCTCCAAATTCCTGCGGTAGCCAAGGAGGATGCTCCGAGTGCGGCTCTAGCTACAACCCGCTCGGCGATCATCTGCAGCCGGCAAGTCGCCGGTGATAATACGGCGGGGAGCAAGCCACACTGATCATCACCTGCAATAAAATAAATAAATTTTTGCTCTTCTTTATTGTTTGTGTGTCTGCACCCCAATGCACAGAATTTCTGTGTGTTAATAACCAGCCAGCTTGCTGCAGACCTTGGCCTAAGTTGAATGAAAACAACATTGTGAGCTGTAAAGTGGTCAAAATTGTCTGGAAATTAATGTTATTGAGGTTACTATTACTCTAGGGACAAAAATTTTTTTTTACCATTTTTGAAAAAATCCAAATCCAAAGCCTTTCAACACTGACAAAGGCAAATCCAGGCGACGAATCCAAATCTACGGCCCCGATACTCATCTCTAATAAATAATGCATGTGTCTTTTTCCATGGATGTAATTCTGTTTATGGATGGCACCGCAGGACTTTAACACATTATTGGGAGGAGTGCCGGCCACCCATCTGCTTCTCTCTCTCTCTCTCTCTCTCTCTCTCTCTCTCTCTCTCTCTCTCTCTCTCTCTATATATATATATATATATATTCCAAAGAAATCACAGCACTCCAGAAGCTATTTCATATAAGCAAAAGGTGTGACGTGGGTGATTATATATATATATATATATATATATATAGACTTCGAAATGACGCGGCACTCCAGACCATACAATCGGTGCAAAAAGACTTTATTTTCAAGCAACGTTTCAATACGTGGGTATTTTCTTCAGGCTTAACACACAAGTGACTAGAACCACTTATCGCTGCTTGAGAGGTGACCCTTCTAACATGTTTAGAATCGAATTACAGAATATTTTGCAAAGTGCGGTGGATTCAGGAGCTATCTCGGAGTCTTTAAAAAAAGCTTTACTTCCTGAATACCCCTTGATACCTCAATTTGGTACTCTTTACTTAGTTGGGCGCCCGTCGCGGTCATCGCGGGTACATTTATGTCTGGCCGCGACGCGACCGACGCGATGCCCGCGATTTCCCATTGAAACCCATGTTAAACATGGAAATTGTGTCGGTCGCGTCGCGGCCGGCCATAAATGTACCCGCGATGCCCGCGACGCGATGCTCCCGATTTCCCATAGGAATCAATGTTAAAAGGCGCGATGGACCCGATTTTACTGTTAAATGGCTCAATGGACCCGATTTGGCCATAGGAATCAATGTTAAATGGGCCACATTAACCCTTAAATGTCCCCCCCAATTTTTAACGCCACCCCACGATCCACGCCAACCCGAAGCGTGGCGAGAGCAGCGAGCCCGCGAGGGGCGGCGGTACGCGTCCTCCAACCTTTTCATGCCCTACTATCCACTAGGGCGTGGAGTGAGAATATAATAGTGTGGCGAGCGCAGCGAGCCACCGAGCCCGAAGCGTGGCGAGCGCAGCGAGCCCCGCGAGGGGACGCGGATACCTTCACAGTTATACGCGTCCCCTCGCGGGCTTCACAGGTGTCCGTGGCTTCGGGCTCGGTGGCTCGCTGCGCTCGCCACACTATTATATTCTCACTCCACGCCCTAGTGGATGGTAGGGCATGAAAAGGTCGGAGGACGCGTACCGCCGCCCCTCGCGGGCTGGCTGCGCTCGCCACGCTTCGGGTTGGCATGGATCGTGGGGTGGCGTTAAAAATTGGGGGGGACATTTAAGGGTTAATTGTGGCTATTTGGCCTCTGTGGCCCATTTAACATTGATTCCTATGGCCAAATCGGGTCCATTGAGGCATTTAACAGTAAAATCGCGGTCAATCAGCCTTTTTAACATTGTTCCCTATGGGAAAATCGCGGTAATCGCGGTCATCGCGGGCATCCCGATTTACCCGCGATGACCGCGATGACCGCGATTTTTACCCCCGACGCCCGCGATTTCAATCGCTGGCGCCCTTCTAGGTAAAGAGTACCCTCAATTTTATTGCATCCCTAAAATTCATAAGGCGATAGTGGATTCACCTGGCAGGCCGATTGTGGCGGCCAGGAATTCACTGATGCAGCCTACATCGATTTTTATCGATAGTATACTGCAACCATGCATTCGAGGACACCCCCGATATCTCCTTGATACCACCGCACTTCTTAGGAATTTGCAGAATTTACCAAGTGATATGTCCGATGTATCGATGTTTTCGATAGACGTAACAGCACTATATACGTCTATTCCCCATGATATGGGACTATCGGCACTGAGACGGTTTCTAACTAACAATACGTTGTACCAGGGCCCTAACATCGGACTGGTAATTGATTTGATGTCGATGATACTTACAAAAATTTTTTTTATCTATGGCGAGCGATTCTTCCTGCAGCTGATGGGCGTGGCTATGGGGGCGGCGGTAGCCCCCTCATATGCCAACATTTATATGTTTGAGCTCGAACAATCTTTATTTTTTGATACCCTTGAAGAATCGTTCAATATAATCGATACATTGATGATTTATTAATCTTTTGGCGGGGGGCACCAGAAGATATGATATCACTGATCGAGTCCCATAACCTAGGAGAGAGTCCCGTAAAATTCTCCTTCTCTTTTAGCAAAGAAGTGATACACTTTTTGGATGTTTGCATTACTATCAAGGGAGGTGAAATCTGTACTAGCCTTTATTCCAAACCCACAGATAGAAATAATCTGTTGGCATTTAATAGCTGTCATCCTAGATCCACCATTAGGAGCCTCCCCTACTCTCAGCTTTTGAGAGTTAGGAGGATAGTATCCGACCCTATAATGACTAACACCCAAATGGATGAGATGATTGGCCGGTTTTCAGAACGGGGCTATCCATCTTTAGAATTACAAGCGACCAAAGAGAGGGTGTTGGCTATTGACCGTAGTGATTTATTAAATCCTAAACAGGAGGGACCTGACATTGAAAAACGGTTACCATGGGTGACCACATACACCCATCATAGTCCTGAAACTGTAAAAATAGTGCGCCAACATTGGCCATTACTCCAGGCGGATACACAATTGGGGCTTAAAGAGACATTCTTGTTGCCTAGCTTTAAACATACTAAAAATATTAGAGATATTTTAGTAAAATCTGATGCTTCACCCAAATGTGTCAAAAAACCATCCAACAGATTGGGCTGCATACGATGCACTTGCACCACATGCAGCTTTATGATTCCAGGAGCCTCATTCAATCATCCCCAAACTGGGAAAGCGATACCCATTCGACATCTGTTGACATGTAATACCACACACACTGTATATCAAATTATTTGCCCTTGTGGGCTTTCTTATATAGGGAAAACTGAAAGACCCTTTAAGGAAAGAATGACAGCACATCGATCATCGATACGCATTGCACTCAATAAAGGGTCAAGTGACCAGCCGGTCCCCCGTCATTTTATTGAGGCAAAACATAATCTGTCCTCTCTGAAATATAGAATGATAGACCATATTCAATTCGAGGTGGGAATAGGGGACTATCATTATTGAAGTGTGAGGCACGCTGGATAGCCAGACTGGGCACGGTATCCCCATGGGGACTTAATGAATATTCAGGTATTAACGTTCTTTTATAAATAAATAAGTGAGGTATTTGATTTCTAAAAAACTTTTTTATTGTATAATAACGAAATACCCTATGACTAGATGGCAGTTAGTCATATTGATAAACAGTATCTTTCCATTCTTTGCTTTTCACTTGGTTGTAGGTTCCCCTTTTTTTGTATAGCCTTATATATATAAACCTTTTTTCCCTCTTCTTTATACCCACACTAGTCTGCCGAGCATGCAGACATCATTGAAACCACCATGTGTTTACTACACACCCCCAGATTATACATGTCTATATGTATATCATATAATTATATATGTTTTTCCTTTTACATTTTTTAATAATTGTTAGGTAGGGGTGATGGATAGATAATAAGTAAACAAATTCTTTGATATTTGTTCCAGATATTTTATAACAATGTATTCTTGTTTTTCCTTTTTTATTATTTAGTCTATGTTTGCACTTTATTTTTGTATAGTATTTTTTGCTACTGATTGCTTGTATGACACCTTCAGGTGAGACCCCAACCAATCTGCCGCATTGAGGCGGGGGAAGAGGTGGAGTTTCACCTGCACGTTGCTGCGCTGGTGGGTGGTCCCACTGACGCAGGATACACCTGTTTGCTATAAGTATGGTTCTAGTCACTTGTGTGTTAAGCCTGAAGAAAATACCCACGTATTGAAACGTTGCTTGAAAATAAAGTCTTTTTGCACTGATTGTATGGTCTGGAGTGCCGCGTCATTTCGAAGTCTATATCTACCCCTGGACGAAGGCACCTGCAAAGCTACTCATTCTCGGAGGTGTGCCCGGCATACAAACAAAGTCTATATATATATATATATATATATATATATATATATATATGTGTGTGTATAACATCTCCTCATGTGTCTTGTGCAGGGAAGTCCGGTGGCTCGTCCCTGTCTGAGGAACCCTCGGGATCACAGAGTGATGCAGGTAACAATCAGCATGATCCCCAAAGTACAGTAGCATGGCTATACGTCTGCCAATGACCCATACACCTGGGGAGTGCCACATATTGCAGGAAGCAGCCTACTGTACCCTTTAGAAGAGAAGTGCCCTCGTATGGTAAACTTAACGCTCATACCGCCAGTGGCGTTATTATTACACAGAACATCGGCTCCAACATGACATGAACCTGTGTAACCCAATGTACCATTACCCTCATGGGAACATTGCAGCCAATCAGACACATAAGGGGATATTTACTATATACTTTATCGCCGGTTACGGTTTTAAACACAACCCACTGGAGACCATCTGCAATCGCCATTGTGTATTTATCATTCATCGGGATTCAGCTTCGATAGAACCTGGCGCCAATGTCCTCACTTTCTGCAGACTACAAATGCCGGCAGATTGCATCTTTCAGAATAAAACCAACAGCAAATATAATGGCAATGCCATCCAACCAGATCCCAGCACACATCGCTACGGTCTGTGCATACAATGCTAATAAAGGGTTTAAAAATGGCCTGGGGAACAATCTACCCCAATTCCATCCCCATCCTGACCCTGACTCAGCCTGGGCTGCAATAATAACATCAGGGGAAAACAGCGGAAACTATAGATACGCCTGACCCTAATGGCTACAAAGGGCGGGATGTACTAAAGGGAAAATGCGGTAACACACCCGTTTTACCGCATTTTCCTATGTATCAATACCCGTCTGCCCCGTTTTCGCTAGGCAGGGTATCGCCACCCTCTGGGTGGCGATACCCTATAGAAGCCTATGGGCTTCTATGGCCGTCCGCCGTCCGCGCGTCCCCCTCCTCCTTTGATCTCCTCCTCCCCCTGGTGTCACAGCCAGGAGGACATCCGGCTTCAGGGGGGAGGAGGAGATGCAGGGGGACACTGGCAGCCTCCGGGAGGTGACGGAGACCCCCGCAGACCACATCACAGGTATCGCCGGGGTCTCCCCGTCACCGCAACCCGATGCTAGCCACATATGTTAGTACATATGCGGCAGCATCGCGGCGGCTGCCATGCGAAGGGCGGCGATGTATATTAATACATCCCGCCCAAACTCTCCCGACCGAGGGTTAGAGACGCTCCGAACAGAGGGTTACAGACGCTCCCGACCCAGAGGGTTACATATGATCCCGACCCCACGGGTTACAGATGCTCCCAACCCAGAGGGTTAGATGCTTCTGACCCCGAGGGTTACTATGATCCTGATCCCGAGGGTTAGATGCTCCCAACCCGAGGGTTAGATGCTCCCAACCCGAGGGTTACAGATGCTTCTGACCCTGAGGGTTACAGGGGCTCCTGGCCTCGAGGGATACAGGTGCTCCCACCCCTGATGGCTACAGATGCTCCTGACCCGAGGGTTAAAGACGCTCCGAACAGAGGGTTACAGATGCTTCTGACCCCGCGGGTTACATGCGATCCCGACCCAGAGGGTTACAGGGGCTCCAGACCTCGATGGATACAGGCGCTCCGAACCCAGTGTTACAGGTGCTCCTGACCCGAGGGTTACATATGATCCCGACTCTGAGGGTTACAGAAGCTCCTGACCCCGAGGGTTACAGACGCTCCTGACCCCAAGGGTTACAGAGGCTCCCGACCCCAAGGGTTACAGACGCTCCCAACCCCAAGGGTTACAGACGCTCCCGACCCCAAGGGTTACAGACGCTCCCGACCCCAAGGGTTACAGATGCTCCCGACCCCGAGGGTTACAGACACTCCCGACCCAGAGGGTTACAGGGGCTCCAGACCTCAAGGGTTACAGACGCTCCCGACCCCGAGGGTTACAGACACTCCCGACCCAGAGGGTTACAGGGGCTCCAGACCTCAAGGGTTACAGATGCTCCTGACCTAAGGGTTACAGGGGCTCCTGGCCTCGAGGGATACAGGTGCTCCCACCCCTGACGGCTACAGATGCTCCCGACCCTGATGGTTACAGACGCTCCGAACAGAGGGTTACAGATGCTTCTGACCCCGCGGGTTACATGCGATCCCGACCCAGAGGGTTACAGGGACTCCAGACCTCGATGGATACAGGCGCTCCGAACCCAGTGTTACAGGTGCTCCCGACCTTGAGGGTTACAGATGCTCCTGACCCGAGGGTTACATATGATCCCGACTCTGAGGGTTACAGAAGCTCCTGACCCCGAGGGTTACAGACGCTCCTGACCCCAAGGATTACAGACGCTCCTGACCCCAAGGGTTACAGACGCTCCCGACCCCAAGGGTTACAGATGCTCCCGACCCCGAGGGTTACAGACACTCCCGACCCAGAGGGTTACAGGGGCTCCAGACCTCAAGGGTTACAGACGCTCCCGACCCCGAGGGTTACAGACACTCCCGACCCAGAGGGTTACAGGGGCTCCAGACCTCAAGGGTTACAGATGCTCCTGACCTAAGGGTTACAGGGGCTCCTGGCCTCGAGGGATACAGGTGCTCCCACCCCTGACGGCTACAGATGCTCCCGACCCTGATGGTTACAGACGCTCTCAACCGCGATGGTTACAGACGCCCCTGATCTCGAGAGTTAGACGCTCTCGACCCCGATGGTTACAGATGCTCCGGACCCTAGTAGTGTTAGTAGTTTGTTTATTTATAAGGCGCCACAAAGTGTCCGCAGCGCCGTACAGAGCAAAGAAAAACAAATTGCAAGGTAACGTACAGGGTGTGTTGATAAATAGGGGTATAGCTGGTAGAACTAAAATCCGCATCAGTTCTGAAGTAGGTGTCGAAATTGTCGAGGAGACTGAAGATGAAGTAGAGGAAGGGAAGAACAGGGCAGGAGCACTGGTGAGGTAAAGAGGTAGGGTGAGTACGTGAGGAAGGAGGGCCCTACTCATAAGAGTTATCAGACTAAAAGGAGGTGGGTGGACAAACGAAAAACAATAGGATAAGAAGAAAGGGATGGGAACAGATGCAGGGGTAGGGTAGGCAGGATAGGAGGAGCGAAAGAGGTTAGGAGGAGGAGGGATAGGCTAGTCGGAAGAAGTGGGTTTTGAGGGAGCGTTTGAAGGAGGTAAAGGAATCAAAAAGCCTGATGGGTGGCGGGAGTTTGTTCCAGTGCAGGGGGGCAGCGCAAGAGAAGTCTGGGACACGGGAGTGGGAGGAGGTGATTAGGTGAGAAGTCAGGCGGTGGAGCGAAGAGGACGGGAGGGAGTGTGGATAGAGATCAATGAAGAGAGGTAAGGAGCGGTGGAGGAGGAGATAGCCTTGTAGGTGGTGGTGAGGAGTTTAAAGAGAACTCGGAAAGGAATGGGGAGCCAGTGAAGAGATAGACAGAGGGGGAGGTAGAGCGGCGGGAGAGGAAGATGAGCCTAGCAGCGGCATTAAGAATGGATTGGAGAGGGGCAAGGCGGGCGAGAGGTAGCCCGGAGGGAAGGATGTTGCAGTAGTCAAGGCGGGAGATGACAAGAGAGTTAATGAGAATTTTGGTCATGTCAGTGGAGAGGAATGGTCTGATGCGCGAGATGTTGCGGAGGTGAAAGCGGCAAGACTGTGAGAGAGCACGAATGTGGATGGTGAAAGAGAGGGAGGAGTCAATGATGACACTGAGGCAGCTCGTTTGGTCGGTGGAGGTGATCTCGGTTTCACCAATGCTGATGGAGATAGTGGGAGAAGAGGGGATGTTCGGGGGATGGAAGATTAGAAGTTCAGTTTTAGCCATGTTTAGTTTCAGAAAGCGTTGGGTCATCCAGGCTGAGATGGCCGTGAGGCATTTGAAGACCTTGGACAGGAGTGATGGGGATAGGTCATGGGAGGAGTGATAGATTAGGGTATCATCAGCATAAAGGTGGTAATGGAAGCCATAGGAGCTAATGAGGGTGCCCAGAGAGGTGGTGTAGAGGGAGGAGAGGGCCAAGGACTGACCCTTGGGGAACACCGACTGGCTGCGGGGTAGTAGGAGAGGAGGAGCTCGGAGTGGAGACGGAGAAGGAGCGATCAGAGAGGTATGAGGTGAACCAGGAGAAGAGCGTGCCAGTGATGCCAAAGGAGTGGAGCGTGTTGAGCAGGAGAGGGTGGTCAACAGTGTCAAAGGCAGCCGACAGATCAAGCTGGATGAAGATAGAGAAGAGGCCTTTGGATTTAGCCGATAGTAGATCGTTAGTGACTTTGGTCAGGGCAGTTTCAGTGGAATGTAAAGGGCGGAACCCGGATTGGAGGGGGTCTAGAATGGAGATAGCAGTAAGGTGGCTTTGGAGACAATTATAGGCCAGACGTTCTAGGAGTTTGGAGGAAAAAGGGATGAGGGAGATGGGCCTGTAGTTGGACGGAGAGTTGGGGTCCAGATTAGTTTTTTTGAGAATTGGGGAGACAAGAGCGTGTTTGTAGGAGGAAGGGAAGATCCCAGAGGATAGGGAAAGATTAAAGAGGTGAGCCAGGTGAGAGCAGACCGACGGACTGAGATGACGGATAATATTGGAGGGGATAGGATCAAGCTGGTAGGTGGAGGGAGAAGCGGATTAAAGGATAGAATGGACTTCTGCGGCAGTGGTGGGGTAAAATGAGGACAGGAGGGGAGTGGAGATGTAGGAGGGGAGGAGGGTAATGGAGAGGGTGAGGTCATGGCAGCAGTGATGGCAGTCCTGAGAGAGGAGATTTTGGTTGAAAAGTAGGTAGCATAATCAGCGGCTACGACGATGGAGGACAGAAGAGCTGGAGGAGGGGGGAGAGCAAGGAGTTAAAGGTGGTGAAGAGCCTGCGGGGGTTGGATGATTGGGAAAGGATGAGGGACTTAAAGTAGATTCCTTGGCCAGAGCAAGGGCAGAGCTGAAGGAGGAAAGAATGAATTTGAAATGGAGATAATCCGCAAGGGAGTGTGATATCTTCCAGAAGCGCTCAGCAGTGCAAGAGCACTTTTGAAGGAATCGGGTGATAGGCGAGTGCCACAGTTGGGGTTGGAGCATCGAAGGGGGATAGAGGAGGGAGTGCAGGCAGAGTCCAATGCCGAAGATAGGGTGTTGTTATAGTGGGAGGTGGCGAGGTACGGGCATGACATGGTGGCGATTGGGGCAAGAAGAGGACACAGCGTGTCCGAGAAGGCAGCAATATCAAGTGTGTTGACATTATGCCGTGAGAAAATGTGCTTGGGAGGGGGGGTGGGTGAGGGGGAAGCAGTGAGGGAGAAGGAGATGAGGGGATGGTCAGAAAGAGGAAAAGCTGAGATAGTGTAGTCAGTAAGGGAACAAGATCGGGAGAAGATGAGATCGAGGGAGTGTCCTTGGCTGTGGGTGGGAGAGGTTGTCCACTGAGATAGGCCAAGAGAGGAGCAGAGAGAGAGGAGTTTGGAAGTACCAGAATCAGCGGGGTTATCCAAGGTGATATTAGAGTCACCAAGAATGACAGAAGGTAGGTCAGAGGAGAAGTGTGGGAGCCAGGCGGCGAAGTTGTCAAGAAATTGGGAGATAGGGCCAGGGGGGCGGTAGATTGCAGCGACATGGAGGTGGTAGGGGTAGTACAGACGGATGGAGTGAGACTCAAAGGAGGAGAAGAGGAGAGAGGGTTCAGGGTGAATGACATTGTAGGTGCAGGAGGCTGAGAGGAGAAAACCCACACCGCCACCTTGGCGACCGTCAGGCCTGGGGGTGTGAGTGAAAGAGTGGCCACCGTGGGAGGGAGCAGCTGGAGAGACAGAATAAGAGGTGGAGAGCCAGGTCTCAGTGATAGCAAGAAGGTGGAATGCGCTAGAGATGAATAGGTCATGGATGGCAGGGAGTTTGTTGCAGATGGATCTGGTGTTCCATAGGGCACAGGAAAGAGTGGGGGTGGGTTGTGCGTTTATGTGGATAAGGTTCTTGGGATTACAGAAGTGAGGGGGGTCCTTGGGAGGGTGGGGTCGAGGGGTCAGGATAGGTATGGGATGGGAGGGGAGAGGAGCGGTAGGATAAAGTGAAGTTGAGAGATTAACAGCCATGAGGACCAGAGGTGAGAGGGTAGATTAGTGAAAGCAGACATAGAGCAGGGATTTGGGATGACAGACAGCATCTGTAGTAGATTGCGAGGATATATTAGATAACAGAGGCCCTTATTCTGGTTGGTGCGGCCAGAGCCGCACACGGGGCTCCGGCCGTACAAACCAATCCCCGCCCACCCTACGGATCGCCACGGCCGTCCGTACACGGACGGCTGGCGATCCGCATAAAAATGGTGGAGGCGTACGCCTCCACCATGGTGGGAGCTGCCCCCTGCATTCGATGGTCGTCGACCATCGAAGGCAGGTCCGCACGCCCCGGCAGCTCCCGCAAGCTGAGACCACACGGACAATCGTCCGTGTGGTAGCTTGTATGGGGGCTGAAAGCTGACATCCGGCGACGTCAGCTTTCCGCCCCCATGAGTTGCGTCATGCCCTCATTAGCATGCGTACGCCCCGCGTTTGCATGGGAACGCCCATGAAACGCGGGGCGTATACATAGGGAAATGAGGGCATGAAGCCCCTCACTCCCCTATACGCCCCCTTTGCGGCGTACTAACGTTATGTGCGGCGAATTCGCCTGCACATGCGCAGATTGACCTCTGCGCATGTGCAGACGGAAAACATCGGCGGTACGGCCGCACGCGGGCCGTACCGCTCGAAACAGAATAAGGGCCAGAGTGAGATAGCTTGGGATATGAAAGAGGAGAGAAGATAACAGAAAAGGAACAGCTGTCAGAGAGGAGACAAGTGGGTAAAATCAAGTTGATTGAGTAATCCAATAACGTATGAAACAACAACAAACGAGAGGATGAAAGGAACAGAGAAGTGAGGCAAATGTAAGCAGGCGTGAAGAGGAAAACAGAGTGCAATAAAAGAATGGCAAAGATAAGAGAAAATAACAGTAAATTAGTAAAATGAAATACAATGTTGGATAAAATATAGATAAAATGAATTAAATGTCAAAATTAAGCAACAGGTTACAATTAAATAAAAAGAAGATGCATATATCACAATAAAATTGAACACAAAAGTCTAAATTTTCTTATTCTAACTCACTAGCTTCTGTTTTAAACTCACAAGTCACTTAAGTCAGGGGTGTCCAAACTTTTTGCGACGAGGGCCAGATTTGGAGAAGTGTAAATGTGTGGGGGCCGATCATTCAGCCTGACATTCTTTGAATCATTAATCACATCAGAATGGTCACACACCCGGCCCCATTCACTGTATTTCCTCCAGCCTGCCCCTCCTTCACTGTATGTCCCCCATTCTGCACCCATTCATTGTTCCCCAGCCTGCCCCCCTTCTCTTAATGTCCATCAGTGCCTCCATTCATTGTATGTCCCCAAGCCTGACCCTCCTTCACTGTATGACTCCCATTCACTGTATGACCCCCAATCACTTTATGTCCCCCAGCCTGCCCCTGCTCCCCCTTCTCTGAATGGCCATCACTGCCTGCATTCACTGTATGTCCCCCACTCTGCCCCCTCCCTTCTCTGTATGTTTCCCAGCCCCTTGTGTGAGCCAGAGGAAGGAGAGGCAAAACAGGCACTGCAAGGACAGGAGATGCTTGGGCTCCCACTGCTGCCCTCCTCCGCTCTGCATGTTACGGGAGCAAGCTTCCCCACTCCTCAAACACTGCTGTCACTGTGATTTTGGAGTAGGGTGATATATACGATTGCAGCAGCAGGGGAGGACGCCAAACACCGCAAATCTGAAGGTGGCGGCTGGCACCTCCTCACTGCAGCAGATGTGCTTCCCACATCTGATGCTCTGCCTGCTTCTAGCTGGAGGCTGCAGGCCGCTTGAAATGACAGCACAGGCCACAATTGGCCAGTGCTGGGCCGGACTTTGGACATGCCTGACTTAAGTATTCAAGCTTCACTTTAGTCTGCAAGCTTCTCTCTCTCAATGAGCAAGGGGCTTCTGACCCTTAAGGTTACAGAAGCTCCTGACCCTGAAGGTTACAGGGGCTCCCGACCCCGTGGGTTACAGAGGCTCCCGACATTGAGGGTTACAGGGACTCCCGACCCCGAGGGTTACAGGGGCTCCCGACCTTGAGGGTTGCAGGGGCGCCCGACCCCGAGGGGTTACAGATGCTCCTGACCCGAATAATCTAATTGTTTTAGTTGTGTTGGTCACTGGTACAGATTATGAACTTTGTACACTATGTGACTCACTTTACCTGTTCTGTATATTCCTCATATCCTCTCCGATCTGTCTGCCCAGGTCTGATCATTGGGATTGTGTTTGGATGTGTATTCGGGGCAGCGTTCCTCATAACCCTCGGAATGTACCTAGTACAGAGGTAAGTTCTGTTCTGCACCTGGAATGAAGAGATATTTCTGTACATTGATGAGTAAAGGGGTACACGTGGTGCCAATTCGGCAGATGATAAAAAGGTTGGCCAGAATTGCATGGTTTTAAACATACAGCCGATCCCACTAAGTCAGAATTGCATAAGTCAGGGGCCATGCACCCCATCATGGAGCAATTTGAGTGGGAGGTCGATTAGGTCAACAGGGTAATAAATTTGACAGTCAAAAGGTCAACATGGGGTTTTTCCATTTTTTAACCTGAAAGTTGACACAGTCGACATGGACTCACCATGCCCCCCGCCTCTAATATTCCTCCTCCAACCCTGACCCCAGCCCCTAATATTCCTACCCCATCCCTGACCCCAGCCCCTAATATTCCTACCCCAATCCTGCCCCTAGCCCCAAATCCTCCTACCCTGACCCCAGCCCCTAATATTCCTACCCCAACCCTGACATCAGCCCCTAATATTCCTACCCCAATCCTGACCCCAGCCCCTAATATTCCTACCCCAACCCTGACCCCAGCCCCTAATATTCCTACCCCAACCCTGACCCCAGCCCCTAATATTCATACCCCAACCCTGACCCCAGCCCCTAATATTCCTACCCCATCCCTGACCCCAGCCCCTAATATTCCTACCCCAATCCTGACCCCAGCCCCTAATATTCCTACCCCAACCCTGACCCCAGCCCCTAATATTCCTACCCCAACCCTGACATCAGCCCCTAATATTCCTACCCCAATCCTGACCCCAGCCCCTAATATTCCTACCCCAACCCTGACCCCAGCCCCTAATATTCCTACCCCAACCCTGACCCCAACCCCTAATATTCCTACCCCAACCCTGACCCAAGCCCCTAATATTCCTACCCCAACCCTCACCCCAGCCCCTAATATTCCTACCCCAATCCTAACCCCAACCCCTAATATTCCTACCCCAACCCTGACATCAGCCCCTAATATTCCTACCCCAATCCTAACCTCAACCCCTAATATTCCTACCCCAACCCTGACCCCAGCCCCTAATATTTCTACCCCAATCCTAACCTCAACCCCTAATATTCCTACCCCAACCCTGACCCCAGCCCCTAATATTCCTACCCCAAATCATGACCCCAGCCCCTAATATTCCTACCCCAACCCTGACCCCCGCCCCTAATATTTCTACCCCAACCCCCGTCCCTAATATTCCTACCCCAACCCTGACCCCAGCCCCTAATATTCCTACCCCAACCCTGACCCCAGCCCCTAATATTCCTACCCCAACCCTGACCCCAGCCCCTAATATTCCTACTCCAACCCTGACCCCAGCCCCTAATATTCCTACCTCAATCCTGACCCCCGCCCCTAATATTTCTACCCCAACCCCCGCCCCTAATATTCCTACCCCAACCCTGACCCCAGCCCCTAATATTCCTACCCCAACCCTGACCCCAGCCCCTAGTATTCCTACCCCAACCCTGACCCCAGCCCCTAATATTCCTACCCCAACCCTGACCCCAGCCCCTAATATTCCTACCCCAATCCTGACCCCAGCCCCTAATATTCCTACCCCAACCCTGACCCCAGCCCCTAATATTCCTACCCCAACCCTGACCCCAGCCCCTAATATTCCTACTCCAACCCTGACCCCAGCCCCTAATATTCCTACCTCAATCCTGACCCCCGCCCCTAATATTCCTACCCCAGCCTCTAATATTCCTACCCCAACCCTGACCCCAGCCCCTAATATTCCTACCCCAACCCTGACCCCAGCCCCTAATATTCCTACCCCAACCCTGACCCCAGCCCCTAATATTCCTACCCAAACCCTGACCCCAGCCCCTAATATTCCTACCCCAATCCTGAACCCAGCCCCTAATATTCCTACCTCAACCCTGACCCCAGCCCCTAATATTCCTACCCCAATCCTGACCCCAGCCCCTAATATTCCTACCCCAACCCTGACCCCAGCCCCTAATATTCCTACCCCAACCCTGACCCCAGCCCCTAATATTCCTACTCCAACCCTGACCCCAGCCCCTAATATTCCTACCTCAATCCTGACCCCCGCCCCTAATATTCCTACCCCAGCCCCTAATATTCCTACCCCAATCCTGACCCCAGCCCCTAATATTCCTACCCCAACCCTGACCCCAGCCCCTAATATTCCTACCCCAACCCTGACCCCAGCCCCTAATATTCCTACCCCAACCCTGACCCCAGCCCCTAATATTCCTACCCCAATCCTGAACCCAGCCCCTAATATTCCTACCTCAACCCTGACCCCAGCCCCTAATATTCCTACCCCAATCCTGACCCCAGCCCCTAATATTCCTACCCCAACCCTGACCCCAGCCCCTAATATTCCTACCCCAACCCTGACCCCAGCCCCTAATATTCCTACTCCAACCCTGACCCCAGCCCCTAATATTCCTACCTCAATCCTGACCCCCGCCCCTAATATTTCTACCCCAACCCCCGCCCCTTATATTCCTACCCCAACCCTGACCCCAGCCCCTAATATTCCTACCCCAACCCTGACCCCAGCCCCTAATATTCCTACCCCAACCCTGACCCCAGCCCCTAGTATTCCTACCCCAACCCTGACCCCAGCCCCTAATATTTCTACCCCAACCCTGACCCCAGCCCCTAATATTCCTACTCCAACCCTGACCCAAGCCCCTAATATTCCTACCCCAATCCTGACCCCCGCCCCTAATATTCCTACCCCAGCCCCTAATATTCCTACCCCAATCCTGACCCCAGCCCCTAATATTCCTACCCCAACCCTGACCCCAGCCCCTAATATTCCTACCCCAACCCTGACCCCAGCCCCTAATATTCCTACCCCAATCCTGAACCCAGCCCCTAATATTCCTACCTCAACCCTGACCCCAGCCCCTAATATTCCTACCCCAATCCTGACCCCAGCCCCTAATATTCCTACCCCAACCCTGACCCCAGCCCCTAATATTCCTACTCCAACCCTGACCCCAGCCCCTAATATTCCTACCTCAATCCTGACCCCCGCCCCTTATATTCCTACCCCAACCCTGACCCCAGCCCCTAATATTCCTACCCCAACCCTGACCCCAGCCCCTAATATTCCTACCCCAACCCTGACCCCAGCCCCTAGTATTCCTACCCCAACCCTGACCCCAGCCCCTAATATTTCTACCCCAACCCTGACCCCAGCCCCTAATATTCCTACTCCAACCCTGACCCCAGCCCCTAATATTCCTACCCCAATCCTGACCCCCGCCCCTAATATTCCTACCCCAGCCCCTAATATTCCTACCCCAATCCTGACCCCAGCCCCTAATATTCCTACCCCAACCCTGACCCCAGCCCCTAATATTCCTACCCCAATCCTGAACCCAGCCCCTAATGTTCCTACCCCAACCCTGACCCCAGCCCCTAATATTCCTTTGCATTTACTATTGTGCCCGTTTAGGTGAGGGCTCTGAGAACATCTTGTTCCAGGATATATCACTAGTGTGTATCCACCTTCGTCTCATCCCCTGTTCTTTGTTTCATAGGAAGAAGCTGAAGAAGCAGCAGCACAAGCCAGTGCCGGCCACAGAGATGAGATAGACAAGAGGGAGAATGTGAAATGTTTTGTAACGGAAATAAATGAATAATAGAATAAAATTAGCGTGTGTTGGTTACGTTTGTTTGATAAATTTCTACAGAGAAAACCCGAGTCTAATGCTGTGTACACACGGTACCAATCTAGCATGAGATTCTGACTACATAGTCAAAATCGCAAGCAGATCGTATGCAGATTGCACAGGTTTTTACCTTGCGATCCCGATGCACACTCCCATGACTGCACAAATCGAGACCCAGATAGACAGGGCAGCAATGACTATATAGTGCAAATCGAATGTAGATAGTATGAATTGTATGTAAAAAGTACAGAGCTAGCAAAGATTGTATAGCAGTTGAATCTTATGTGGAATAGCAAGGGAATCTCACCGTGTGTACACACCATAATACATAACGGATACATGTATACACCATTACACATCACATACATAACGGATACATGTATACACCATTACACGCAGAGGCGGATTGGCGCACCCGGAAACCGGGCCGTTTCCCGGTGGGCCGGACCAGATTTCACTCTGGCTGGGCCGCTTACCTTTGTTAGAAACGGCCGCAGCACAGCCTGGTCACAAACGGCAGCATTGCCCAAAACAAATATGGCTGCCGCCTATATGCATATATTAAATGCATATAGGCGGCGGCCATATTGTTTTTGGGCAATGCTGCACTGTTTGGGGACGCTGGATGCCGACTAGGGTTACCACCCGTCCTGCTCCGGACTATGAAATGTATGGGAATTTGCTCCCCCTCCTGCTGCCAGGGGAAGTCAGGGAGCCTGTGTCGCTCAGCGCCGCAGCGTCGGGTATACATAGACTGATGCCGGCTGAAAGGAAGGGGTGAGGAGTGGACTCGGAGTAGGTCCGTGACGGCGGTGACGTCATCGGCGCTGTGAGGCCCTCCCCAGCTCTGCTTGTCCACATGCACTCTGACGCTGGGAGTTGGGACCAAGGATGGAGGGCTGCAATGGGAGCTCAGATGTCCAGGAACAGCCTGCCGCCAGTATAACAAGTAATGTATTGTACACAATACACACACTATATATATATATATATTCAAGGTGTCAACCTGGCACTCCCGGAGTGCTGGTACATCTGCCGTGGGTGCCTTCTGGCAGGGGGATATGCAGGTCTCGGCTAGGTGTGCAAGACGTCTTGCACACCTTGAAAACGGGGAGTGTTGTCCCCGAAACGTTGGTCACTATTGTGCAATAAAAGTTTGTTGCTTTGAAGTCCGTTGGAGCGCCGCTGATTGTTACTTAGCCGAGACCTATATATATATATATATATATATATATATATATATATATATATATATTATATATATGTGGGGGCATATGTGTGGCACTGTGGGGGCATATATGGTACTGGCCTACTGGGGGCATACTTAACACTGTGGGGGCATATATGTGTGGCGCTGTGGGGGAATATCTGGCACTGAGGGCATACTTAGCACTGTGGGGGAATATGATATCTGGCACTGTGGGGGATAAATGGCACTATGGGGGCATATATGTGTGGCACTCTGGGGGCATATCTGGCACTGTGGGGAGTCCGGACAGGTGGTGTTCCCGGACTATTCAATGTCCGGGAACAGGCAGTCAGGCAGGCGCAGCCGTGCATGGACCACACCCAGGTTCGCCTCCGACGCGTTGCGGGTCCTCACTTGGCGGCAGTGACCTCCTGCCGCTCAGCTGTCGTGTAGCATTTCCTCGCTTGGCAGCAGGAGGTCACTCTCTTGCTGAGTGAGGTGACTTCCCCAGCGCAAGATTTTGCGCCTTCTCCGTTGCCTCATGCTGTACTCATTTGTCGCCGCCATCGCAGCTGATCCAATTAGGCCTCCTGTATCTGGTAAACTTTCTTTTTTTTTTTAAATCATGTGTGTGCTGGCTATTTGTGAAGTGCGCAGTAGTTCAATTTGCCTTTGACTCCAACCTGTGGGGCATATGTATAATGGGCATCATGTGTGTGGCATATGTATAATGAGCATCAAGGTGTGGGGCATATGTATAATGGAGCATCGTGGTGCGGGGCATAATGTGTAATGGGCATCACGGTGTGTTGAGTAATGTGTAATGGGCATCACGATGTGTGGCATAATGTGTAATGGGAATTACAGTGTTTGGTATAACGTGTAATGGGCATTATAGCGTGTTGCGTGTGAATTACGGTGTGTTGCATAACATGTAATGGGTATTATGGCACGTGGTATAATATGTAATGGGTGTGTGATGTGTAGCAAGCATAACGGTGTAAATTTTTGGCGCGCACTATCCCTGTTGTCCTTAGTTTAAAAAAATTGTTGAGCCCTGGCATAACTCGTAATGGGCATCATGGCCTCTGATGCGCACTGTCACTGTTGTCCTTCTTTTATGAAAAATTGTTGAGCCCTGGCATAATGTGTAATAGGCACTATGGCATGTGGTATAATATGGATGTATGACGTGTAATAGGCATTATAGGGCAAATTTTTGGTGCCCGCCTTCGGCGTAACATGTAATGGGCATCATGGTGTGTGCCATAATGTATAATGGGCATCAGTGTGTGGCATAACGTGTAATGGGCATTACAGTGTCTGACATAACGTGTATGTGGTATTACTGTGTGCGAAATCAAGAATATTTGAATTTGAAGCAAATGTAAAAAAAATAAAAATAAGGTGGGTCAAGGGGCGGGCTGTGGGTGAGCTACTAGCCATGCCCCCCAGAGGCGAAAAATGGGGCGTGACCTTGTTTAAATAGGCCACGCCCCATATCAATAGGCCACACCACCTAAAAATCAGGCGCACCTCCGGCGCGCATAAGTTAACACCCCCCTCCCCCCTAGGGCTGCTTCAAATTATTTCCCGGGCTGCTTTTAATTCCAAATCCGCCCCTGATTACACGTCACATACATAACGGATACATGTACACGCCATTACACTTCACATACATAACGGATACATGTACACGCCATTACACTTCACATACATAACGGATACATGTACACACCATTACACGTCACATACATAACGGATACATGTACACACCATTACACGTCACATACATAACGGATACATGTACACACCATTACACGTCACATACATAACGGATACATGTACACACCATTACACGTCACATACATAACGGATACATGTACACACCATTACACGTCACATACATAACGGATACATGTACACGCCATTACACATCACATACATAACGGATACATGTACACGCCATTACACGTCACATACATAACGGATACATGTACACACCATAATACATGACGGATACATGTACACGCCATTACACTTCACATACATAACGGATACATGTACACACCATTACACTTCACATACATAACGGATACATGTACACGCCATTACACGTCACATACATAACGGATACATGTACACGCCATTACACGTCACATACATAACGGATACATGTACACGCCATTACACGTCACATACATAACGGATACATGTACACGCCATTACACGTCACATACATAACGGATACATGTACACACCATTACACGTCACATACATAATGGATACATGTACACACCATTACACGTCACATACATAACGGATACATGTACACACCATTACACGTCACATACATAACGGATACATGTACACACCATAATACATGACGGATACATGTACACGCCATTACACTTCACATACATAACGGATACATGTACACGCCATTACACTTCACATACATAACGGATACATGTACACGCCATTACACGTCACATACATAACGGATACATGTACACACCATTACACGTCACATACATAACGGATACATGTACACACCATTACACGTCACATACATAACGGATACATGTACACACCATTACACGTCACATACATAACGGATACATGTACACACCATTACACGTCACATACATAACGGATACATGTACACACCATTACACGTCACATACATAACGGATACATGTACACGCTATTACACATCACATACATAACGGATACATGTACACGCCATTACACGTCACATACATAACGGATACATGTACACACCATAATTCATGACGGATACATGTACACGCCATTACACTTCACATACATAACGGATACATGTACACGCCATTACACGTCACATACATAACGGATACATGTACACGCCATTACACGTCACATACATAACGGATACATGTACACGCCATTAAACGTCACATACATAACGGATACATGTACACGCCATTACACGTCACATACATAACGGATACATGTACACGCCATTACACGTCACATACATAACGGATACATGTACACACCATTACACGTCACATACATAATGGATACATGTACACACCATTACACGTCACATACATAACGGATACATGTACACACCATTACACGTCACATACATAACGGATACATGTACACGCCATTACACATCACATACATAACGGATACATGTACACGCCATTACACGTCACATACATAACGGATACATGTACACACCATTACACGTCACATACATAACGGATACATGTACACACCATTACACGTCACATACATAACGGATACATGTACACACCATTACACGTCACATACATAACGGATACATGTACACACCATTACACGTCACATACATAACGGATACATGTACACGCCATTACACATCACATACATAACGGATACATGTACACGCCATTACACGTCACATACATAACGGATACATGTACACACCATAATACATGACGGATACATGTACACGCCATTACACTTCACATACATAACGGATACATGTACACACCATTACACTTCACATACATAACGGATACATGTACACGCCATTACACGTCACATACATAACGGATACATGTACACGCCATTACACGTCACATACATAACGGATACATGTACACGCCATTACACGTCACATACATAACGGATACATGTACACGCCATTACACGTCACATACATAACGGATACATGTACACACCATTACACGTCACATACATAATGGATACATGTACACACCATTACACGTCACATACATAACAGATACATGTACACACCATTACACGTCACATACATAACGGATACATGTACACACCATTACACGTCACATACATAACGGATACATGTACACACCATTACACGTCACATACATAACGGATACATGTACACACCATTACACGTCACATACATAACGGATACATGTACACACCATTACACGTCACATACATAACGGATACATGTACACGCCATTACACATCACATACATAACGGATACATGTACACGCCATTACACGTCACATACATAACGGATACATGTACACACCATAATACATGACGGATACATGTACACGCCATTACACTTCACATACATAACGGATACATGTACACGCCATTACACTTCACATACATAACGGATACATGTACACGCCATTACACGTCACATACATAACGGATACATGTACACACCATTACACGTCACATACATAACGGATACATGTACACACCATTACACGTCACATACATAACGGATACATGTACACACCATTACACGTCACATACATAACGGATACATGTACACACCATTACACGTCACATACATAACGGATACATGTACACACCATTACACGTCACATACATAACGGATACATGTACACGCCATTACACATCACATACATAACGGATACATGTACACGCCATTACACGTCACATACATAACGGATACATGTACACACCATAATTCATGACGGATACATGTACACGCCATTACACTTCACATACATAACGGATACATGTACACACCATTACACGTCACATACATAACGGATACATGTACACGCCATTACACGTCACATACATAACGGATACATGTACACGCCATTAAACGTCACATACATAACGGATACATGTACACACCATTACACGTCACATACATAACGGATACATGTACACGCCATTACACGTCACATACATAACGGATACATGTACACACCATTACACGTCACATACATAATGGATACATGTACACACCATTACACGTCACATACATAACGGATACATGTACACACCATTACATGTCACATACATAACGGATACATGTACACACCATTACACGTCACATACATAACGGATACATGTACACGCCATTACACATCACATACATAACGGATACATGTACACGCCATTACACGTCACATACATAACGGATACATGTACACACCATAATACATGACGGATACATGTACACGCTTTTACACTTCACATACATAACGGATACATGTACACGCCATTACACTTCACATACATAACGGATACATGTACACGCCATTACACGTCACATACATAACGGATACATGTACACACCATTACACGTCACATACATAACGGATACATGTACACACCATTACACGTCACATACATAACGGATACATGTACACACCATTACACGTCACATACATAACGGATACATGTACACACCATTACACGTCACATACATAACGGATACATGTACACACCATTACACGTCACATACATAACGGATACATGTCCACACCATTACACGTCACATACATAACGGATACATGTACACGCCATTACACATCACATACATAACGGATACATGTACACGCCATTACACGTCACATACATAACGGATACATGTACACACCATAATACATGACGGATACATGTACACGCCATTACACGTCACATACATAACGGATACATGTACACGCCATTACACGTCACATACATAACGGATACATGTACACGCCATTACACATCACATACATAACGGATACATGTACACACCATTACACATCACATACATAACGGATACATGTACACGCCATTACACGTCACATACATAACAGATACATGTACACGCCATTACACGTCACATACATAACGGATACATGTACACGCCATTACACGTCACATACATAACGGATACATGTACACACCATTATCAGAGTGAGTCTATAATCATAGTCATATAGAATAAGTGGTGGAAGTGATTGTTGTTCCCTCTGCTGGCCACAAGGGACAGTACAGAATTTCCGCTGGCCTTAATTTATTAACAGTTTCTTATACACATAATTCTACAGCACTTAGAGTATTTGAACTTTCACATGTAAAACAGCATTATTGACTTTCTAGCTCTTTTCGCTGAGGAGATATTTGAAGGAATAGAAGTTATACACATATTCCCTACCACATGTACACGCACAGACATTCTAGGGTTAATGTATTGGGAGCCAATTAACCTACCAGTATATTTTTGGATTGTGGGAGGAAACTGGAGTACCTTGAGGAAACCCACGCAAGTACAGGGAGAATATACAAACTCCACACAGTTATGGCCATGGTGGGAATTGAACCCATGACCTCAGTAATGCTAACCATTGCAGAATCCATACTGCCCCAATTCAATTAATGAATAATTAATTCAAACAGACTTCTACAAAGAACTGTACAATTGTTCAGTACAGAAATGTGGAAACAATATAAATAACCTTCATATAAACATTATTACGTAATACAGTATACCCAGAATGCTGAGATCTGCAGAAATATACTTTATGGGACAATTGTTGTCATATACTGTGGATAATTACCCTCCCCCCAATTAGCCCCAAAGCTGCCAATAGTTGGGGATTTTTTTTTCACCTGCCTCAGGAATTTAATAATCTGCCCTATTTTCTTAATTGTCCATGAATGACTGGACCCAATATGGGTAAAGACACGTACAGTGCAATACTGAATGACTGGACCAAATACGGGTAACGATACGTACAGTGCAATACTGAATGACTGGACCCAATATGGGTAACACCACGTACAGTGCAATACTGAATGACTGGACCCAATATGGGTAACACCACGTACAGTGCAATTCTGAATGACTGGACCGAATATGGGTAACACCACGTACAGTGCAATACTGAATGACTGGACCCAATATGGGTAACACCACGTACAGTGCAATTCTGAATGACTGGACCCAATATGGGTAACACCACGTACAGTGTGATACTGAATGACTGGACCAAATACGGGTAACGATACGTACAGTGCAATACTGAATGACTGGACCCAATATGGGTAACACCACGTACAGTGTGATACTGAATGACTGGACCAAATACGGGTAACGATACGTACAGTGCAATACTGAATGACTGGACCCAATATGGGTAACACCACGTACAGTGCAATACTGAATGACTGGACCGAATATGGGTAACACCACGTACAGTGTGATACTGAATGACAGGACCAAATACGGGTAACGATACGTACAGTGTGATACTGAATGACAGGACCAAATACGGGTAACGATACGTACAGTGCGATACTGAATGACTGGACCCAATATGGGTAACACCACGTACAGTGCAATACTGAATGACTGGACCCAATATGGGTAACACCACGTACAGTGCAATACTGAATGGCTGGACCAAATACGGGTAACGATACGTACAGTGCAATACTGAATGACTGGACCCAATATGGGTAACACCACGTACAGTGCAATACTGAATGACTGGATCCAATATGGGTAACACCACGTACAGTGCAATACTGAATGACTGGACCCAATATGGGTAACACCACGTACAGTGCGATACTGAATGACTTGACCGAATATGGGTAACACCACGTACAGTGCAATACTGAATGACTGGATCCAATATGGGTAACACCACGTACAGTGCAATACTGAATGACTGGACCCAATATGGGTAACACCACGTACAGTGCAATACTGAATGGCTGGACCAAATACGGGTAACGATACGTACAGTGCAATACTGAATGACTGGACCCAATATGGGTAACACCACGTACAGTGCAATACTGAATGACTGGATCCAATATGGGTAACACCACGTACAGTGCAATACTGAATGACTGGACCCAATATGGGTAACACCACGTACAGTGCGATACTGAATGACTTGACCGAATATGGGTAACACCACGTACAGTGCGATACTGAATGACTGGACCCAATATGGGTAACACCATGTACAGTGCAATACTGAATGACTGGATGCAATATGGGTAACACCATGTACAGTGCGATACTGAATGACTGGATGCAATATAGGTAACACCACGTACAGTGCAATACTGAATGACTGGATGCAATATGGGTAACACCATGTACAGTGCGATACTGAATGACTGGATGCAATATGGGTAACACCGCGTACAGAGCAATACTGAATGACTGGACCCAATATGGGTAACACCATGTACAGTGCAATACTGAATGACTGGATGCAATATGGGTAACACCACGTACAGTGCGATACTGAATGACTGGATCCAATATGGGTAACACCACGTACAGTGCAATACTGAATGACTGGACCCAATATGGGTAACACCATGTACAGTGCAATACAGAATGACTGGACCCAATATAGGTAACACCACGTACAGTGCAATACTGAATGACTGGATGCAATATGGGTAACACCATGTACAGTGCGATACTGAATGACTGGACCCAATATAGGTAACACCGCGTACAGAGCAATACTGAATGACTGGACTAACTACAAGGACTGGACTAGCTACAAGTGTACCAAATGTAACGCAGCGTAGCGAACCTTTGACCGTCTTAGCAGCACGCTATACAGACACCATTAAAGCGGTATACTTCCGCTGTACCAAGTACCCAAACTGGTGTACACATGTAAGGATTGTTTCCTTATTACCCTCTGTTGCTTAGAGCGAATAAACGCCAAGACACAGTCTTAAATAAAGGGATTGAGTCCCTATATTATATTTCGGGCCCTAGCGGACAACAGGGGGGTTACAGAATGGAAAAAGCACATAAATACAAGTTATACCGTCAGTGATACAAGCTAATAGTTGAATCTACTAAACAAGGGAAAAAGAAGAGATGTGTTATATAATCAGCCATAACTATAGAAAATACATACAGGAATGCAAACCGTTACTATCTCATCTAAAAGCGCTGGCGTAGTCCTTGGTCTGAGCTCGCTATATATTGTTAGACTATAGCCCAGGGAAGTGGAGGGAAGAACAGACAGAATTTGGGCTGTGCTCCCATTTTTATAGTGTCCTTATAGAGAGGGGGATGCAGTAAGGGTCATCATTGGGAGAAGGATTAAATGTCTCTTCTCTTGGATTGGTGCAGGAAATGCACTTAGGTTCCTTTGTCTTCAGATGTCGTCATAGGCAGGGCCGTCTTTTCGTATGGGCTTAATGGGCACTTGCCCAGGGGCCCCAGGTGTATAAGGGCCCTATGCTGATAGATGAGGATCCCCTTTTTCCAGGGATACCAGAATTTTTAAAATCGGCCCTGTGGAACTGGAGATATCCAACTTCAAAGCAGCAGTCCACATCCGACCTGTTAATTGCAATTCCCTGTCATATTTCTCAGGTTCTCTCTGACTTAGAGTTTTTCTGAGGGTATATTCCACAATCTGGGACTCTCCCCTTTCTGTCGACACTAGAGCCTTGTCTCTATCATGCCCGGAACCAGAGATATCAGCCTTCTAGCAGCCGATCCCTGCTCCAGCTCCAAACATCTGGTGTACAGTTTTATATTTTTGTCAAGGGATTGCTCTGGCTCCTGATCTCTGATCCCCAAGTCCCCAGCACCTCCTGAAAGTTGGGACTCTAGGTTTTTATACTATTGAAGGCTAAGAAATTATTTCCAGATAATGGCGATATCTGCAGTCAAACAAGCTGCCCTTCCACCGGAAAATGATGAATCTTAAGCCCAATATATTATCCAACCCTCCCCTGCATATAAAACACCCCCTACCTCCCTGGAAGTCATTTACAAGGGACCCTTCATTCAGCTCAGTGCCCCCTTCCACATGATAGTGTTCACCCTCCCACCACCTGTGCAGGAGTGATTAGCAGAAGTTACTGCTCCAGGTCCTACATGTTGAATGGAAGATAGAGCACCCCATGCCACCCGTGGGACATCAAAGCTGCTCCTGATAGCACCCCCCACCCCTAGGAGGGGAGAATGGGTAAGGGCCCCAGTGCATTGCTTTGCCCAGGGGCCCACACTGCTGTTAAGATGGCCCTGGTCATAGGGGTCGTAAATCAACACGGAAACCAGCTGCATCCTGATCTCCTAGATTTCTCTAAGCACATGGCAAAATGACCATTGGTTATGGAATTGATCCATAACTGTTGGCCGTTAGGACTTGCAATCTTTTACCAAGGACTGGAGTGCTGCGCATAGGACACGGAACATAAACATATGAAATATGTACAGAAACGGTCGTGTATTATTGGTTAAACTATGTTCTGCGAACTAAACCTACATTTAACTATATTTTATTTTGTGTAAGTGTGGGATATGAATTTATGTGTATTAGTATGGCAGCGCTCAAGGTTCGCTTTGTTACATAAAACTTGGGTATTATACTTTATTTGCGTAACTCTGCGAACCAAAATGGTGGCCATACCATTCTAAAATGGCGTGTATGCAAATTTGACTTTAACAGTCCACCGTTTGGTAGTAAATATAAAACTGTCACATCTCAAAACCTTCCTAAAACCACAAAAGAAATTCATAATCCTAACAAAAACAATTTGGGATCTCTGAATTAAACATAAAAGGGGGAGTAAACCATCTGCGCTTGGCCAATCCTGGACTATGGATAAACGAGGGACCACATTTCACTAACAATTTACTCAGGGTGACTAAGGATAATGTACAGGTTTGGGATAAAAATAAAAACAGGGGCAGTTACAATATATACATTTTACACATATGGAATTCTTCCATGGGCATTGGTTTTGATCCTAGGGTCATACATCAAACTCTTGACTTCTTTGTTGCCTCTCGTTCTGGTACATATGCTTTAGGTATGTTGGAATCGTCACTATCAAACCTCCTTACCAAACTCCGGTCCTGGGTAACGTATCAAGCTTACTTAGAGATTCTATCTTGACCTAAACTGGGTTGGGTAGTACACTCTCAGAACCCTGTATCATCTGCCCTATACCTGGCAGCAATGCAAAAAAAAAAAAAGCAATGTCCTTGATTTTGGGGAAAAGAACTGGTCATGAAGAGAAACAAAAATAGAACCCTAAAAAAGGGGGGGGGGGGTTTGAAAAGGTTGCTAGTGGGCCTTCCAACCGGTTACCAGTGGGTTTTGTCACAGTCCTTTTTGTAGTTTTTACAGGTTGCTCGAACTTGGCTGCCCTTCAGTCCTCCCGAAAAAAAAAAACCTCTAGCGATTTCTTTCTTCGCTCTCAATATAAGGAACTTCTGGGTTTCTGGTCTTCTGGCAGTAGGACGAACGTACCCGAGTCTCTCTCTCCGCGACTTGTTATTGAGGTAGTGCTGGTCAACAAGACTTGGGGCCTTATTTTGGTTCATTCTTTCTGACAAAATCCTTCTTAGATGGACAAAACCATGTGCACTGCAGGGGGGCAGATGTAACATGTGCAGAGAGAATTAGATTTGGGTGAGTAATTTTGTTTCTGTGCAGGGAAAATACTGACTGCTTTATTTTTACACTGCAACATAGATCTCACTTTGAAGTAAAACCCCACCCAAATCTAATTCTCTCTGCACATGTTACATCTGCCCCACCTGCAGTGCACATGGTTTTGCCAATCTAAGAAGGATTTTGTCAGAAAGAATGAACCAAAATAAGGCCCTTGGTATGGTTCTTCTCAATGGTCTATCAAGCAACCTGTGTATGGCAAATCATGGGAAACAACAAAATCTCCTGGTTCATGGTTATGACAGTTCGCAACAGGTGTCAACAAAGTCCTTTTTTTCTGCATTTTTCCAGATGTTGATTCATCTTTAAGTTACGTTGAAACAAGAATCAGTTCATGGTTACGTCGAAGATCTTCCTGTGGGGTTATCATGACATGTGGCAAGCAATGTTTGATGGGGACAAATGAGGTGGAGCTCTGAGAGTGATTCTACTACTATGCAGCACAATGGGCAGTTCCCCTGGCCATAGCAACTCTCTTTCAGCCATAATTTTACCCAGTTTGTTCTTGATAGTACCCATCACCCTCTCCACCTTAGCGTTTACTTGGGGTCAGTAGAGAGTGTGGAGTGTACCATCAGTCCCGAGGAATTTACACATGACTTGAAAAGATTTTTCATATACAGTTGAGTACTCATGAGTACTTCTGGGATACCATATCCATAAACAAAGACATCAACACATAGGAAAGAAATTTCTAAACACTTCTAGAGTGGACTGTACAAAGTCACTTTGTATTACCTGCAGAGGATCCTGCTGGAGGAGGAATGTGGAGATGGCTCTGTGGGAACAGCCTTTCCAGTATCTTTCCCCAGACAAGTAAGGCATGACCTTGCCATCTTACCTGCCTGTGGAGTGAACTCTGGGGCACACCAGTAAATTTTGACCAATTTCCACATACCTTCCCTGCCAAGGCAAGTCAGGCCATAGGCTATCTCTGCCATGACAGTGTGGCATGCTCTCGGAGTCACTGGTTTTCCTTTTCCATTCCTGTCCACATCCCTTCGGCTTCCAGACTGCTTTCTCCTGCAGGGGACATAAATCTTGCACCTCTATGTGAACACACAGACATTTACAGGGGAACAAAAACATTATTCGCAGAGCGCGTGGCTCACCCAGCTGCCTCGCCAGCACGGCTATTACCAAGTGACACTGAATCCTTATCAAAGGTGTGGGCTTTAGGGTGCATACACACTGTACAATTTTTTTTACCAATTTGGATGAAAGACATTTCCATTGATCCCAGTGTCCTGGACTAAAGATGTTGACGAAATATATTGACGACAGACGAAAGAAGATAGATCTAGCTACAGTTTAAAGGCTCTTTTTGAAAGATATTCAAATTGAGCTGCATGCACAGTTGACGAACAATCTTGATGAACAACTGGCGGGTATGCGCATCATCATTCATCGTTTGTTTGTTGACAATATCTTTTGTCAACATCTTTCGTCCAGGACACTGGGTTCAATGGAAATGTCTTTCAACCAAATTGGTCAAAAAAATTGTACAGTGTGTATGCACCTTTACACTTGATAACAGCCACTCTGTCCGGCAGCCGTGCGGCTGTCAGGAATCTTTGAACTTACACCGCTTGCGCCACTGGAGTGCCAGCTACTGTCACAAAATCTCTGAGGCGCCGTAGGGCCCCAAATCTTTTGCATTACCCCAACAAACGTACTTTGAGTCGGCATAAATATTGACTGCTTTTCCCTCAGCCAGCTCACACACCTTGGTCAGTGCCACTAATTAGGCTACTGTTGCTGAGTGAGATGGTCCAAGGGGTCCAGTCTCTACTATACCTTTTCCATCTATCACAGTATAGTCAGTGCACAATTTTCCCATCTCGGTGTCTGTCGCAGCTGCCATCAGTGAAAAGAGAGAAAAAAAATTAATTACCTCTTCCAATGGGTTGTTACCACCCTTTGGGGATATGCTGCAAAGGTCTGATTCAAACATTTCATGCAATCATGTTTGTCTAGGCTCTCACTAAATTCCACCATTCCAGCAACCTCAGCATCAACTCCCACCCTTTGTGCCTTGGAGGGCACACCTGGTAAGAGTGTTGCTGGGTTTACAATATTACCCATTTTACTGGTAATTTTTATAAAATCCATCAATGCAAGTTCCCATTCTGTGAACTTGGCTGATGAATCTTTTTTCTCATGTTTAGGCAGAATTTTAGGAGTGCCCAGACTGTATGGGGAGCATAAATAGTTAAAAAAACACCCCAACACCACATCCTCAGTCTTGTTTACCGGTAGTGCTATGGCAACTACACTGTGTAGACAAGTAGGGAGTGCTTGAGCAACTGGGTTTAATTGTGCACTGCAGCATGACATTGGTCAGGCTGACATCACCAGGTTTCTTAAGTCACTATCTCTGTCGCATACCCAGCAGATGCCCTGCATTACAAATCACATGGTCTCCCATGTCAGGCATACCCAGGGCAGGGGTTGTAGTCAGACTTGCTTCTGATTCTTAAGGCCCCCATACACTAGCCGATTTTGGTCAGATTTCAGCCAAAAAAAAAAGCCCATACAATGAATGGGCAGCCTGTGATTGGCTGAGCGCTCTCTCAGCCAGTCAGCAATTGGCTGAGAGAGCGCTCAGCAGCCAATCACAGGCTGCCCATTCATTGTATGGGCTTTTTTTTTTCTTCGGTACAGACAGCTCCCGGCTCCCCCTGCCCGGCTCAGCTGTAAGTAATTGCCGCAGCTATGTCCCCCGCAGCGTCCGTCCCCCCAGCCGCCTCAATGTCCCCCTGCCCCCTGCTCCCTTCACATTGCAGCTCCCCTGGAGTTGCAAATGATACATCGCATGCGATGTATCATTTTCAAAACTTGGCACATCAAGTGCCAAATCGTGTGTCCCCCTCCCGGGGAGCTGCAGGGGGGAATCAGGTCCGACTTGTCCTTAGGACAAGTCGGACTAATGTATGGGGGCCTTTAGGAGCACAACAAACACAAACCATAATGAAAGGTTCTTCTTTGGAACTATCCACATTTATCTGTGAGGACATGGGTTTTGTGATTGCACCTATTCATATGTAAATGCCTTTTACAACCTTTTTTTTTAATTCTCTGTTGGATGGGAATGCTTTGTGCACTTCTTGTACTGCTATTCACAAGATGATGGCTGTGGTTGCCATGGGTAATGAAGGAAGCAATGTTTAAGGTTACTGGAACAGTGTTTAAGGTTACTGAAAACAGTGTGACTACTATTTTGTCCACTTGTGCTGGTTTATGGAATACGGAACATTCATAATAGATATTTTCTGCTGGGTGTGTGACAGTGTTTGGAACCGCTTGTATTATATCATTTGTGGGGTATTGATTAATACAGTGTCCCAGATCCCCCCCCCCCAGTCTGACATAACTGCAACATGTCTTTCGATACCTTATGTCCTGCCTCAGGTGAATACACCAGAGGTTGTCTAGTGCCATCTACAGATGTTATGGATGAGTCAGGACATAACAATAAATCATTGACTCATTGTATCGGTATCAAGCCATTTATGGGCTGTAAAGACAATGTGCAACCCTGCAAGGCCTGGGGAGAGGCTCTGTGGCTATAAAGGTATCTGGAACAGAAGAGGAGGGAGAAAAAGGAAAAATCAAAAGGAAAAAGCAATATCTGTATATTGCAACAGAAATTATTCTTTCGTTTGGATGACAGCAGGATTTAACACTATGGGGGATTGGCTCTCAACTATTTTGTTTTTACCCTTCTTCAATCCTGTTCTGATCTGTAAGCCCTCCCTCCTTTATCTTACCCAGTGGGGATAAGACTATGGGCCATGTCTAGGGGTATTAACTAAGAGGTTCTTTGTTGAGAAACTCGTTATATCAATGGGTACATTTCCAGCTTGACCTCAGGTTTTAAATGGTGATGTAGTATTTTGTGGCGCTATGCTGCCTGTTTTTAAATGGGTTTCTATTGGAGCTATTGTTGCCATTAATCCAATGTCCTGCCCATCTTTAGCTCAAAGGGAACTCGGTATTCATGCTGTAATTTTTAGCTACCTTAGATGGGTTAGAATCTATAACAGTACAGTGCAGCATTAGTCATGGGGGTATATCTAACAATTTTGCATCTGTTTTTGTGCATATTTGTCCTGTTGTATCTAAGTTAGGATTCTTCTGGAGCCCAGAAGATGACATAACTTATTTTTCAAGGCAGTTCTCTACTTAGAAGGTAAATCGCAGCCGCTGCAGTAAATAAGACTGAATATTTGGTATGCAAGGGCCCGATGATGATCTCTATTGGTTTCATCAATGGGTAATGCTGCACTTTTCCCGTTACCCCAATTGTAACTACCATTTGCTTGGCACAACCTAGAAGAAGAAATGTTGTTAGGCGAGGCAAAAAAACCTTTAGTTTTCAAACTGTTACACTTAACCATATCTGAGGCTCCTCCCTCAGATATTGCATCGTTACCTGGTTGTGAGATAGAAGTATGATCTACTCCCTACTTGCATATTTGTGTCACGCTTAGGGCGGCGTCGGCTAACAGATGGGGCTATGGTTATGTGTTGTGACCTGTCTGTCTCCTTCCGGTGTGTCTCCCAGTCACTTATACAGTATGTGTGTTATTCTTCCTATGGTTCCCTATCCTGCAACTTCTGGCTAGGTGTCCCTCTTTACCAAGTTGAAGCACCCCGTTTGTTTCCGGCCTACATCTTCTGGCCTTGTGTGTTGGATGTTTTTGATTGGGGCATTTCTGAAAGCGTGAGTGCTAACTGCCATCAATTTCTCAGTTTGCATCTCTCATATAATTCTTTTGTCTTGATCAATAGCAGATTTTCTCAAGGTATCTACTGTCATATTTCTCCAGTTGGGGAAAACAGTTTCTTTTCTGATCCTCAAATTTTCCTTAAGACCTTTTATCAGCACAGAGACAATCATCCCCTAAAGTGTGTGTTGTCCTTGGGGTCAGGGATACCAGTGTGTTTTGACACTGCCTGTAAGGCAAGGTTGAAATATTCGCTGGCAGATTCACTATCTTTTTGTTTGATAGCGAACGTCTGGATATTTTCAACCGTCGCAGGGAAATATACACCCAATTGTAAATTTATTAGGCGTATATTTTCCTGGTTGCCCTGTTCAGTCAAAGTCTTATTTCCCTCCACACCACTATCTCGAATAAATTTTGGGATATCTATGTGGGAAGGGAGGCAAGCTCTCAACATGCTCTGCGAATCCTTATGGGTGGGCTCATCTGAATTTCCCAGATCCTTTACAAATTTCTGACAAATTGCCAGATTTTTATGGGATTAGGGAAATTTGAGATGATTGAACGACGTTCCAATTTTGTCCAAGTATTGTGCATGTTGCTAAACCTTACAGGCACTACCTCATCTCTGTCTCCCTTTCCACAAGGAGTTTCCACTGTGTTCAAAGGGTAGATTTGTATCCCCTCGGCACCATTGGACACTATTCCGGAAATAACTGTTTCTGTGCTGTGTTGTGTGTGTGCTTACCTGTGTTTCCGAATGTGTTGCTGGCATCAGCCATCTCTTCTGCTAGGATGGCAGCAGCAGCTTTGGCTGTCTCAGCCCTTCTCTCATTTCTGTTAGTTTCGCAAGAGATGGCTGGTGCCAGGAACCCCTCCTCTCCAGTAGTCTCTTCCTTATAGGGAGTAAAAACAGTGTACAGGTTATTCATCTTTATATTTTTGTTTGTTTCCCTTTGGACGGTAATTCCCTTTTGTACATATGGGGAGATAGAGACTTTTGCATTCCTGGGGCTGATTACATTTGCATCTGACAAATAACCATGTTCCCTTTGAATTCTACTTTCCTTTTGCCACAAGTTTAAACATTCATTTTGCTCAACTCTCGCCTTGAGTGACAAGAGCAGACATATCTTATCTTTAACTGCATATAACACTTCTGGATCAAAACTGCCAACACCGGGAAATTCTACTTTACTGCCCTTTGTTACTTTAACCCATTTCTGGATATGGAATACTGCAAATTCTCCATATTTCATTTTCATTATGAATGCAGCCAACCCCTTCGGTCAGCATAATTCTTCCCTACGTAGCACAACCTCCCTGTGTGAGCAACTGTTTCCCATTTTTCCAATACCTCTCTAGGGCCCTTATTCTGATCGGTGCGGTCGGAGCCGATTATGCGGCCAGGACCGTGCGTGCGAAACCCCGCCTTCCATACGGATCGCCAACTCCGTCCGTATGCGGTAAGAAGCTGTCCGAACGGACCGCACGTGTATTTTTCACGGAATACGCCTCCTCCATCTAAGGGAACCTCCCCCATCATTCGATGGTCGCAGACCATCGAATGCAGGACCGAGTGCTCCACCAGCACCCGCAACCTCAGACCACACGGACATTTTTCCGTGCAAAAGCAGAGATCTGGGCGGGCAGCTGACATCCGGCGATGTCATATGTCCGCCCCCTACACGTGCGTCACGGCCGCATTACCATACGTACGCCCAGCGTTTTCATGGGAACTCCCATGAAACGCGGGGCGTATGCATATGGTAATGAGCCCAAATAGCCCTTCACGCCCCTCTCCACCCCCTGTTCGGAGTGTTCACATATCATGCGGAATTTGGCCGTACGCCACGCTCGCACATGCGCAGAGACGCCTCTGCACATGCGCAGACACAAAACATCGGCGGGCCGAACGCACGCGGATATATCCGCACCGATCAGAATAAGGGCCTAGGTAACCTTTGGTTTATGAGAAACAGTAGCTCACAGCTAGAAGGGGCTGGTGGGTGGTTTGTCCGTAAGAAGCACCCAAAACACTCCTTCTCTACAGGGTGAAACTTTTCCGCAACTAAGCATGAAGCACAATCTGCGAGGATCCTGTTTTATGGTGCGTACAAACGGGTGCAATTTCAGCACATATCGCTGGGAATATGGTCGCTGAGCAACCATATTGCCAGTGATTTGTGTGTGCTGACGGCGATGAATCGCCGGGTGCGCGCTCCTGTGTGCAGCCCCTGATGGTCGTTGGTCGCAGGAGCTTGCTCCTGCGATCAGCTATTTCCCTGCCTCAACCCCCGGCAGAGTCTCCTGATTATCAGCGACCATCTCTGTTCGCTGATGAACAGGAGAGACACTCAGCAATATATTGCTGAGCAATATATCTCCCCCGTGTGTAAGGGGCTTTACTCAATCACGTGTTGTGTCTGACCCCAGCCTGTACGTCGGCGTTCGTTAGTCACGTTCCAAAACCGCGTGGCCAACTTCGCTGAACACAAGAAAACTTGTTTTTCCTGTATCCTTCAAAATCTGTATTTTGAATGAGGAGCTAGGCAGATACCTGGGTTCTGATTTCACTCCTGTACCCTTTCGATAGATTCAAATAGGCAGACCGGTACTTGTGGAGTATCACGGCTCCCACGACCTGCATCGTATGCAGATCGTATGCTAAAAATCGCATCGCATCGCATGCGATGCGATGCGATCGCACCCGATTTTGCACTGAAATGCATCAGAATGCATTGAAATGTGTATTAAACTTGTGAAATGCCCCCAAATGCCATTTTCATAGTGCACCACCCCCCACTATCAACGTCAACCCGAAGCGTGGCGAGCGCAGCGAGCCTGCGAGGGGCGGCGGTACGCGTCCTACGACCTTTTCATACCCCCACTATCCACGTCGGCGTGGAGTTGAGAATAGAATAGTGTGGCGAGCGCAGCGAGCCACCGAGCCCGAAGCGTGGCGAGCGCAGCGAGCCCCGCGAGGGGACGCGGATACCATCACAGCTATACGCGTCCCCTCGCGGGCTTCACAGGTATCCGCGTCCGCTCGCCACGCTTCGGGCTCGCCACACTATTCTATTCTCAACTCCACGCCGACGTGGATAGTGGGGGTATGAAAAGGTCGTAGGACGCGTACCGCCGCCCCTCGCGGGCTCGCTGCACTTGCCTCGCTGCGCTCGCCTCGCTTCGGGTTGACGTTGATAGTGGGGGTGGTGCACTATGAAAAATGGCATTTGGGGGCATTTCACTACTTTAATACACATTTCAATGCATTCTGATGCATTTCTGTGCAAAATCGGGTGCCATCGCATCGCATCGGATGCCATCGTATGGCATCCGATGCGATTGCATACGATTTTTGAGCTAAAATGCTCAAAAATCGGTAAAACATTGTATCGCATCGTATGCCATCGTATGCCACTACATATGGCATACGATGCCATGCGATGGCATACGATTTTTGAGCAAAAATGCTCAAAAATCGGTAAAACATCGCATCGCATCGTATGCCATCGTATGCCACTACATATGGCATACGATGGCATACGATGGGAGCCGTGATACTCCACAAGTACCGGCAGACCTATGAAAGGGGCAGTTCTACGGCGTGAGGTTGCACGCCCACGTGTGTCCTAGTTACCACACTCGATACTACGGTGTTGTTTCACACCCACGTATGTTCTCTTTAACACACCTCACTGTTTCTATAGTACTATGGGTCACAACGTTATGCACCTGTCAACCCCGTGTATTCACACGCTGGGTCCATGACCAGTGTTGTCTTAACACTCTTGGTTCTATTTATTTTCGGGGCTATTTATAAATAATAATAATAAAATCTATTTCTGTACAGAAAAACCTTCCCGGGTTTGCAGTTTCTCACCAGATGTGAGTATAAATCCCCTCAAACAACTATAGGAATCTATTGAAAATAATGCTTGGATTGCTTGCTTTTGGAGAAATGAACCGAAAAATACTATACTTTCTTGTATTGATTACCGCTCTATCACCAGTATGTTAATATACTGCTAAATAGAGCTTGTACTTAATACCAGCCACCCCACGGCTCCTATGTGTGCTGCGTGTGCAGTGCCTGCGAACAGCCACGTATGCACGTGTCTTTGTTAAACCCTATTCACAGGCCGCCGATGGATCGGGCACACACGTGTTCTACAGTGTGGAAAAAAGATTATTTTAGGGAACCACCTGCTCTCACACGGAATAAGCTGCTAAGGGATCACACACAGGGGGCTACCAAACCCCAAATAACATATATGACACAACAGAAGAGTTTGATCCCCACAGCGCTAATTCACAGGATCCTTGTTCAAACTGTCTTGTCTCCTCACGGCCTTCAAACCTCCAGAAGTGGTTATTCAAGACACCGGAAAAAGAGAAAACAGTCTCCTAATTATCGTCAGCTAGTATTAGTGCGTCAGTGATCCAATTGGTCACTTCTCTAACTCACCTAGACCAGCTAGGAGAGGTTCACATAAAGGTATCTTTCAGTGGAACATCAGATGAAAGGCACAATCAGAAATAGACTCACCTAGGGACAAAGCCCTATGTACATCCAAAGGTTTCTTTAGTTGATGGAAATAGGCACCGGGATACACAACTTTGTTCAAAGTATAAAAGTCACATTTATTATATAAAACAGGACACTCCAGAAATAGCCAGAATACAGCCACGTCAAAAAACCCTCATCCGGAATGGGGGCCAATCTGAGGTTGTAAGTCCAAAAGATGTTACAAAGGCAAATGTCCTGGGGTCCTGGGTAAAAACTTGCAGCAAACACCAACGCGTTTCAAACCTTGTAGGTCTACACCCTGAGGAAGGACTCACTGACGCACTAATACTAGCTGACGATAATTAGGAGACTGTTTTCTCTTTTTCCGGTGTCTTGAATAACCACTTCTGGAGGTTTGAAGGCCGTGAGGAGACAAGACAGTTTGAACAAGGATCCTGTGAATTAGCGCTGTGGGGATCAAACTCTTCTGTTGTGTTCTACAGTGTATTTGTAAGGTTGTGATCGGGTTCCGCAAAACGCAGCAATTGTGCAGAAATGCGAAATAAAATCCATAATAAGTCTTTAAATTATGTACAAAGATGCGAAAATATTTTCTAACGTAAGCACGTGTGTGCGTACCTTACGTAATACACTGCAGACGCTTCACGTTACTGTAAGAGGCCCAAGGCTTGTCGCCACGTGGTGAAGTCCTTGGCCTTCCAGTAACACACAACAAAGATTATAGTTTTACACAGAAAGAATCCTCTATGTACTATAATAAACACAGGCCTTTGCCTTCGCTTGTGCGAAAATATCACACATGCACATGTACCGTGACTATAAACAAGCAATTCAAGCACTAAACCTCGTTAAACTACTTGTGGCAGATAGAAGTACAACCCACTTGATATAAACACTGTATATACTTTAAACGCATGATTATTTCTTTTTGAACTTTACTTATTGTCCCTCGGATTCATACGCCAGCACCTATCAAGCTCTGTACCGCCGCGGACTTGGCCTTTCCGGCAATGGGTAACTGATCACCCTTTTGCTGGTATAGGCTCAAGTACTGCGCTTGGTACAGTGCTTTACAGTATGTAACGCTCGGACGCGGCACCCAATTATCAATAGCGATGTAAATATAACCAGATGGACAATAAGTGAAGTGCGCAGTTTACGTACTATGTCCGTAAACTAAAATCCTTTTACTCCTAGCTACAAGTGTACCAAGTGTAACGCAGCGTAGCGAACCTTTGACCGTCTTAGCAGCACGCTATACAGACACCAATAAAGCGGTATACTTCCGCTGTACCAAGTACCCAAACCGATGTACACATGCAAGGATTGTTTCCTTATTACCCTCTGTTGCTTAGAGCGAATAAACGCCAAGACACAGTCTTAAATAAAGGGATTTAGTCCCTATATTATATTTCGGTCCCTAGCGGACAACAGGGGGGTTACAGAAAGGAAAAAGCACATAAATACAAGTTATACCGTCAGTGTTACAAGCTAACAGTTGAATCTACTAAACAAGGGAAAAAGAAGAGATGCGTTATATAATCAGCCATAACTATAGAAAATACATACAGGAATGCAAAAGTTTACCGTCTCATCTAAAACGCTGGCCTTTGCCCTTGGTCTGAGCTCGCTATAATCAGTCCAGATTATAGCCCAGGGAAAATGGAGTGAAGAACAGACAGAATTTGGGCTGTGCTCCCACTCTTATAGTGTCCAGAGAGGGGGAGGCAGTAAGGGTCATCATTGGGAGAAGGATCAAATGTCTCTTCTCTTGGATTGGTGCAGGAAAATGCACTTAGGTTCCTTTGTCTTCAGATGTCGTCATAGGGGTCGTAAATCAACACGGAAACCAGCTGCATCCTGATCTCCTAGATTTCTCTGAGCACATGGCAAAATGACCATTGAATTGATTATGGAATTGATCCATAACTGTTGGCCGTTAGGACTTGCAAACTTTTAACAAGGACCGGAGTGCTGCGCATGAGAGACGGAACATATAGATGCAAAATTTGTCCAGGAAAGATTGTGTATTACCAGTTAAACTATGTGCTGCGAACTAAACCTACATTTAACTATATTTTATTTCGTGCAAGTGTGGGATATGAATTTATGTGTATTAGTATGGCAGCGCTCAAGGTTCGCTTTGTTGCATAAAACTTGGGTATTATACTTCATTTGAGTAACTCTGCAAACCAAAATGGTCAGCCATACCATTCTAAAATGGCGTGTATGCAAATTCGACTTTAACAAGTGCAATACTGAATGACTGGACCAAATATGGGTAACGACACGTACAGTGCAATACTGAATGACTGGACCCAATATGGATAACACCACGTACAGTGCACTACTGAATAACTGGACCCAATATGGGTAACACCATGTACAGTGCGATACTGAATGACAGGATCCAATATGGGTAACACCACGTACAGTGCAATACTGAATGACTGGACCCAATATGGGTAACACCACGTACAGTACAATACTGAATGACTGGACCCAATATTGGTAACGCCACGTACAGTGCAATACTGAATGACTGGACCCAATATGGGTAACACCATGTACAATACAATTCTGAATGACTAGACCCAATATGGGTAACACCACGTACAGTGCAATTCTGAATGACTGGACCCAATATGGGTAAAACCAAGTACAGTGCAATTCTGAATGACTGGACCCAATATGGGTAACACCACGTACAGTGCAATTCTGAATGACTGGACCCAAAATTGGTAACACCAAGTACAGTGCAATTCTGAATGACTGGACCCAATATGGGTAACACCACGTACAGTACAATACTGAATGACTGGATCCAATATGGGTAACACCACGTACAGTGCAATACTGAATGACTGGACCCAATATGGGTAACACCACGTACAGTGCAATACTGAATGACTGTATCCAATATGGGTAACACCACGTACAGTGCAATACTGAATGACTGGACCCAATATGGGTAACACCACGTACAGTGCAATACTGAATGACTGGACCCAATATTGGTAACGCCACGTACAGTGCAATTCTGAATGACTGGACCCAATATGGGTAACACCATGTACAATACAATTCTGAATGACTGGACCCAATATGGGTAACACCACGTACAATACAATTCTGAATGACTGGATCCAATATGGGAAACACCACGTACAGTGCAATACTGAATGACTGGACCCAATATGGGTAACACCACGTACAGTGCAATACTGAATGACTGGACCCAATATGGGTAACACCACGTACAATACAATTCTGAATGACTGGACCCAATATGGGTAACAACACGTACAGTGCAATACTGAATGACTGGACCCAATATGGATAACACCACGTACTGTACAGTTCAATACTGAATGACTGGACCCAATATGGGTAACACCACGTACAGTGCAATACTGAATGACTGGACCCAATATGGGTAACACCACGTACAGTACAATACTGAATGACTGGACCCAATATGGATAACACCACGTACTGTACAGTTCAATACTGAATGACTGGACCCAATATGGGTAACACCACGTACAGTGCAATACTGAATGACTGGACCCAATATGGATAACACCACGTACTGTACAGTTCAATACTGAATGACTGGACCCAATATGGGTAACACCACGTACAGTGCAATACTGAATGACTGGACCCAATATGGGTAACACCACGTACAGTGCAATACTGAATGACTGGACCCAATATGGGTAACACCACGTACAGTACAATACTGAATGACTGGACCCAATATGGGTAACACCACGTACAGTGCAATTCTAAATGACTGGACCCAATATGGGTAACACCACGTACAGTACAATACTGAATGACTGGACCCAATATTGGTAACGCCACGTACAGTACAATCTGAATGACTGGACCCAATATGGGTAACACCACGTACTGTACAGTTCAATACTGAATGACTGGACCCAATATGGGTAACACCACGTACAGTGCAATTCTGAATGACTGGACCCAATATGGGTAACACCACGTACAGTACAATACGGAATGACTGGACCCAATATTGGTAACACCACGTACAGTGCAATACTGAATGACTGGACCCAATATGGGTAACACCACGTACAGTGCAATACTGAATGACTGGACCCAATATGGGTAACACCATGTACAATACAATTCTGAATGACTGGACCCAATATGGGTAACACCATGTACAATACAATTCTGAATGACTGGACCCAATATGGGTAACACCACGTACAGTGCAATTCTGAATGACTGGACCCAATATGGGTAAAACCAAGTACAGTGCAATTCTGAATGACTGGACCCAATATGGGTAACACCACGTACAGTACAATACTGAATGACTGGATCCAATATGGGTAACACCACGTACAGTGCAATACTGAATGACTGGACCCAATATGGGTAACACCACGTACAGTGCAATACTGAATGACTGTATCCAATATGGGTAACACCACGTACAGTGCAATACTGAATGACTGGACCCAATATGGGTAACACCACGTACAGTGCAATACTGAATGACTGGACCCAATATTGGTAACGCCACGTACAGTGCAATTCTGAATGACTGGACCCAATATGGGTAACACCACGTACAATACAATTCTGAATGACTGGATCCAATATGGGAAACACCACGTACAGTGCAATACTGAATGACTGGACCCAATATGGGTAACACCACGTACAGTGCAATACTGAATGACTGGACCCAATATGGGTAACACCACGTACAATACAATTCTGAATGACTGGACCCAATATGGGTAACACCACGTACAGTGCAATACTGAATGACTGGACCCAATATGGATAACACCACGTACTGTACAGTTCAATACTGAATGACTGGACCCAATATGGGTAACACCACGTACAGTGCAATACTGAATGACTGGACCCAATATGGGTAACACCACGTACAGTACAATACTGAATGACTGGACCCAATATTGGTAACGCCACGTACAGTACAATACTGAATGACTGGACCCAATATGGGTAACACCATGTACAATACAATTCTGAATGACTAGACCCAATATGGGTAACACCACGTACAGTGCAATTCTGAATGACTGGACCCAATATGGGTAAAACCACGTACAGTGCAATTCTGAATGACTGGACCCAAAATTGGTAACACCAAGTACAGTGCAATTCTGAATGACTGGACCCAATATGGGTAACACCACGTACAGTGCAATACTGAATGACTGGATCCAATATGGGTAACACCACGTACAGTGCACTACTGAATAACTGGACCCAATATGGGTAACATCACGTACAGTGCAATACTGAATGACTGGATCCAATATGGGTAACACCACGTACAGAGCAATACTGAATGACTGGACCCAATATGGGTAACACCACGTACAGTGCAATACTGAATGACTGGACCCAATATGGGTAACACCACGTACAGTGCAATACTGAATGACAGGACCAAATACGGGTAACGATACGTACAGTGCAATACTGAATGTACAGAATACTGAAGCCCATGTGACCAGAAGTGTAACTAACTACAGGCATACTGCTCATGTGACCAGGGGTGTAACTACAGCCATACAGCTCATGTGACCTTGGGTGTAACTACAGCCGTACAGACCATGTGACCAGAGGTGTAACTACAGCCATACAGCTCATGTGACCTTGGGTGTAACTACAGCCGTACAGCCCATGTGGCCGGAGGTGTAACAACAGCCGTACAGCCCATGTGACCAGAGGTGTAACTACAGCCGTACAGCCCATGTGACCGGAGGTGTAACTACAGCCGTACAGCCCATGTGACCGGAGGTGTAACTACAGCCGTACAGCCCATGTGACCTTAGGTGTAACTACAGTCGTACAGCCCATGTGGCCTTGGGTGTAACTACAGCCGTACAGCCCATGTGGCCGGAGGTGTAACTACAGCCGTACAGCCCATGTGACCAGAGGTGTAACTACAGCCGTACAGCCCATGTGACCGGAGGTGTAACTACAGCCGTACAGCCCATGTGACCTTGGGTGTAACTACAGTCGTACAGCCCATGTGGCCTTGGGTGTAACTACAGCCGTACAGCCCATGTGACCGGAGGTGTAACTGCAGCCGTACAGCCCATGTGACCGGAGGTGTAACTACAGCCGTACAGCCCATGTGACCAGAGGTGTAACTACAACCGTACAGCCCATGTGACCAGAGGTGTAACTACAGGCATACTGCTCATGTGACCAGGGGTGTAACTACAGCCGTACAGCTCATGTGACCTTGGGTGTAACTACAGTCGTACAGCCCATGTGACCTTGGGTGTAACTACAGCCGTACAGCCCATGTGACGGGTGTAACTACAGCCGTACAGCCCATGTGGCCGGAGGTGTAACTACAGCCGTACAGCCCATGTGACCAGAGGTGTAACTACAGCCGTACAGCCCATGTGACCGGAGGTGTAACTACAGCCGTACAGCCCATGTGACCAAAGGTGTAACTACAGCCGTACAGCTCATAGAATAGAATAGAATAAACTTTATTGGCCATGTATGCTTGCGCACACTAGGAATTTTTTGTGGATTTACAGTGCAGCATCAAGCAGGGATGAAGGGGTGGGGAGGCATTACATACATTTCATTAAGACATTACATGTGGGAACACATGCCCACCGAGTTTCACAGCGCCTAGGCAGCCATCAGCGGCGCCACTGGTCACTGCTACAGCCAGGTAGGTAACATTAAGCAGAGACAGTACAGTTATCACACAGGGAACACATACACATCAAGCTGAACAGTGCCTAGGCAGCCATCAGCGGCGCCACTGGTCGCTGAAACAGCCAGGTAGGTAACATTAAGCAGACAGTACAGTTATCACACAGGGAATATATTTGACTGAGCTGCACAGCTCCTAGGCAGCCATCAGCGGTGCCATCTTGATCATGCTGCTCAAAGGCAGCAGTAATAATAATATTTGTATTTATGAACCACTTTTCTTCCAAAGCTGACACACCCTGCCAGCTTGTTGCTGGCAGGGTGTGCAATCAGTGAAGGAACAGCATACAGGCTTTGCATACAGTGGGGGTAGAGGTATATGATGAAGATCATGGTAAAGAAACAGTAAAACAATGAGTAATACATAGCTTTCCTCAGCTCAGAGGCGGAGACAGATAGTAATTTGGGAAAAGCAAAATAAAATGTGGCAGTGTTTCGGTTTATGTCCAAATCCAGTCCAAACTCCAGTTCTAACTCATTGCTTGCTTTAGATGACTTGCTTCAGATGATGATGCCAGACAAGCCTTGGCCAGGCTTCTCCAAATTTCCCATTTTAAAGGAAAGTTAGGTCAGCTGGTACAGGGGGAGGGGTTGGTGTTTGCACACATTGCTCAGCTTATCTGATTAAAGGTGGGGGATGTTGTAGGCTCCCAGTAGCAAAACACATTTCCATTGCATACTGTTCTTTTAAATGAAAAGCATCAGGTTTTGGAAAATGGCATTCATGTACCTGTACAGAGGAGATGAGAGATGGTTTGAAAACTTCATTCCAGTTCTAACTCATTGCTTGCTTTAGATGACTTGCTTCAGATGATGATGCCAGACAAGCCTCATGTGACCAGAGGTGTAACTACAGCCGTACAGCCCATGTGACCGGAGGTGTAACTATAGCCGTACAGCCCATGTGACCAGAGGTGTAACTACAACCATACAGCCCATGTGACCAGAGGTGTAACTACAACCATACAGCTCATGTGACCAGAGGTGTAACTACAGCCGTACAGCCCATGTGACCAGAGGTGTAACTACAACCATACAGCCCATGTGACCAGAGGTGTAACTACAGCCGTACAGCCCATGTGACCGGAGGTGTACCTACAGCCGTAAATCCCATGTGACCAGAAGTGTAAATAACTACAGGCATACTGCTCATGTGACCAGGGGTGTAACTACAGCCGTACAGACCATGTGACCAGAGGTATAACTACAGCCGTACAGCCCATGTGACCAGAGGTGTAACTATAGCCGTACAGCTCATGTGACCAGAGGTGTAACTACAGCCGTACAGCCCAAGTGACCAGAGGTGTAACTACAGCTGTACAGCCCATGTGACCAGAGGTGTAACTACAACCATACAGCCCATGTGACCAGAGGTGTAACTATAGCCGTACAGCTCATGTGACCAGAGGTGTAACTACAGCCGTACAGCCCATGTGACCGGAGGTGTACCTACAGCCGTAAAGCCCATGTGACCAGAAGTGTAAATAACTACAACCGTACAGCCCATGTGACCTTGGGTGTAACTACAGCCGTACAGACCATGTGACCAGAGGTGTAACTACAGCCGTACAGCCCATGTGACCTTGGGTGTAACTACAGCCGTACAGCCCATGTGACCTTGGGTGTAACTACAGCCGTACAGCCCATGTGACCTTAGGTGTAACTACAGCCGTACAGCCCATGTGACCGGAGGTGTAACTACAGCCATACAGCTCATGTGACCTTGGGTGTAACTATAGCCGTACAGCCCATGTGACCGGAGGTGTAACTACAGCCGTACAGCCCATGTGACCGGAGGTGTAACTACAGCCGTACAGCCCATGTGACCTTAGGTGTAACTACAGCCGTACAGCCCATGTGACCGGAGGTGTAACTACAGCCATACAGCTCATGTGACCTTGGGTGTAACTATAGCCGTACAGCCCATGTGACCGGAGGTGTAACTACAGCCGTACAGCCCATGTGACCAGAGGTGTAACTACAGCCGTACAGCTCATGTGACCAGAGGTGTAACTACAGCCATACAGCTCATGTGACCTTGGGTGTAACTATAGCCATACAGCTCATGTGACCGGAGGTGTAACTACAGCCGTACAGCCCATGTGACCGGAGGTGTAACTACAGCCGTACAGCCCATGTGACCGGAGGTGTAACTACAGCCGTACAGCCCATGTGACCAGGGGTGTAACTACAGCCGTACAGCCCATGTGACCTTGGGTGTAACTACAGCCGTACAGCCCATGTGACCGGAGGTGTAACTACAGCCGTACAGCACATGTGACCAGGGGTGTAAGTATAGAAGCTGCAGGATTTTGGAAAGGTAGATAAGTTGGCCTCAGTACTGCCTATCGACTGGGGACTGTGTCCTCCAACACTTAGGAAATGTTGATGCCATGCTGCCATAGTTGAAGTGGATGACAAAGTGACTGAAGCCAGTTAGAGGAAGAGAGAACCATCTTGGTAGGATCTACCCTCTGGCTACTCCATAAAAAGCTTGGCCTGAGCAAGGTTTGTGGACGTTGGGGGCCCCAACAACTGACTACAAAGAAAGAGCAAGGCTCAGGTGACTTGGTGCCGCAACATTCTGGCTAGGTTTGATTGCGGTTGTTCTACTCTGGGGATGTGATTAAGACTCATTCAAACAGGTATTAATATTTTCCCTTCCCTGGGGTATGCACATATGAAAACCCCCAGAAGGGAACGGCTTATTTCACACTCGCCAGGCCCTTTGCTCCAGAAGGGGGTGATCAGGGGGCAGGTGCAGGGGAAGCCCAGCGTTTTATCCATTATATGGGCGTTCCCAGGGAATGCAGGCATGTGGCGGCGAACACATTACCAATGGGGCGAGAAATCATTTGTTGGTCCCCGACCATCGAATAATTTCTCGCCCTTTCTGCCACATGCAAGGGGATGTGTTGGTATACATGTTAGACAGGGGATTCGGTGGATGATCGGCAGAGCAGCGCTTACATTATCTATAGGCTGGGTATACTCGCCACTTTGCCTAGGGGACCCAGATGCTCCCCCTGACCACTGTACATTACACGGCCCATGTGCTCAGGTTTGTACTGTACTGTACTGATGGAGCTGCACTACCTTGCACCGACAATAAGATGAACCAGCGTCTCAGACACAAGCACATTTCATTCTCCATCTGTAATGCAATCAATCTGCTGCTGGGTTAGTGGAGCATTATGCACCAAGTGGTAGTGATGTGCATTGCATGCATATTGTATGGTGTGCCTCAAGGCGCCACAGTGTGTCTTGAGGCAGACCAAAAAAAAATGTGCGCCAAAGTCCTCAATTAGGGCCTTATTCTGTTCGGTGAGGTCCGTTCCGAATTCTTTCGGAGGGTGCTTTTTAGCCGTCTGCGCATGCGTAGGCAACGCTATGCACATGTGCCACGCACGGTCTCCGTACTCGTTCCCACTAATACCGTCCACAAATGTGCACCGCATTGACTCGGGAAATATGGGCGTCATTCGGACTTACACAAGGGCGTGGTTTCAAAGTGGGAAAAACTGGGCGTAAATATGGGCGTACACTAACTCTGGTAGGCATGCATTCGGACAGCACACCGACTGCAAACGAACCAACACGCATGAAATATGCGGACTTCATAAGCAAGTTTCACATTGCGGAGAGCACTTGTTCATGCGCTAGGCATTCGGTTTGCCCAATTACTGTAGTACGCCCGCACCTGAAGCACTGTCAGCTGAACACAATACAATCCACTCCTCAACTCATTAGTCATTAATTACACTCTTTTCATTGCTTCAATTGGAAGCATTGCTGCCTAAATAAACCCTAAACTAAATACACAAATATAAGCTGAAAACACCACTGCATGTTTGTTATTTTACCCACATTTTTATACTGCAAGCAATGGTCAGAAATTGGTACCAATAATATAATTTTACATGTGACTTTTACATTCAGCAATAACACCACACATTTGGGGGTAAAAATAACATTTATTAAATTGGTGGAAAACATATGAATTTTATAGCATGTTACTTGGCACATGCCAAAAAAGAAAGGTAACATACAAATAATTAGAAAACAAAAAAAATGTATAAAATTTTTGCCATTTCATACATAGCCACAGCAGAATCATTAGGAACACATCAGGTGGCTTCACAACAAAAGTACAGGACCAACACTTCAAGAACAGCAGACAGTAATGGTAGCCTAAAGAGGGCAACAGGGGAACCAACCAAAACATTCCAACCGAAGGAACCACAAATTAGTGTACCCTTTGCACGGGATTGGGTTGCACACATGAGGTTGACACACACAGCAAAATGAAAGATTTGGGACGACATAAGGGTGGACATTAATGCAGAGGCCACTTCACTTCCGTGACCATTTGGCCCCGGTAGGGGGCTTGCCACGTGCAGCAGCTCCTCTGCCATGGCCACGTTGTGATGGTGGGTCAGGTGGAGCAGATGATGTGGAAGGGGGGGATGATGTTCCCCTTCCACCAGCAGGGAGTGCTGGTGTTGGGAATGCACCAGAAACGGCTGACAATAGGGCCCTATTGGTGTTAAGTAGCTCTGCCACAAGCTCATTATGGCGGAGGAGGAGGTCATTTTGGCGCACGGCTTGATCTGCCAACACCTGCAGGCTGCAGCTATTGCCTTCTGGGTGCCAGCTATTGTCTGCTGGCTCCCAGCAATTGCCTGCTGGGTGCTGACAATAGCCTGCATGACCTCCTCGGTCCTAATCAGCCACTCTGATGCTAACTCTCCCTGCTGGTGAATGTGGGTAAGCATCTGCAACCACCTGTCCACATCCTGTGTGGCCGTTGGCTGCTGCTGCACATGGCTGCCACATGTGGTAGGTGGCACTGTATCCTCCGCCTCATCCTCAAGCAGATCGCTACCGCACGTTGGAGATGGTGCTGAAAGAGAAACTTACAATTACAACACATTCCTTTACAATTATTACAAAGTACTTATGCCATGCTAACTAATTACCCTCAAGTACAGCCGCAAATACTTCCATTGGGCCTCACTGTCCATGTTGCTCACCCCCCGGACCTCCTCAATAGCTATGCAGTCCACAGCCAACTCCTCCAGGCGGGTGAGCTTCAGCCGGCTTGGCATGGGGCCAGCCCCAGTGGTGTGGCTGTGTTCCCAACATGCGGTCATTTTCTTCTTGAGGTTGTTTCTGAAGTCATGCCACCTGCAACCAAAGTTTACATATTATTACATGTCACCCCTGACGTTTGATTTAGCATGCATTGTTATCTGCTACAGATTTGGAAGTCTGCTTCATAACACATAACTGACATTAGTTTAAAATAATCACCTTGAACATACATTCACACTCACCGTATAATATATATAGAATAAGTGACATGGCAATCATGTCTGTTCCTAGCAACGTGATCTGCCATTTAACAATTTCATCTACCTTCTCATACACACATTACTGGTATTGCTGAACTCTAATTTCAAACACTTGAACTTGCCTTTTCTTCACGTGCTCTGCCTCACGAACTTGTGGAGCCACCACATTAATCTCCACAGTTATGTCCTCCCAAATCCTCCATTCCATTGTGGGTGTCAACCTCGCCTGTGTCAACTCGATCAAATCCCGTGCACGGGGTACAGGAATGCCTTGTTCTTGGTGGTTGGTTCCTCTGTTGGCCTCTTCCGGCCACGCCCTTGCCCACGGCAACCTGTTGCTGTACTTGAAGTGCTGGCCAGGCTACTCTCTTGTGAAGCCACCTGCTGTGTACCCAATGATTCTACTGAGGCAGAAGATGGCCCAGCTGTAGATGGGCCTGCAGCCTGTTCACCTCCCAATGGCTGGTTTGTGCTCAGGTGCACATTGGAGGTTATGGAGTCCAGCTGAGCTAGGAGGAGCTGATGCTCCTGTTCTCCCTCTGATTGTGACCCAGACATGTTTGCAGCACAATCTAGTTTTTCTTGCACAACTATATATACACATTGATGTAATTGGAGTACATCAGCCCTACCCTGCGTTCTGTGCGGCAGCGTACTGTACGGTGACCTACACCGTGGTGTTTGTGCGGCGCTTACGCCACGCCCATACCAGCGGTAAATCAACTGTACAAAACCAGGCGTTCATTCCAAGTCTGATTTTGTAATCATTGGCAGATTTTTACACCAATAAACACCTACAACTTTGGCCAGACATAAATTATATATGTGAATGTTCATTTGTACTGTGCACTTGTTTGGTATGTACAACAAATGACACTAACCCATTCCATATGTTAATCCAGTCCACAACTCATGCAACAGTAATCACTGCTTGCATCCAAATCACATGTGATAGGCCTTTAAATACTGCCTTGATTCTAGGTACATTTGAATCCACATCTATACTGTGGGCCGGTATAAGGTAAGTGTTTAAATGGCACCATGGCCTAATAATGGGAAAAGGTATTGCACTATTTTGTATGTGTGTGGTGTATTGGTTTCACACCAATAAGGCTGTCTAATTTAGTACCTTGTACAGATATGTGTAACTGTATATTGCTGCACACTATTTCACCTGTTGTTTTCAGCCATGGTTGGTGAGTATTTTGGATCGTAGGGTAGGGTTTGGAGCCGCACTGACGTTGATTAATTTATTATTTATTTATTTAGATGACCAACATGAGGACTATAATACGTAAATTCTAATAGTCATTGATTGGTGGTGCGCCCACGATTTCAGTATGGCAACTGAGTGAGGGTTTTTGTTTGCTCGGGAGAAGGCAAACACAAGACAGAAAAAAGGCTTTGTGGGCGCACTCTTGTTTTTGTAAATATGAAATTAGTTTAAAACTTAACATTTATTTCGATCTTTTAATATAGAGTAACCAAGGTTTTGAAAAAATATCCAAGGTTTTGAAAAAATAATAATAATAATAAGAAGAAAGAGAGTACAAGGGGTGAGGAAAGGGCACCAATTGTATGAAACATATAATACATAAAATGTTGTGTGATGGCACTTTTCACACCTTACTCTCCATTCAGCGCATTACGTCCTTATCATCATTGATATATGGACAATGTGATTATGGGCGAAAATGAATGGTTTTAATCCCCTGTAGGTTTAGATCACCTGTAGGGATATATGTTACCCCAGCAACGGTATTTTTGGTATTTTCACAGCTTGTATTGCTCATGCAGTAGGCGTGTCCAGTGCAATTATCTTAGGGATACCTCTACATTAATACCACACCAGATGTTCTTCAAGGGTCCCCCACAAGAGTACTATTCTGGCCCGTCACTGCTTAGCTTCCAAGTTCGGAAAGTATTTGGGCAGTTCCAGTGAGGTATGGTGGTATTTTTTGAGGATTACTTCCAAAAATTCAAATTGCCTGGTTAACTGCGGTTAGAGCATTAATAGCTGACTGGATACCCAACTTGTATGGCCACCAATGGACTTACAGCTAAATACTTGTCCTCAAAATTGCTGCAGTTATAACATGACAAAGGAAAAAAATGAGAGGGGGGGGGGGAGATGGGAAGTTGGGGGATTGGGAAGGGGGGGCATTTAACCCTATATTTACTAAATACCATCTCAGGCTTGAATTTCAGTTATACAACCAACCTGAAATATTACCTATATTAATTAAGCATTTCTGCTTCATCAACTACTAATTGCTTCTACCCCCCTTCCCAATTCCCCAACTTCCCATCTCCCCCCCACACCCTCCCCCCCTCTCATTTTTTTCCTTTGTCATGTTATAACTGCAGCAATTTTGAGGACAAGTATTTAGCTGTAAGTCCATTGGTGGCCATACAAGTTGGGTATCCAGTCAGCTATTAATGCTCTAACCGCAGTTAACCAGGCAATTTGAATTTTGGGAAGTAATCCTCAAAAAATACCACCATACCTCACTGGAACTGCCCAAATACTTTCCGAACTTGGAAGCTAAGCAGTGACGGGCCAGAATAGTACTCTTGTGGGGGACCCTTGAAGAACATCTGGTGTGGTATTAATGTAGAGGTATCCCTAAGATAATTGCACTGGACACGCCTACTGCATGAGCAATACAAGCTGTGAAAATACCAAAAATACCGTTGCTGGGGTAACATATATCCCTACAGGTGATCTAAACCTACAGGGGATTAAAACCATTCATTTTCGCCCATAATCACATTGTCCATATATCAATGATGATAAGGACGTAATGTGCTGAATGGAGAGTAAGGTGTGAAAAGTGCCATCACACAACATTTTATGTATTATATGTTTCATACAATTTGTGCCCTTTCCTCACCCCTTGTACTCTCTTTCTTCTTATTATTATTTTTTCAAAACCTTGGATATTTTTTCAAAACCTTGGTTACTCTATATAAAAAAAATCGAAATAAATGTTAAGTTTTAAACTAATTTCATATTTACAAAAACAAGAGTGCGCCCACAAAGCCTTTTTTCTGTCTTGTGTTTGCCTTCTCCCGAGCAAACAAAAACCCCCACTGAGTATTTTGGATCTCCTACTTCTTTCACCCTGTCTGCTTTGTATGTGTGGCGAAGGCCAGCTCAGCGATGCCAACCTATGGCAAGCGTTGCTTGGCGATGCGATGTTTTCGCCGATTGTTGGGCGCATACACAATGTTCATTTCAATATGATTAATAAAGTTAATACCAAATACTACACTTAACAACCAATCACAGGACATGATTATTTATCATACGCCATAGCTAAAATGGCTTCTTTCCAACGTGCAGCACCGTTCTCCACTGCGGAGCTGCTGGCCTTAGTTGCCGTTATGGAGCAGAGGCTGGGGCGTGCGGGGCCCTTTATCTCAACTCGAGACAAGCGCCGGGCGTACGTTGCTGCCCGGCGCAGGATCTTCGCCCGCACACAGGTGCGGAGGACCGTCGCACAGCTGGAGAGGCGATGGTCCGATCTGCGTAGGCGGCAGCCAGAACTCCTCCAGCGTTTGAGGCGCCGGATAGAACGATGTAAGTATTTACGCAATTCATACATAATTAACAGTGAATGCTTTTCTTTTCACATTATTAACTAATTAAATTCCATGAGGTCAAGTGGGTGTTGCTGATTTACAAATGCCATATACTATATGTGTGATACTTCCTCTTTCACATGCAGTAATGTGGATAGAATATGTAATTGTAATATAAATTTATTTGTGATTTGTAATATAATGACTGTTAATTGACACTCATCCATTTTGTAAATTTTTCCCACAGCACGGGAGAGAGCCAGACAGGCCCGTCAGGAGGTAGCGGACCAGGAGGCGTCCCGTGAGGAGGTGGTGGTAGAGGCCCAGGAGGAGGTGGCGCAGGAGGGCCAGGTGGAGGCCCGTGAGGAGGTGGTGGTAGAGGCCCAGGAGGAGATGGAGGGCCAGGTGTAGGAGGCGGGCCGTGCGGAGGTGGAGGGCCATCAGGAGGCGGAAAACTCCCACTCCACTCCCCCTACCCACGCCACGCCCATACCAGTGGTAAATCAACTGTAAATAAACATAAATTAAAATGCTTACTGACTAATGCAAGAAGCTTAGTGAGTAAAATCGGGGAGCTAGTAACGGTGATCAGTAGGGACGACTACGACATCATTGGTATTACAGAAACATGGTGTAATGAGTCGCATGACTGGGCATTAAACATGGAGGGATATACACTCTACAGGAAAGACAGGGAAAATAGAAGGGGCCGGGGTGTGTGCCTATATGTAAATAATAACTTAACATCATGTGAGAAAAATATGAGCACAGACCTGGAAGAAGACAACTCGGAGACAGTGTGGGCAGAGATAACCGACAATAATAAAAAAACAAAAAACAAATTTATAATAGGGGTATGCTATAGACCACCAAATATAAACGAAAGGGAAGAGTCTCTTCTTTTAAACCAAATCAAACAAGCATCAAATCAGGGTCAGGTATTAATTATGGGGGATTTTAATTTACCCGACATTGATTGGGAAAACGAAACAGGTAAATCAGCAAGAAGCAATGGGTTCTTCAGCTTACTTAAGTCCAGTTTATTACACAAACGGTAGAAACTCCAACTCGTGATGAGGCACTCTTGGACTTAGTATTAACAAATAACACAGACTTAGTTTCAAACACAAAAGTAATTGAACAATTAGGGAATAGTGATCACAATATGGTTTCACTGGAAATCAACTTCAGTAAATTACATCAAAAAGGATCTGCAAAAATACTAAACTTCAGAAAAGCGAACTTTGAATTATTCAGGGAAGCCCTAACAGGAATTGGGTGGAAAACGGTTATGGAGGGAAAAAATGCAGAGGAAATGTGGGATACTCTAAAAAAGATGCTTGATTCACTTACTATTGAATACATTCCTAAAGTAACTAAAGGTAAATTCAACAAAAAAAAGCCACCATGGTTGGACAAAGAAGTAAGGTCAGCTATCAACAATAAAACAAGAGCATTTAAATTCTATAAAAATAACTTGAATGAGGAGGCGTTCGCAAAATACAAAGAATCAAACAAAACTTGTAAAGGGGTAATCAAAGCAGCTAAAATATTATATGAAGAGTGCATAGCCACTGAAAGCAAAACCAACCCAAATAAGTTTTTTAAATACATAAATAGTAAACGTTTAATTAAGGAAAACATAGACCCACTGTTAGGATCTCCTGTGCCACGCTGTCTGGCGAGACACCACGTGACACTGGCTGGAAGGAGATAGTGACAGGACCAGGGCAGCCTCGCCAACCTGACTCCGTTGTACTCAGATGGAGTTGACGTGTGTGTGCGGGGTGCTAGGCTTCACCAATAATAGCCGCGTTCGTGGGAGCCCGTTAGTCAGGCTCCCACCTCGATGCCACCTGGTCTTATGTTAAGGACAACACACACGCCAAGGCCAGTGATGAACAAGGGGAAACCTATCTACAAACAAAGAGGCGAGGACAACCCTGCCCTGCGGAGAGGGGTGCCAGTGGATAGCACTCTAAACAGGAACCCGCTGTGCTAATGCTTAACAGGTGTAACCATACACAGTATGCTGACACACTAAGAACTGCTGACGGGTGTAACAATACACTATATGCTGACACAATGAGTACTGCTGACAGGTGTAACAATACACTATACGCTGACACAATAAGCAAATGATTAGTAAGGAGACAAAGAGGGGGAAGCTCCCAACTTATCTGAACACGAGGGATATCAACTTAGCTGGAGCTGAGATGCTGCGGACAAGGCAGGGAACCAGCCGAAGGAAGCACCACGCTGGAGAAGGAATCCCACAAAGACCAACAGGAGCTGCAGGGACCGGGAGACGGATAAAGGACGACACACGGACACCGGGAGGACAGGAGACTGAACGGAGGACACAGCTGGGAATCAACGACAGGATGCAGGATGACAGGGAACAGGAACCAGGAACACTTGAGACCCTGAGGTACAAAAGCTATAACCGGCATGGGACTGAACAACCAGAGGGTTTATATAGAGAGCACAATGTGGTGCTGATTACACATTGCCTAAAGGTGTGCACTGCAGGCTAGGAGCCTAATCAAGACACCTGAGTCCAGAACACACAGTACTGAAAGTAACCTGCAATGGCCCAGGCTGACCACTGGATGCCACTAGCGAGTAAACACACACACAGGCTGAGATAAACCCAGGGAGCAGAATCCAGGGAGAACATGAAACTACACACAGAATATGGAAATCTGCGCATAACACAGATCCGCTGGAGGCGGATCCTAACACCCACTAACTGATACTAGTGGAAAAAGTGTTACTGAGGACAAGGGAAAAGAAAAACTGTTAAATGAGTTCTTCTCATCAGTATTTACTAAGGGAGAGCAGACTGTGGAACGAACATTTACCACAAACGGGACAAATAAGCCAGATCTCATTGTGGATTTCACGCCGAAGGAAATAATACTGAGGCTAAGCAAACTCAAAACAAATAAGTCACCAGGGCCAGATGGGATTCATCCGAGGGTATTAATGGAATTAAGGGATGAACTAGATACCCCCCTACATTATATCTTTAGCAAGTTACTATCGTCAGGTATAGTACCAAAAGATTGGAGAATAGCAGAGGTAGTGCCAATATTCAAAAAAGGAAAAAAGGAAGATCCCGCTAATTACAGACCCGTTAGTTTAACATCAATTGTGGGTAAACTATTTGAAGGATTTTTAAGGGATGGTATCCAGGAATATTTAGATCATCACCGTCTACTCAGTACTAACCAACATGGGTTCGTGAAAAATCGTTCATGCCAAACTAATCTACTAGGGTTCTATGAAGAGGTTAGCAAAAACCTTGATAATGGAAATGCTGTAGATGTGATTTTCCTAGATTTCGCTAAAGCATTTGATACTGTCCCACACAAGAGATTGATTAATAAAATGGAGAACCTAGGATTGGGTGAAAATATCTGCAGATGGGTAGGGAATTGGCTATGTAATAGAGAACAAAGAGTGGTTGTGAATGGTGCCATATCAGATATGATACCAGTACTAAGTGGAGTGCCCCAGGGTTCGGTTTTGGGGCCCATTTTGTTTAACATTTTTATTAACGATATTGGGATAGGGTTACTCAGCAATGTATCCATCTTTGCGGACGATATAAAACTTAGCAAAGTCATCAAATCATCAGAAGATGTCACCATGCTTCAAAATGATCTTGCAATTCTAGATGAGTGGGCAAAAAAATGGAAGATGAGGTTCAATGTAGATAAATGTAAGGTTATGCACCTTGGGAGACACAACCAGTGTGCAAGTTACAACCATAGCGGAGAGGAACTGGGTAATTACATACTTGAAAAGGATCTAGGAGTCCAAATAGACAGCAAACTGGGATGTAGTGCCCATTGTAATGTAGCTACAAAAAAGGCCAACAAAATTCTGGCATGTATTAAGAGGGGAATGGAAACCTGGGACTCAAGGGTAATTATGCCACTATATAAAGCATTGGTGAGACCTCACCTCGAGTACGGAGTACAGTTCTGGGCCCCACACTATAAAAAGGACATCATAGAATTAGAAAAAGTCCAAAGGCGAGCAACAAAGCTTATTAGGGGAATGGAGAATTTAAGCTACGGGGAGAGATTAAGCAATTTGGGACTATTTACATTAGAAAAGAGATGTTTAAGGGGGGACATGCTCAACATGTACAAGTATATCAAGGGCCAATATAAGGAACTGTCACACACCCTCTTTTCTACTAGAAAGGAATCTAGGACATGAGGGCATGAGTATAGATTAGAAGAAAAAAGATTTCATTCAGCTAGTAGAAAGAATTTCTTTACGGTCAGAACAGTCAAACTCTGGAACTCTCTTCCCAGAGAGGTGGTAACGGCTGGCTCATTAAATGCGTTCAAGGCAAAGTTGGACAAACATTTACTGGAGAAAAACATCCATGGGGACAAATAAGAAATATAGGGCCTTATTTTGGTTCATTCTTTCTGACAAAATCCTTCTTAGATGGACAAAACCATGTGCACTGCAGGGGGGGGGGGCAGATGTAACATGTGCAGAGAGAATTAGATTTGGGTGAGTAATTTTGTTTCTGTGCAGGGAAAATACTGACTGCTTTATTTTTACACTTAAATATAGATCTCACTTTGAAGTAAAACCCCACCCAAATCTAATTCTCTCTGCACAAGTAACACCTGCCCCACCTGCAGTGCACATGGTTTTGCCCATCTAAGAAGGATTTTGTCAGAAAGAATGAACCAAAATAAGGCCCATAATCTGTCTGTAAAATACCAGAACCTACCAAATCAGCAATGGATATCTATACCAGGTTGAACTAGATGGACGCAAGTCTTTTTTCAGCCTTACCTACTATGTGACTATGTACAAAACCAGGCGTTCATTCCAATTCTGATTTTGTAATCATTGGCAGATTTTTACACCAATAAACACCTACAACTTTGGCCAGACATAAATTATATATGTGAATGTTCATTTGTACTGTGCACTTGTTTGGTATGTACAACAAATGACACTAACCCATTCCATATGTTAATCCAGTCCACAACTCAGGCAATAGTAATCAGTGCTTGCATCCAAATCACATGTGATAGGCCTATAAATACTGCCTTGATGCTAGGTACATTTGAATCCACATCTATAGTGTGGGCCGGTATAAGGTAAGTGTTTACATGGCACCATGGCCTAATAATGGAAAAAGGTATTGCACTATTTTGTATGTGTGTGGTGTATTGGTTTCACACCAATAAGGCTGTCTAATTTAGTACCTTGTACAGATATGTGTAACTGTATATTGCTGCACACTATTTCACCTGTTGTTTTTCAGCCATGGTTGGTGAGTATTTTGGATCTCCTACTTCTTTCACCCTGTCTGCTTTGTATGTGTGGCGAAGGCCAGCTCAGCGATGCCAACCTATGGCAAGCGTTGCTTGGCGATGCAATGTTTTCGCCGATTGTTGGGCGCATACACAATGTTCATTTCAATATGATTAATAAAGTTAATACCAAATACTACAATTAACAACCAATCACAGGACATGATTATTTATCATGCGCCATAGCTAAAATGGCTTCTTTCCAACGTGCAGCACCGTTCTCCACTGCGGAGCTGCTGGCCCTAGTTGCCGTTATGGAGCAGAGGCTGGGGCGTGCGGGGCCCTTTATCTCAAATCGAGACAAGCGCCGGGCGTACGTTGCTGCCCGGCGCAGGATCTTCGCCCGCACACAGGTGCGGAGGACCGTCGCACAGCTGGAGAGGCGATGGTCCGATCTGCGTAGGTGGCAGCCAGAACTCCTCCAGCGTTTGAGGCGCCGGATAGAACGATGTAAGCATTTACGCAATTCATACATAATTAACAGTGAATGCTTTTCTTTTCACATTATTAACTAATTAAATTCCATGAGGTCAAGTGGGTGTTGCCGATTTACAAATGCCATATACTATATGTGTGATACTTCCTCTTTCACATGCAGTAATGTGGATAGAATATGTAATTGTAATATAAATTTATTTGTGATTTGTAATATAATGACTGTTAAATCGACACTCATCCATTTTGTAAATTTTTCCCACAGCACGGGAGAGAGCCAGACAGGCCCGTCAGGAGGTAGCGGACCAGGAGGCGGCCCGTGAGGAGGTGGTGGTAGAGGCCCAGGAGGAGGTGGCGGAGGAGGGCCAGGTGGAGGCCCGTGAGGAGGTGGTGGTAGAGGCCCAGGAGGAGGTGGAGGGCCAGGTGGAGGTGGAGGGCCAGGTGTAGGAGGCGGGCCGTGCGGAGGTGGAGGGCCATCAGGAGGCGGAAAACTCACACTCCACTCCCCCTACCCACACCCCTCCCCCTAGCCACTCCCCAACCTCATCATTCTCACTTCCTTCCCCACCCATGTACCCTGCAAATCATGACCCACGCCTACCCCCACCCAACTACCCACCACCCAGCAACCTGGATGATGAAATGGGTATGGAGATGCCAGGCAGTGGTACGTACACATAATGCCTCATTACTTACCTATTTTGGTACAGTTTGTTATGTGGCACAGCTGATTATATTGTGCTTTACAATAGTAAAGAGTAGTAAAACCAAGTGTTTAGCAACAGACACACTTGGGGTTTAGAGGACACTGATGCAAACGTACAATCTGGAGGCTCATGTAGGTGATTATTCTTTATTTAAGATTTGTCTTTCTATACAAGAAAAACTATTACGTAAATGGAGTATGGGCAGGCCAGAATTATAATGGAGTCACAAGTGGTCAGTGCCCCTGGGCCCCCCTCTAGCTAGTGGCCCTGTGTTGTTGTCATGTATTTTTTAAACCAAAAATGTAGGAGGTCTTTAAATTTGAAAAGGTTTTGTGCATGGGAGTGGATTAGTGCTGCACCTTCACCTATCTGGCAATGTGACAATGATTAATGGAGTAAGGGGTAGAGGGATAAACCCAGACTTTTCATGTGGTATGTATCTATCTATCTATCTATCTATCTATCTATCCATCCTGCAGTTTAGCATTAAGCAGTGACATGAAGGTTTATATGTATGGCAAAATGTGACAAGTTCTAGTGGATGTAGCTTTCTAGTACATTGGTGAGTGTTTTGGCAGGACAAGTGTGAGTGAGGCTCAAGTGTTGTTGTGCTTTTGAAACATACATTGGCAATGTCATAAGTAACATATTGTATAGTGTAAACCACTGTGTGTGTGTGTCACCATCATAGTATTTATTTTCATCTGAAACACTATTGGCTATTTAATTGTGGATATGTATGATTTATCATGCTGTAGGTACTTAGGATTGAATGTACAGTAGGTATCACAATGTACAATGTCAATCTTTAACATGCCCACAGATGACCAGAGGGAAGTAGGCGAGGGTGTCTGAGGGGCCCTACAGAGGATGCGGCAGCACCTGCTCCTCCTGGCAGCCGATGTTCAGGACCTATACTACCTGCATTTATAATTTTCTTTTTCTTATTTTCTAGTTAAATAAATGTTTTGTTGAAAGTTAGAAGTGGTCTGTGTGTTTTTGTAACATTTTACAGTATAGGTATAGTGTTGTATATTTATGTAAGTTGTAAAAGGTATATACAGTATATAGATGGGTTTATTGCATACAAGTGCTTGAAAGTGAAGGGTAATGTAAAGGTGTAGAAGGTGTGTTGGTGTGTATGTGTGTGTTTGCATTTGACGAACAATTATTATATAATATGCATACATAACACATGGGCGTAAAGGGGCAAGAAAGAATGAATTGCACTTTACATGATGTAAGGGTTAATCTAAAGTGGTAGTAATGTGTTTACTGTAATTATCAATTAGGAAATAATTGATGCCAAATAAAAAACAATCCCTTTTTTATGAGTCATGTGTCTGATGTATGAGTTATGATTGTAGTAGTAAGTTTTGCGGAAATACACCGCATCGGTGCGTACGGGCAGGTTCCCGTGTGTTCTGACGCTGTAAGACCGTGCAGAATCCTTGTGTGGCCACCGCACACGCACGGTTTGGATGTTGTCCGAAAACACACCCTCTTCTTAAAAAAGTGAGTCCGTCCGAATGCGGAGGACCTGTGGCCGTTTGTTCTTACAATGTCCGCACAGCATGGCGTGCGGTCCGCTCCGGAAGAATGTGGAAAGGACCGCACCAACCAGAATAACCTCCTTAGGCGCGCTGGCGCAATGAATGAGCATGGCTCCATCTGTAATACTTTTTTGCATCCATCAACACACCCATCACACAGCCCATGTAGCCACACCCCGCATAAAGTCCCAAACCAATCATACAGCTCATGTAGCCACACCCCTCATATAGCCGCACCCCTCATACAGCCCATGTAGGCACATCCCTCATACAGTCCCAAACCATCACACAGCCCATGTAGCCGCACCCATCACACAGCCCATGTAGCCACACCCCGCATAAAGTCCCAAACCAATCATACAGCTCATGTAGCCACACACCTCCAAATCCCATCATACAGCCCATGTAAACACACTCATGTAGCCCATATAGCCACATTCCTCATATAGTCCCAAACCATCATACAGCCCATGTAGCCACACCCCTCATATAGCCGCACCCCTCATACAGCCCATGTAGGCACATCCCTCATACAGTCCCAAACCCATCATACAGCCCATAGTCACACCCCTCATACAGTCCTAAACCCATCATACAGCCCATATAGTCCCAAACCATCATACAGCCCATGTAGCCACACCCCTCATATAGCCGCACCCCTCATACAATCCCAAACCATTATACAGCCACACCCCTAATAGTCACGAACCCCTCATAAGCTAGCCACACCCCTCATATAGCCGCACCCCTCATACAGCCCATGTAGGCACATCCCTCATACAGTCCCAAACCCATCATACAGCCCATGTAGGCACATCCCTCATACAGTCCTAAACCCATCATACAGCCCATATAGTCCCAAACCATCATACAGCCCATGTAGCCACACCCCTCATATAGCCGCACCCCTCATACAATCCCAAACCATTATACAGCCACACCATTAATAGTCACGAACCCCTCATAAGCTAGCCACACCCCTCATATAGCCGCACACTCCTCATAAGCCCATGTAGGCACATCCCTCATACAGTCCCAAACCCATCATACAGCCCATGTAGCCACACCCCTCATACAGTCCTAAACCCATCATACAGCCCATATAGTCACACCCCTCATACAGTCCTAAACCCATCATACAGCCCATATAGTCACACCCCTCATATAGCCGCACACTCCTCATACAGCCCATGTAGCCACACCCCTCATACAGTCCTAAACCGATCATACAGCTCATGTAGCCACACCCCTCATACAGTCCTAAACCGATCATACAGCCCATATAGTTACACCCCTCATATAGCCCATGTAGCCACACCCCTCATATAGCCGCACCCTCATAGAGTCCTGAACCCATCATAAAGCCCATGTAGCCACACACGCTCAAATAGTCACAAACCCCTCATAAGCCAATGTAGCCACACCATTTTATAGCTCCACACCCCTCATACAGCCCCAAACCCCTCATACAGCCCATGTAGCCACACCCCTCATACAGCCGCACTCCTCGTGCAGCCCACGTACCCACACCCCCGCAGCTATGAAGCCACACCCCTCATGTGGCCCATGTAGAACCACTCCTCATATAGTCCCAAACCCAACACACAGCCCATGTAGCCACACTCCTCATACAAGGGCAACCCTCATACAGTCCTGAACCAGCATGGGTTCGTGAAAAATCGTTCATGCCAAACTATCCTACTAGGGTTCTACAAGGAGGTTAGCAAAAACCTAGATAATGGAAATGCTGTAGATGTGATTATCCTACATTTTGCTAAAGCATTTGATACTGTCCCACACAAGAGATTGATTAATAAAATGGAGAACCTAGGATTGGGTGAAAATATCTGCAGATGGGTAGGGAATTGGCTATGTAATAGAGAACAAAGAGTGGTTGTGAATGGTGCCGTATCAGATACAATACCAGTACTAAGTGGAGTGCCCCAGGGTTCGGTTTTGGGGCCCATTTTGTTTAAAATTTTTATTAATGATATTGGGATAGGGTTACTCAGCAATGTATCCATCTTTGCGGACGATACTAAACTAAGCAAAGTTATTAAATCATCAGAAGATGTCACTATGCTTCAAAATGATCTTGCAAATCTAGAGGAGTGGGCTAATAAGTGGAAGATGAGATTCAATGTAGATAAATGTAAGGTTATGCACCTTGGGAGACACAACCAGTGTGCTAGTTATAACCTTAGCGGGGAGGAATTGGGTAATTCAAGGATTTAGGAGTTCAAATAGACAGCAAACTGGGGTGTAGTGCCCAATGTAATGTAGCAACAAAAAATGCCAACCGGATACTAGCATGTATAAAGAGGGGAATGGAAACTAGAGACTCAAGGGTAATTATGCCACTGTATAAAGCATTGGTGAGACCTCACCTCGAGTATGGAGTGCAGTTCTGGGCCCCACACTATAGAGGGGACATCATAGAATTGGAAAAAATCCAAAGGCGAGCAACAAAGCTTATTAGGGGAATGGAGAACTTAAGCTACGAGGAGAGATTAAGCAATTTGGGACTATTTACATTAGAAAAGAGACGTCTAAGGGTGGACATGCTCAGCATGTACAAATATATCAAGGGCCAATATAAGGAACTGTCACACACCCTTTTTTCTACTAGAAAGGAATCTAGGACACGAGGGCATGAGTATAGATTAGAAGAAAAAAGATTTTGTTCAGCTAGAAGAAATTTTTTTTTTACGGTCAGAACAGTCAAACTCTGGAACTCTCTTCCTGGTGATGTTGTGTCGGCCGACACAATTAATGCGTTTAAAATAAGGTTGGACAAACACTTACTTGTTAAAAACATCCATGGGTACAAATAAGAATTATAATATGTCTCTAAACAACCTAGGTTGAACTAGATGGACGCAAATCTTTTTTCGGCCTTACCTACTATGTAACTATGTAAATCATACAGCCCATGTTGCCACACCCCTCATACAGTCCAAAACCCATCATACAGCCCATGTAGACACACCCCTCATATAGCCACACACTCCTCATACAGTCCCAAACCCATCATACAACCCGTGTAGCCACACCCCTCATACAGCCCATGTAGTCACACCCCTCATATAGCCGCACACTCCATATACAGTCCTAAACCTATCATACAGCCCATGTAGTCACACCCCTAATATAGCCGCACACTCCTTATACAGTCTTATCCTATCATACAGTACAGTCCTAAACCTATCATACAGCCAATGTAGTCACACCCCTCAAACAGTCCCAAACCCATTATGCAGCCCATGAAGCCACACCACTCATATAGCCAACCCCCCCCTCATACAGCCTCTAACTCATCATACAGCCCATGTAACCACACCCCTCATACAGCCCATGTAGCCACACCCCTCATATAGCCGCACCCCTCATACACTCAAACCATCATATAGCCGCTCCCCTCATACAATCCCAAACCATCATAAGCCCATCTAGCCACACCCCTCATATAGCCGCACCCCTCACTCAGTGCTGAGCCATCATACAGCCCATGTAGCCACACCCCTCATAAAGCCGCACCCCTCATACACTCCCAAACCATCAAACAGCCCATGTAGCCACACCCCTCATATAGCCGCTCCCCTCATACACTCCCAAACCATCATACAGCCCATGTGTCCGCACCCCTCATAGAATCCCAAACCATCATACAGACCATGTAACCACAGTCTATGTAGCCACACTCCTCAAATAGCCGCACACTCCTCATACAGTCCATGTAGCCACATCCCTCATATAGGCGCCCCCTTCATACAGTCATGAACCCCTCATAAGCTAATGTAGCCACACCCCTCATATAGCTGCACGCCCCTCATAAAGCCCCAAATACATCCCATATAGCCGCACTCCTCATACAGACCATGTACCCACACACCCTCATACAGCCCATGTAGCCACACCCCTCATACAGCCCACGTAGCCACACCCCTTATATAGCCGCACTCCTCATACAGACTATGTAGCCACACCCCTCATACAGCCCATGTAGCCACACCCCTCATACAGACCATGTACCCACACACCCTCATACAGCCCATGTAGCCACACCCCTCAGACACTCCAGCTGTTGTTGAACTACACATCCCAGCATGCCCTGCTACAGTTTTGCTATTTGGCCATGCTAAAACTGATGCAGGGCATGCTGGGATGTGTAGTTCAACAACATCTGGAGTGTCAAGGTTAGCCATGACTGTTAGTGAGAAGGGGAGGAGTGAAGGCATGGCATGAGTGAGGAGAGGAGTGAGAAGAGGGAGGAGAGGCGTGACTGAGGTGAGGAGTGAGAAGGGGAGGAGTGAGGAGAGAAGGAGAGGTGTGACTGAGGAGAGGTATGAGAAAAGGAGTGACGAGAGAAGGAGAGGCGTGAGTGACGAGAGAAGGAGAGGCGTGAGTGAGGAGAGGCGTGAGGAGGAGAGGTGTGACTAAGGACAGGAGTGCGGGAGGAGAGGCGTGACTGAGGAGAGGCATGACTGAGGAGAGGCGTGACTGAGGAGAGGCTTTAATGAGGACAGGAGGAGTGAGGAGGAGAGGCGTGATGAAGTAGAGGATTGAGAATAGGTGAAAATGAGGAGAGGAGTGAGAAGGAGAGGAGTAGATGATTGACTGAGGTGAGGTGTAAGTGAGAAAAGGAGGAGTGAAGGAGAGGCGTGACCGAGGAGAGGTGTGAGAAGGAGAGGTGTGACTGAGGAGAGGAGTGAGGAGAAGATGCTTGACTGAGTAGAGGAGTGAGGAGGAGAGGAGCGACTGAGGAGAGGAGTAAGAAAGAGAGGCATGAATGAGGAGAGGAGTGAGGAGGAGAGGCGTGACTGAGGAGAGGAGTGAGGAGAGGCATGATGGAGGAGAGGAGTGATGTAGGAGAGGAGTGACTGAGAAGAGGTGTGAGGAGGAAAGGTGTGACTGAGGATGTCTAACTGAGGGGGGGGTCTGACTGAGGGGAGGAGTGACTGAGCAGAGGATTGAGGAGGAAAGGTGTGAGGAGGGAAGGTGTGACTGAGGACAGGAGTGACTGGAGGTGCGAGGAGTAGGGGCGTGATGGAGGAGAGGTGTGACTGAGGAGTAAGTGAGGAGGAGTAAGTGATGAGAGGTATGACTAAGGAGAGGCAAGAGGTGTGTCTAAGGATAGGAGTGAGGAGATCCTTGACTGAGGAGATGAGTGAGGTGGACAGGCGTGACTGAAGAGATGTGTGAGTGAGGAGAGGTGTGAGGACTGAGGAGAGGCTTGAGGAGAGCAGTGACGTGCGGTGAGGTCATTGCCTGGGGAGGCACTGATCTCCCCGCACGGGACCACAGGCACGGGACCCCCGCCCCCGCATACCATGCTATATGGTATATGCAGCGGCCGGGCACAGGCAGCAGGGCATACATGCGCCCCCCTCCCCCAGCGGACTCACCTCTCCTCGGCGGTGACAGCGGCTATCTCCCAGCGGCGCCGGACTCCACGCTGTCGCACTGCTGCATCCTATCCAGGTGGGCCCTGCATGGGTGTGATTGGACAGCGGATCCATCACTGGATCCGCTGACCCAATCACATCTGGGGGCGTGCATTCATACTGGTGCCCCTGTCATTGCGGCACTAGTATGAGTGCCGCTTCCCCATTCATTTTCAATGGGCTTTTACAGCCCATTGCTGCACCCTGCCCCCTCCTACCTGCCCCCCGCTACCCGGTGTTTTAATGTTAACAGCGTGAGGCACCTCTCCCGCTGCCTCCTACCCTCACATGCAGCAGTGTAAGATGGTAGGAGGAAATGAAGAAGAAAAGTATGTCCTATATCGGTGCACCAATAAAGATTTTTAAAATTTAACTTTTATTGTATTTCTTTTAAGAACTGCGAGATAAAAAATACATGTAACAACAAAACAGGGGTGGGGTAACACTCTTAAAAACTAAGGTGGCAGGCAGATGTTTGTAATAGAACCTGTTATATGTGCTGATTCAACTTGGGAACAGTGTACTCCTGATTTGTATGGGCTGGATCGGACCAACAAATCGAGTATATGTAAATAAGAGCGGGTATAGACCTCTTATAATGATGCTCTATGGTCCGCAAATTCACTCATGCCAGTAAAGGCATTGCATATATCAATTTATGGTGATAATCAGAAATGGATTAGCATACACTTAATAATAGTATAGCGTATGGGTGAAAATCACTCTATCTCCTACAGGAGAATCCTGATCTGAGTCACTAATCATAAATGGGGGTGCTGCACCATTGGATAAAAGATCTCCCATCGGCTGTATAGTGTGCCTGATATGGGAGTCAGTATGGTTATCAGGTGGTGCCTCCAAGATATTCACTGTGCTAGTCCAATGGAGTCGCCTTCAAAGACCAGATCCATTTTTTTATATGTATTTTTTATATGCACCTTCCATACAGATATCCTCTTTATATTTATATTTATATGTATATTTTTATATTACCATATACATATATTTTGATAGATGCTTGCATATCCCTATTTTTCTTTTATATTTATCCCCATATAATTTAGTGTATTATAAATAATTCTAAAAAGAATTTTATGAATAAGGTTCTTTAAAACCGACTTATAATATTATTATTGGCGATTAGAAATATATGATAGAGAACCGCTTTTTAAATACTCTAGCACTCCAACTCTATCTTCCGTTTTCTTTTTTATTGCATTGGCAACACATTTTTTTCTACTTCATAGTATATGTATCCTTTCTCTATTTTATGGGAGCTACCACTATTGCTGATCTGAGTACTGGTCACACCCGCAGATAGAGAGCAGGTGGATGCACCCGGTTCATGAGAAGCTGGGAAGCTCTAATTATAGCACCTGTATATTGGTATAAATGTCTGATGCGGCGTCACGCAGACCACCCCACTGACGAAGTCCATTGACGAAACGCGTAGGGGCGTGGTCTGTGTGACGCATCTGTGAGTCCGCTGTGTTCACGCTGTTTGGAAGCCCCGCTGCTGAGACGCTGAGGCGCCGGCATCTTGCCCAGTGGTACCGTGAGTGACACGTTTGAAATTCTGGGCATGCAGTATTGAACCAGTGGATTGTTTTACATATCTTGTGGTATTCAGCCCACACCGGATGATTACTTCGGTACGGGCTTTATCTTCTCCGTGGGAGAAAAGTTTTTAAAGTGATTTCCACGTTTTTATTAAAACGATATTACACCATGAAGCGCCCCCTCTGTCTGTTTTAGGTGGAGTTTACGTTTGGAGTCCCGTGGGAATCGGGACACTCAGAGGGGAGCTGCACCTAGTAAAATTCATTTGGACTGGTGTGGATTATACATCCAAAGAACTTGTTTCCTTGGACTGAACGGACTTAATAGTGTCAGCGCACCTATATTTGTTTTATATATATATATATATATATATATATAAATATATATATAAATTTTCTAATACTTTACATATCTCTCTATAATTTGACACTCAATTCTCAGATTCCTTACTTGATATGAAACCAAGGACATATAATGATCACACCAGAAATAGAGAATATGAACCAGTCTCCTACTTTACAGCAACAACCTCGCATTAAGGACTGCTAATGAGCACCATGACAACCTGATGCCCAGGAACCATGCGTGATAGGACCAGTACGGACAAGTGACGCGCTACTGCCAGGTTACCTTGCCAACGATATACAACCACACGCCCAATGGACTACACACCATTGGACCGGAACGGGCGCACGTCACAACCACGCCCGCGCCATGACATACACAAGCTAGGCTACCAGGGCAATGACGCAAGACGTAGAACCGGAGCAGACGCACGTCACGAGTGCGCCCGCATCCATACGCTTGCAAACGCCGTAACCATGCCAACCATACATGGCATGATGCACCTACAGGACACCGTACAGGGGTCCGCCACATACGAGGCTCATGATTGGACAAAACTTTTCCCGCCAGATCTCTTGAGGGCACGTCCGACTAGACGCATTGTAATTGGAGCATTATACACTACTATAGGTATAAAAACCCTGCTTGCGCTCAGACAGGTTGGCCCTGAGGAAGCTAAAATCTGCGAAGCGCGTGCCGGCTAGCGGTGTGCGGGCAGATGTTTGCACCTGTTTGTTATTTTTCTTACTAATGTATTTTGAAATTCTGTTGAACAGTGCTATGCCGCTATAGCCCTTCTAAGGGCGTTCACTGCAGCCAGCTACGGTCCACTTGGAGGCGACTCCATTGGACTAGCACAGTGAATACAGTATCTTGGAGGCACCACCTGATAACCATACTGACTCCCATATCAGGCACACTATACAGCCGATGGGAGATCTTTTATCCAATGGTGCAGCACCCCCATTTAGGATTAGTGACTCAGATCAGGATTCTCCTGTAGGAGATAGAGTGATTTTCACCCATACGCTATACTATTATTAAGTGTATGCTAATCCATTTCTGATTATCACCATAAATTGATATATGCAATGCCTTTACTGGCATGAGTGAATTTGCGGACCATAGAGCATCATTATAAGAGGTCTATACCCGCTCTTATTTACATATACTCGATTTGTTGGTCCGATCCAGCCCATACAAATCAGGAGTACACTGTTCCCAAGTTGAATCAGCACATATAACAGGTTCTATTACAAACATCTGCCTGCCACCTTAGTTTTTAAGAGTGTTACCCCACCCCTGTTTTGTTGTTACATGTATTTTTTATCTCGCAGTTCTTAAAAGAAATACAATAAAAGTTAAATTTTAAAAATCTTTATTGGTGCACCGATATAGGACATACTTTTCTTCTTCATTTCCTGTCAAATCTTCGTGTCTGAGGTAGCACACCCCCATTTGTGTTACTGTCAGTTCAGTTTACATTCAAAAATTGAGGGGGTCCTCTAAACGTGTATTATTTGTCTTGTGCGACCTACCACAAACCACCCTGTAAGATGGTAGGAGGCAGGGGGAGAGGTAGAAATGATGAAAATAATAAAAGAAGATATATAAATATCTTCTTTTTATTATTCACATCATTATGACAGGGGAGGCACTGCCTCCCCTGCCTGCACGTCCCTGGAGGAGAGGAATGACTGAGAAGAGAGTGAGGAGTGGCGTGACTGAGGAGAGGTGTGAGGACTGAGGAGAGTTGTGAGTGAGGAGGAGAGGTGTGTGTGTGGAGAAGAGGGCTTGTGAGGAAAAAGATTTTTGGAATATATTTGCAGGTTACTGAGGTCACATGGCGCACAGTATACAGTATGATGTAATAACAGTGAGTCCTTTATAATGTGAGATAAAGTTGTGATGATTTTATTTCTGCTACATTTACACCATTGTGTCTCTGTGCCTCTATCAGCCTCCGTCCTTCCCATACAAGTCACATATTCCAGAAGAAAGTAGTGGTCCCACAACATGGGATCTCCTTAAGGCATGTAAGATTCATCCTAGTCTGGTTTACGTGCAGTGGTCTCTGGTAGCAGAGGAATCCTGCAGGAGAGAGAGGTAAAGTACAATTAGACATCTGGTCCCAGGAAATGTAGACAGGACCCCTAATCGAAGAGACCTGGATGCTGCTGATGAATCCAGGTGTCCACTGAGATTAGAATAAAAGGTGATACAGAAGATGGTATCAAGGTGGCTGTAAATTCCAGATCTGTTGTGTAATACCCATTATAGGGCTGGACAGCAGAATGTCAGTATTGCCCTACTGCGCCTGTTACAGAGATGGAAAGTGCTGTGTAGCCTGAGGGTGTGTGTGCTACTGGAGAGCCATGGCTGACCACCTGCTGATTACTATAGTTCCCTGGTTCTGGACGATTATGGTTATACCGTGAGGTATATGTGCTCACCGCTGTACACTGTATGCATGCTCTGTGCTCACACTGTGTACTGTATGTATGCTCTGTGCTCACCGCTGTGCACTGTATGTATGCTCTGTGCTCACCGCTGTGTACTGTATGTATGCTCTGTGCTCACCGCTGTGCACTGTATGTATGCATTGTGCTCACCGCTGTGCACTGTATGTATGCTCTGTGCTCACTGCTGTGTACTATATGTATGCTCTGTGCTCACCCCTGTGTACTGTATGTATGCTCTGTGCTCACACTGTGTACTGTATGTATGCTCTGTGCTCACCACTGTGCACTGTATGTATGCTCTGTGCTCACCCCTGTGTACTGTATGTATGCTCTGTGCTCACCCCTGTGTACTGTATGTATGCTCTGTGCTCACCGCTGTGCACTGTATGTATGCATTGTGCTCACCACTGTGTACTGTATGCATGCTCTGTGCTCACACTGTGTACTGTATGTATGCTCTGTGCTCACCGTTGTGCACTGTATGTATGCTCTGTGCTCACCGCTGTGTACTGTATGTATGCTCTGTGCTCACCCCTGTGTACTGTATGTATGCTCTGTGCTCACCGCTGTGCACTGTATTTATGCTCTGTGCTCACCCCTGTGTACTGTATGCATGCTCTGTGCTCACACTGTGTACTGTATGTATGCTCTGTGCTCACCGTTGTGCACTGTATGTATGCTCTGTGCTCACCGCTGTGTACTGTATGTATGCTCTGTGCTCACCGCTGTGTACTGTATGTATGCATTGTGCTCACCGCTGTGTACTGTATGTATGCTCTGTGCTCACTGCTGTGTACTATATGTATGCTCTGTGCTCACCCCTGTGTACTGTATGTATGCTCTGTGCTCACCCCTGTGTACTGTATGTATGCTCTGTGCTCACCCCTGTGTACTGTATGTATGCTCTGTGCTCACCACTGTGCACTGTATGTATGCTCTGTGCTCACCCCTGTGTACTGTATGTATGCTCTGTGCTCACCCCTGTGTACTGTATGTATGCTCTGTGCTCACCGCTGTGCACTGTATGTATGCATTGTGCTCACCACTGTGTACTGTATGCATGCTCTGTGCTCACACTGTGTACTGTATGTATGCTCTGTGCTCACCGCTGTGTACTGTATGTATGCTCTGTGCTCACCGCTGTGCACTGTATGTATGCATTGTGCTCACCGCTGTGCACTGTATGTATGCATTGTGCTCACCACTGTGTACTGTATGTATGCTCTGTGCTCACCGCTGTGTACTGTATGTATGCTCTGTGCTCACCGCTGTGAACTGTATGTATGCTCTGTGCTCACCCCTGTGTACTATATGTATGCTCTGTAATCACCGCTGTGCACTGTATGTATGCTCTGTGCTCACCGCTGTGTACTGTATGTATGCTCTGTGCTCACCGCTGTGTACTGTATGTATGCTCTGTGCTCACCACTGTGTACTGTATGTATGCTCTGTGCTCACCACTGTGTACTGTATGTATGCTCTGTGCTCACCACTGTGCACTGTATGTATGCTCTGTGCTCACCACTGTGTACTGTATGTATGCTCTGTGCTCAGCTCTGTGTACTGTATGTATGCTCTGTGCTCACCGCTGTGTACTGTATGTATGCTCTGTGCTCACACTGTGTACTGTATGTATGCTCTGTGCTCACCGTTGTGCACTGTATGTATGCTCTGTGCTCACCGCTGTGTACTGTATGTATGCTCTGTGCTCACCGCTGTGCACTGTATGTATGCATTGTGCTCACCACTGTGTACTGTATGTATGCTCTGTGCTCACCGCTGTGTACTGTATGTATGCTCTGTGCTCACCCCTGTGTACTATATGTATGCTCTGTAATCACTGCTGTGCACTGTATGTATGCTCTGTGCTCACCACTGTGTACTGTATGTATGCTCTGTGCTCACTGCTGTGTACTGTATGTATGCTCTGTAATCACCGCTGTGTACTGTATGTATGCTCTGTGCTCACTGCTGTGTACTGTATGTATGCTCTGTGCTCACTGCTGTGTACTGTATGTATGCTCTGTGCTCACCGCTGTGTACTGTATGTATGCTCTGTGCTTACCTCTGTGTACTATATGTATGCTCTGTGCTCACTGCTGTGTACTGTATGTATGCTCTGTAATCACCGCTGTGTACTGTATGTATGCTCTGTGCTCACTGCTGTGTACTGTATGTATGCTCTGTGCTCACCACTGTGCACTGTATGTATGCTCTGTGCTCACCACTGTGTACTGTATGTATGCTCTGTGCTCACCACTGTGCACTGTATGTATGCTCTGTGCTCACCGCTGTGTACTGTATGTATGCTCTGTGCTCACCACTGTGTACTGTATGAATGCTCTGTGCTCACCACTGTGTACTGTATGTATGCTCTGTGCTCACCGCTGTGCACTGTATGTATGCTCTGTGCTCACCGCTGTGCACTATATGTATGCTCTGTGCTCACCGCTGTGCACTGTATGTATGCTCTGTGCTCACCGCTGTGTACTGTATGTATGCTCTGTGCTCACCGCTGTGTACTGTATGTATGCTCTGTGCTCACCACTGTGTACTGTATGAATGCTCTGTGCTCACCACTGTGTACTGTATGTATGCTCTGTGCTCACCGCTGTGCACTGTATGTATGCTCTGTGCTCACCGCTGTGCACTATATGTATGCTCTGTGCTCACCGCTGTGCACTGTATGTATGCTCTGTGCTCACCGCTGTGTACTGTATGTATGCTCTGTGCTCACCGCTGTGTACTGTATGTATGCTCTGTGCTCACCGCTGTGCACTGTATGTATGCTCTGTGCTCACCGCTGTGCACTGTATGTATGCTCTGTGCTCACCACTGTGTACTGTATGTATGATCTGTGCTCACCACTGTGTACTGTATGTATGCTCTGTGCTCACCCCTGTGCACTGTATGTATGCTCTGTGCTCACCCCTGTGTACTGTATGTATGCTCGGTGCTCACCGCTGTGCACTTTATGTATGCTCTGTGCTCACCCCTGTGTACTGTATGTATGCTCTGTGCTCACCACTGTGTACTATATGTATGCTCTGTGCTCACCCGTGTACTATATGTATGCTCTGTGCTCACCCCTGTGTACTGTATGTATGCTCTGTGCTCACCACTGTGTACTGTATGTATGCTCTGTGCTCACCCCTGTGTACTGTATGTATGCTCGGTGCTCACCGCTGTGCACTGTATGTATGCTCTGTGCTCACCCCTGTGTACTATATGTATGCTCTGTGCTCACCGCTGTGTACTGTATGTATGCTCTGTGCTCACCCCTGTGTACTGTATGTATGCTCTGTGCTCACCCCTGTGTACTGTATGTATGCTCTGTGCTCACCACTGTGTACTATATGTATGCTCTGTGCTCACCCCTGTGTACTATATGTATGCTCTGTGCTCACCCCTGTGTACTGTATGTATGCTCTGTGCTCACCACTGTGTACTGTATGTATGCTCTGTGCTCACCCCTGTGTACTGTATGTATGCTCGGTGCTCACCGCTGTGCACTGTATGTATGCTCTGTGCTCACCCCTGTGTACTATATGTATGCTCTGTGCTCACCCCTGTGTACTATATGTATGCTCTGTGCTCACCCCTGTGTACTGTATGTATGCTCTGTGCTCACCACTGTGTACTGTATGTATGCTCTGTGCTCACCCCTGTGTACTGTATGTATGCTCGGTGCTCACCGCTGTGCACTGTATGTATGCTCTGTGCTCACCCCTGTGTACTATATGTATGCTCTGTGCTCACCGCTGTGTACTGTATGTATGCTCTGTGCTCACCCCTGTGTACTGTATGTATGCTCTGTGCTCACCCCTGTGTACTGTATGTATGCTCTGTGCTCACCACTGTGTACTGTATGTATGCTCTGTGCTCACCCCTGTGTACTGTATGTATGCTCTGTGCTCACCCCTGTGTACTGTATGTATGCTCTGTGCTCACCGCTGTGTACTGTATGTATGCTCTGTGCTCACCCCTGTGTACTGTATGTATGCTCTGTGCTCACCCCTGTGTACTATATGTATGCTCTGTGCTCACCGCTGTGTACTGTATGTATGCTCTGTGCTCACCCCTGTGTACTGTATGTATGCTCTGTGCTCACCGCTGTGTACTGTATGTATGCTCTGTGCTCACTGCTGTGTACTATATGTATGCTCTGTGCTCACCCCTGTGTACTGTATGTATGCTCTGTGCTCACTGCTGTGTACTGTATGTATGCTCTGTGCTCACTGCTGTGAACTGTATGTATGCTCTGTGCTCACCCCTGTGTACTGTATGTATGCTCAGTGCTTACCACTGTGCACTGTATTTATGCTCTGTGCTCACCCCTGTGTACTGTATGTATGCTCTGTGCTCACCGCTGTGCACTATATGTATGCTCTGTGCTCACTGCTGTGCACTGTATGTATGCTCTGTGCTCACCGCTGTGCACTGTATGTATGCTCGGTGCTCACCGCTGTACACAAGGGAGGTCGCTCTGTTTGATACGCAAAGCTGCAAAATTTGCATGTCATATATGCGCTGCCCGAACGAACGACCACCCCACTTGCACGCCGAATATCCCTGCGCGCATGCGAATGGATGTTTATCATAAACATCCAATCACAGCCTTGCGTGTGGGGACAAAATCATTCAATGGTCGCTGACCATCAAATGATTTTGCAAATGGGAGCGCCATGGGACGCACAAGAAACTCTGTGCCCCTCCCCACCGCCCCCCCCCCCCCCCACTGCTAGGCGCCAACAGGACGGCGAACAAGCGATTTGCTGTAAAAATTGAAAATGACAAAACAACTTAAGCGCTAAACTCTGTCCTGCTGCTGCGAGATCACCAAAAACAATAGAATCAAATATTCCGTAAGTGTGAAGACGCCGCACAGCGCTGGGCTGTTAGTTCACAGAATACTTGGCACTTTTAAATGATCTTTTTTTACCAAATGAAGGCAATCCTTATAGTCTCCAGATACTCCAGATATAGTCTACAGGTACTTGTTTAGTTTCACGGCGGCAGCCTCTCAGTCGCAGCAGCGTCTGTGTCCCCTTGCGGGGCTCGCCTCGCTCGCCCACGCTACGGGCTCGGTGGCTCGCTATGCCCGCCACGCTATCTTAAATCAACTCCATGCCAACGTGGATAGTGGTGGTATAAACTATTCACGTTGGCATGGACTTTATTTTAGAAAGTTCCCGGAAGTAGCGGGCGGCCATGCTGCCGCCGTGAAACTAAACAAGTACCAAAAAAGGTAAAATCAACTTAATACAATAAAAATAAACATAATAAAAAAGAAACTTTTTCAGGCAAGCAATGTAAAGAAAAAGATGGTGTCACGGACCCACTGGTCGCTCCTCCAGATACGTCAACCTGAGCAGCTCCGGCAGTGACTGGGGTTCACTTTGGACACACGGGTCCTCTATATAAGGTCACTGCCACCAATGCAAGTTGAAGAACGCTTGCATACTGTCACGTTCCTAGAAGCACCAGCTGTAGAATAACGGAGGCTGGGTGCTTTAATGTATGGGTGTTGCATCCACGACAGAAGGGAGTGAAACAATAAGATAAAATTAATTTGATTTAATAAAGATATTGCAAGACAATGATATTGATGGCACAAATGATATATGGCAGATTATGCAAATGTAAAAGTCAATAGTCCAATACGTTACTGCAGAATATGATGCTGCTTGGTACTTGAAAGAATATTGTAATGTTGCTTGAAGAGTTGAAGAATGAATGCAGAAGAAAGGGTTTGATTAAATAATTGAAGATTGGATTATTGGTTTTAAGATTGGATGATTGGTTTGAGGATTGGAGGATTGGGTTGAAGGTTGGATTGAAGATTGGATTGAGGATTGGATGATTGGATTGGAGATTGGACTGAGGATTGGATGATTGGATTGAGGATTGGATTGAAGATTGGATTGAAGATTGGATTGAAGATTGGATGATGATTTACGCTTTGCAGGGGGAAATGGCAGGCAGCCCCCCTTAGGTCACATTAAGTTTACATGCAGAATACCAGAAATACATCGATCTCAGGCATGTTTTATTCAATCCATCACATGATTGGATCATGACACCTCCCACTTCAAAATGGTGCACAAGGGCGGTGACCCATGTCACTGTCTCATCAGTGCGCTATTCACTACATCGCCTGGATGAGTAGCAGATGTCTCCCTGCTGAGACAGACTGCCACAGTTCCCATGTTAGGATAAGCTCTACAGGGGTGACCCATGAACTCCAGGACTCATGTACCACCCCTAGGCTCTGCATCTCAACCACCTCCAACCTGATTACCTGTACTACCCCCAGGGTGCCACTGCGTGCTGGCTGTCTCATGGGTGTTATGTGACCTGTATATTCCTGGTGGTTACCTGGGTGCATTTTCGCCAGTCTCCCTGTGAAGCAGGTTTGGTACGGGTGTGTGACGATCCTTCGGGTGCTCCACCTTGGTTCGTCAGTGGGTAGTCCCCCCCTAAAGCCCTACCTGCTTCCACCCCAACACAGGGTGACGGACACCCACCTATTCCTAAACAGTGCCCAGAGACTACCAGACATTTTCAGGCCTGAGAACGCCATGCCACCTGCAGGATGGTACTATTCCTCTAAGGGTGCCTGAGGGCAGCAGGAAATGTGGACAACCAACATCCCCCCCCCCCCCCTATATCATCCCCTCTCTCACAGGAAGCATCAGCAAGCTGAATAGGCTGAGACTTCACACCCAACAATAGGGTCTGTTTTGACTTCACAGCTGGCCCACCCCCTTATCAGCAAAATTACCTGGCTTTTGTTTCTCCCTGGGCTTGTTATAGACTGGCCAGGACCAGACCCACAGGGAGCCAAAGAGCCCCAGAGAACACTAAGCTTTCCAAGGTTCCAGCAGCAGCCAATCCCTACACAGATCTCAGGGGTTATTTACATCTCAGGATTCAAGCAACAACCAATCCTGACTCAGAACTCAAGGATAAAATGGGCTGAAACAGCAGCTCTGGGTACAACATTTGGAGCCCTGATCCTGAGAGGAGAGGGCAGATGGACGGAGACTGAGGTCCCTCCAGACCCCACCAGAACATCAGCATCATCGTCTGGGCCAGCAGCCAGTGTTTGCATCCAGCTCACCAGGGCCCCTCAACCACCAACAGGCCAAGTGGCTGGGACTCATCACCTGCAGAATCAGCGGTGGGCATTCGGCCCCAGCTCAGTGGAGCCCATCCGGCAACCAACACTTTGCAGGAGCAACACCCATACTGTGCCCCAGCTCATAGACTGCCCAAGGTGATTATTGACTGTGGAGGGGAAGTGTTCGCCTTTGTGTGGTTCTGATAATAGTTAGTGTGTGCTGTGTTATGTAGTAGTGCTACCTGTATTGTGTAGTGTTAGTTGTGTGGTTATGGTTTTCATATGTACTGTTAATATGAAATAAAGGTGCGGTTTGTACCTTTGCTTTTGTGGCCTTACTGTGTGATCCTGGAATCCATGACCCCCGGGGCACCGTGCACAGCTGTAAACACCGCCTTTCTCAAGGCGGTTACGAGCGATAGGTCCCTGCGTGCACCCATGAACCCGGGAGTCCTCACAGGGTGCGGAATGTCTGCTAACACTTCCCTATACTTGGCCTCTGTCAGGGTACCACCTTACTCCTCAGCTGCTGCTAGGGTGAGCAAGGGGTCTGGTTCCTACTCCTCTCCTAGGAGATGGCCAACTGCAGGCACACAGGTGTCCATGTTCCAGTAGTCGGTGAACACACTGATATAGTGGAAGCTGTGTCCTCTTTTGCCATCCTTTGCCCGCAATGACACACCCCACCCCAGCTGTGCATCTGACTCCTGGGCATAGAATCTCCCCAGCAGCTGGTAGTTTGGCTTGACTCACTGAGATCAGTACCAGCACCTTCTGCCACACCCCAAACGGGCATTCCCCTGTGGTGTATGCATTCCAGAACCTCCGCTTGGGCAGAATTAAGGTGACTTCGGGCCAATGCTATCAGAGATTGTAGAGTTCCTTGAAACAACTTAAATATAGACATGTCCTCTTCCCAGAACCTCTTGTCCTGAGCTGACTGCCCCCCCCCCCCCTCCCCTGGGGGGAAGGTCCACTCACACCTCATTGGTAGGCTTGTGTAAGGAGATTCACCCTCTGTGTGTGTGAGAATTGTGAAGGGGGGCATGTGTCTGCAAGGGGGAGTACCAGCGGGTCATTGTCCCCGGTCTTGGACACATCACATCTCAGTCCTTCAGAGGTTAAAGGAGCTGAGTTTAACCATTTCACTCTGGGTGTGGAACCTTTTGATGTTACTGCCTCAGTAACTGGTTTGTCATCCCCTGGGTCCTGCCCGTCCTCCGTCTTACACCCAGCAGCACCCCTAACTGGCATGTCCGCTATGCCTACAGGACCCACTGGGTCATTCCTTATGCCAGTTACAACTTTTCCCTCATTGGTACACAACAATACCTTTACATCGTCTATACCTTGATCTGAGACTGTGGACAACAGTGCATGTATCACATCAGGCACAGTACCATCAACCTTCTCACATTTAGATTCTCCCTGAGGGAACACCAGCTGGCTCAGCTGTCTGCCAGGTTCCTCATCTTCAGGGATCTCTGAGGCATTGGGCTCATGATATAATAGCCCATTTTCCACTAAAATCCTGTCTGAGCTATTCACTTCTACAGGAGGGGAGGGGGGTGGAGGGGGATCTTTTGCTAGTGAGTCCAGTGGCGTAACGACATTTTGGGCGCCCCCCCGCCGTTAAAGGGAGGGCGCCCAGCCACTCACCCGCCGCTCCCCCAGGTAGCCGTCAATGCGGCTGGGGGGACGGATGCTGCGGGGGACGGACGCTGCGGGGGACACAGAGGCGGCAATTACTTACAGCTGAGCCGGGCAGGGGGAGCCGGGAGCTCTCACAGTCATTACGGAAGAAAAAAAAAAAGCCCATACAATGAATGGGCAGCCTGTGATTGGCTGAGCGCTCTCTCAGCCAGTCAGATTTTGGCTGAGAGAGCGCTCAGCAGCCAATCACAGGCTGCCCATTCATTGTATGGGCTTTTTTTTTCTTCTTCAGTACAGAGTCAGACAGCTCCCGGCTCCCCCTGCCCGGCTCAGCTGTAAGTAATTGCCGCAGCTGTGTCCCCCGCAGCGTCCGTCCCCCCAGCGGCCTCGCAGCGTCCCCCCCACCTGTACAGGTAAAGACTGGGGATGGTGCGGCGGGCGGCGGGGTGTAATGTAACTATAGCACTGCAGCCCCCGGCGCCCGCACATGCATAGCGCCCCCCCGCGGTTGCGGGGGCTGCGGTGCTATAGTTACGCCCCTGAGTGAGTCCTCTTCCACACAGGCAGAGGTTAACTCACAGTTTTTCTGGGCTGCGATCACAGGCGGTGCCTCCACATTTTCTTGACCATGATATATGTACAAAATCCTCTGCCAATGATAGAGCACACACTTCTAGCTTGGTACCAGCATTCTGACCTACTTCCGCCTTGTAAAATTGCAAAGGGTCAGGTTCTGGTGCACACAAATCTGTAACACTCTCACATACATTTGCATTAGTGTTGTGCGGCTCAGCAGGTGTCACCTGAGGAACAGAAGTGTTAGCTAGTACCACTGTATCATTACCACCATCATTCTCATATCACATACATTTGTATTGCTGCTGAGTTGTACTATTAATGACATCATTATCAACTTGATATGTAACATGTCTTCTCCCCAAATCAGTCTCCAACAGTACTGTATAAGGTACACTGTCCATGATTCTGACATCCCTGGGGCCTCTTCCACCACCCCAGTCCAGATATCCCTGAGATAAAAAAGGAATGAATCCTTGCTTAGTGTGTTTCGATATCCCTTAATGAAAGTTATGGACAGTGGTTGTATCAGTGCCACACTCGATGGGTGCGCTGATCACTGCCTTCAATAATATCACAAGTATCCCCACTGTTCGGGCCCCCTCACATTTATTTTATGATGATTTGGTGTGTCTTGTTCAAAATCGCCTGGTGTGTATCCACATGCAATTTCGTATGCAATAAATTGGTTGGATATGGAGTATTATACTTCCTCAATTAAATTGCATTATAACAGACAGATATGCCACTGTCGGTGTATGAAAGAAGCCGCAGTGAGGTTGGTGAGGCGGATTCGGGTATTTTGCCTATAGCATATGCCGCTCATACACTACCAAACTCGGGCTTTAATAAATACAGTTGGTTGGTTGGCTGTGGATATGGTGTAAGACACTGTTTATGATGCGTTTGGTTCACCAATCATCATTGTATTGTAGAAACAAGTGTGGGGATAATATGCAGTGGGCCCCTACTGGGTGTGTCCCCTTAAAATTATTATCATGTGATTAAATGCGTCTTATCACTATCGCCCAGTGTGTACCCACAATGGAGATTGGTACAATAAATTGGTTGGTTCATATATTAGAATTGTTACTGAATATTACAGTTTATTTATTTGTATTAGGTGGCACTTCGGCTGTAAATACGTGGAGGAGCTCCTAACGGCGAATGAGGTCGGCAGGAGTATTGCTTATAGCATTATAGCATGCCGCTCATACGCCCAGGTTCTCTCTGTACACCTGGCTGTTCTCCGGGGATACACACAGGCAGTGTTATTGTAGCGTGTATGCCGGTGTTACACCTGATGAAGGGAACGGCGAATGAGGTCGGCAGGAGTATTGCTTATAGCATTATAGCATGCCGCTCATACGCCCCGGTTCTCTCTGTACACCTGTCTGTTCTCCGGGTATACACACAGGCAGTGTTATTGTAGCGTGTATGCCGGTGTTACACCTGATGAAGGGAACGGCGAATGAGGTCGGCAGGAGTATTGCTTATAGCATTATAGCATGCCGCTCATACGCCCAGGTTCTCTCTGTACATCTGGCTGTTCTCCGGGGATACACACGGGCAGTGTTATTGTAGCGTGTATGCCGGTGTTACACCTGATGAAGGGAACGGCGAATGAGGTCGGCAGGAGTATTGCTTATAGCATTATAGCATGCCGCTCATACGCCCCGGTTCTCTCTGTACACCTGTCTGTTCTCCGGGGATACACACGGGCAGTGTTATTGTAGCGTGTATGCCGGTGTTACACCTGATGAAGGGAACAGGCAATGAGGTCGGCAGGAGTATTGCTTATAGCATTATAGCATGCCGCTCATACGCCCAGGTTCTCTCTGTACACCTGTCTGTTCTCCGGGGATACACACAGGCAGTGTTATTGTAGTTTGTATGCCGGTGTTACACCTGATGAAGCTAACGGCGAATGAGGTCGGCAGGAGTATTGATTATAGCATTATAGCATGCCGCTCATACGCCCAGGTTCTCTCTGTACATCTGGCTGTTCTCCGGGGATACACACGGGCAGTGTTATTGTAGCGTGTATGCCGGTGTTACACCTGATGAAGGGAACGGCCAATGAGGTCGGCAGGAGTATTGCTTATAGCATTATAGCATGCCGCTCATACGCCCAGGTTCTCTCTGTACACCTGGCTGTTCTCCGGGTATACACACAGGCAGTGTTATTGTAGCGTGTATGCCGGTGTTACACCTGATGAAGGGAACGGCGAATGAGGTCGGCAGGAGTATTGCCTATAGCAGTGGTGGCCAACCCGTGGCTCTTGAGCCTCATGCGGCTCTCCCCCTTGTAAAGTGCGGCTCCTGCTCCCACTGCTACCCGCCGCCCACTGTCCGTCCCAGTCCCCCCTGCTTCCTTTGAAAAAGCTGCACCTCTCAAGCAGTGAAACGCGTTAGGAGTTACTCTGGACCGGATCAACTGTACCCATTGAATACTCCCTGCCTACCCAGACCATCTGGATCACCATTGTCTTGTCACCCACGCTCTCTCAGTCTGCTACCACCATTGGTCATCATCCCAGCCAGACATCTTGTTTACAGCGAGTGCAGGAATTGAGGTTGGCCACTTACACCATTTACCATCCAAGTTTACCAACCTTGAGGACACCTGCTTTTCATCAACCGCAAAATTGGGACCTCTAGCGAAGTGGGAAATACCTGGCTATATACAATCTTAGCCCCCGCTAACATCGGGTCATTGCCCATTGTGGCCCCACCACCGCAATCAATTAAGGACACCCTCTTAATCATATCTGGGATTAGACCATCTGAGACATCATGTGGTAACTATTAGCCCAGTGGGCCTCTTGATTTTTTTCACCGCTACACCTCCTCATTCAATGGAACTGGTCATATTATTCAATTCATCAATTCAGCCTCCGGTCCAGTTATAACAAACTTATTTGTTTTTATCCATCTGATCCCCAATTAATTTTATTATTTATTTTTCATATTGTGCAATTGTATCTAGTACTTTTAATTGTTATTAAACGTTTATACCTTTTCATCAAACCAGCGCCACTTCATTTTCCCTTTTTTGCTCCCCCCTGCTGCCGGTTCCTGAATCCCTTCTCCTTCTGAGGGGAGGAGAGCGCGCATCGCGCATCTCTCCTACCCCTTACTGTGCATCCTTGTGACTGGGCCGTCCGCCAATCAGAGCTCGTGGGCCAGCAGCCAATCAGGAGCCGGCCAGCGAGCTTTGATTGGTGGACGGCCCAGTCACAGGGAAGTGAGGGGGAAGGAGATGTGCGGTGTGGGGGCATACCAGCTTTTTGGCACTGTGGGGGCATACCAGCTTTCTGGCACCGTAGGGGCATACCCGGCACCGTGTGGTGCATACCTGGCACCGTGGGGGGCATATGTGTATCTGGCACTATTGGGGGCATATGTATATATGGCACTGCTCTATTGGAGGCATATTTGTATCACACCCACCCAAGGGGTCAAAATACACTACGCCCCTTTTTTTGGCGCATGTGCCTTCGGCGCGCGCATGATGTCGGCTCTTTAGCTTGACTACCAATATTTTTCGGCTCTTTACCTCTGACCGGTTGGCCACCCCTGGCTTATAGCATTATAGCATGCCGCTCATACGCCCAGGTTCTCTCTGTACACCTGTCTGTTCTCCGGGTATACACACAGGCAGTGTTATTGTAGCGTGTATGCCGGTGTTACACCTGATGAAGGAACGGCGAATGAGGTCGGCAGGAGTATTGCTTATAGCATTATAGCATGCCGCTCATACGCCCAGGTTCTCTCTGTACACCTGTCTGTTCTCCGGGTATACACACAGGCAGTGTTATTGTAGCGTGTATGCCGGTGTTACACCTGATGAAGGGAACGGCGAATGAGGTTGGCAGGAGTATTGCTTATAGCATTATAGCATGCCGCTCATACGCCCCGGTTCTCTCTGTACACCTGTCTGTTCTCCGGGGATACACACAGGCAGTGTTATTGTAGCGTGTATGCCGGTGTTACACCTGATGAAGGGAACGGCGAATGAGGTTGGCAGGAGTATTGCTTATAGCATTATAGCATGCCGCTCATACGCCCAGGTTCTCTCTGTACACCTGTCTGTTCTCCGGGTATACACACAGGCAGTGTTATTGTAGTTTGTATGCCGGTGTTACACTGGGAGACACCACAGTGTGATGGTCACAGTGCGGCTCCCCCTGTCAGTGCAACTTTGTATTCCGGTTACACGCTAATGTTACAGGTAGGCAGTATGGACGCCGGACTCCTTTAGCAGCACAAACAGCTGGCTGCTGTGCAGCAGGAATGGAGGAGATCATGGTCAGGGTCTGACCCCACGACTCCTGTCCGATAGTCTCTCTGGTACTGTCTGTGGTGCGCAACAATCACAAACCAAAATACATTGTGTATTGGGGAAGGGATATGGGAGTTTAGCACACTAAATGTGTGTGGTCCACGCGCGTATCGCCGTTAGCTTCATCAGGTGTAACACCGGCATACACGCTACATAACACTGCCTGTGTGTATCCCCGGAGAACAGCCAGGTGTACAGAGAGAACCGGGGCGTATGAGCGGCATGCTATAATGCTATAAGCAATACTCCTGCCGACCTCATTCGCCGTCCCTTCATCAGGTGTAACACCGGCATACACGCTACAATAACACTGCCTGTGTGTATACCCGGAGAACAGACAGGTGTACAGAGAGAACCTGGGCGTATGAGCGGCATGCTATAATGCTATAAGCAATACTCCTGCCGACCTCATTCGCCGTTCCTTCATCAGGTGTAACACCGGCATGCACGCTACAATAACACTGGCCGTGTGTATCCCCGGTGAACAGACAGGTGTACAGAGAGAACCGGGGCGTATGAGCTGCATGCTATAATGCTATAAGCAATACTCCTGCCGACCTCATTCGCCGTTCCCTTCATCAGGTATAACACCGGCATACACGCTACAATAACACTGCCTGTGTGTATCCCCGGAGAACAGCCAGGTGTACAGAGAGAACCTGGGCGTATGAGCGGCATGCTATAATGCTATAAGCAATACTCCTGCCGACCTCATTCGCCGTTCCCTTCATCAGGTGTAACACCGGCATACACGCTACAATAACACTGGCCGTGTGTATCCCCGGTGAACAGCCAGGTGTACAGAGAGAACCGGGGCGTATGAGCGGCATGCTATAATGCTATAAGCAATACTCCTGCCGACCTCATTCGCCGTTCCTTCATCAGGTGTAACACCGGCATACAAACTACAATAACACTGCCTGTGTGTATCCCCGGAGAACAGACAGGTGTACAGAGAGAACCTGGGCGTATGAGCGGCATGCTATAATGCTATAAGCAATACTCCTGCCGACCTCATTCGCCGTCCCTTCATCAGGTGTAACACCGGCATAAACGCTACAATAACACTGCCTGTGTGTATACCCGGAGAACAGCCAGGTGTACAGAGAGAACCTGGGCGTATGAGCGGCATGCTATAATGCTATAAGCAATACTCCTGCCGTCCTCATTCGCCGTTCCATTCATCAGGTGTAACACCGGCATACACGCTACAATAACACTGCCTGTGTGTATACCCGGAGAACAGCCAGGTGTACAGAGAGAACCTGGGCGTATGAGCGGCATGCTATAATGCTATAAGCAATACTCCTGCCGACCTCATTCGCCGTTCCTTCATCAGGTGTAACACCGGCATACAAACTACAATAACACTGCCCGTGTGTATCCCCGGAGAACAGACAGGTGTACAGAGAGAACCGGGGCGTATGAGCGGCATGCTATAATGCTATAAGCAATACTCCTGCCGACCTCATTCGCCGTTCCCTTCATCAGGTGTAACACCGGCATACACGCTACAATAACACTGGCCGTGTGTATCCCCGGTGAACAGCCAGGTGTACAGAGAGAACCGGGGCGTATGAGCGGCATGCTATAATGCTATAAGCAATACTCCTGCCGACCTCATTCGCCGTTCCTTCATCAGGTGTAACACCGGCATACAAACTACAATAACACTGCCTGTGTGTATCCCCGGAGAACAGACAGGTGTACAGAGAGAACCGGGGCGTATGAGCGGCATGCTATAATGCTATAAGCAATACTCCTGCCGACCTCATTCGCCGTCCCTTCATCAGGTGTAACACCGGCATACACGCTACAATAACACTGCCTGTGTGTATACCCGGAGAACAGCCAGGTGTACAGAGAGAACCGGGGCGTATGAGCGGCATGCTATAATGCTATAAGCAATACTCCTGCCGACCTCATTCGCCGTTCCCTTCATCAGGTGTAACACCGGCATACAAACTACAATAACACTGCCTGTGTGTATACCCGGAGAACAGCCAGGTGTACAGAGAGAATCTGGGCGTATGAGCGGCATGCTATAATGCTATAAGCAATACTCCTGCCGTCCTCATTCGCCGTTCCTTCATCAGGTGTAACACCGGCATACACGCTACAATAACACTGCCTGTGTGTATACCCGGAGAACAGCCAGGTGTACAGAGAGAACCTGGGCGTATGAGCGGCATGCTATAATGCTATAAGCAATACTCCTGCCGACCTCATTCGCCGTTCCCTTCATCAGGTGTAACACCGGCATACACGCTACAATAACACTGCCTGTGTGTATACCCGGAGAACAGCCAGGTGTACAGAGAGAACCGGGGCGTATGAGCGGCATGCTATAATGCTATAAGCAATACTCCTGCCGACCTCATTCGCCGTTCCCTTCATCAGGTGTAACACCGGCATACAAACTACAATAACACTGCCTGTGTGTATACCCGGAGAACAGCCAGGTGTACAGAGAGAACCGGGGCGTATGAGCGGCATGCTATAATGCTATAAGCAATACTCCTGCCGTCCTCATTCGCCGTTCCTTCATCAGGTGTAACACCGGCATACACGCTACAATAACACTGCCTGTGTGTATACCCGGAGAACAGCCAGGTGTACAGAGAGAACCTGGGCGTATGAGCGGCATGCTATAATGCTATAAGCAATACTCCTGCCGACCTCATTCGCCGTTCCCTTCATCAGGTGTAACACCGGCATACAAACTACAATAACACTGCCTGTGTGTATACCCGGAGAACAGCCAGGTGTACAGAGAGAACCGGGGCGTATGAGCGGCATGCTATAATGCTATAAGCAATACTCCTGCCGACCTCATTCGCCGTTCCCTTCATCAGGTGTAACACCGGCATACACGCTACAATAACACTGCCTGTGTGTATCCCCGGAGAACAGACAGGTGTACAGAGAGAACCTGGGCGTATGAGCGGCATGCTATAATGCTATAAGCAATACTCCTGCCGACCTCATTCGCCGTTCCTTCATCAGGTGTAACACCGGCATACAAACTACAATAACACTGCCCGTGTGTATACCCGGAGAACAGACAGGTGTACAGAGAGAACCTGGGCGTATGAGCGGCATGCTATAATGCTATAAGCAATACTCCTGCCGACCTCATTCGTCGTTCCCTTCATCAGGTGTAACATCGGCATACAAACTACAATAACACTGCCTGTGTGTATCCCCGGAGAACAGCCAGGTGTACAGAGAGAACCGGGGCGTATGAGCGGCATGCTATAATGCTATAAGCAATACTCCTGCCGACCTCATTCGCCGTTCCCTTCATCAGGTGTAACACCGGCATACACGCTACAATAACACTGCCCGTGTGTATCCCCGGAGAACAGACAGGTGTACAGAGAGAACCGGGGCGTATGAGCGGCATGCTATAATGCTATAATCAATACTCCTGCCGACCTCATTCGCCGTTCCCTTCATCAGGTGTAACACCGGCATACACGCTACAATAACACTGGCCGTGTGTATACCCGGAGAACAGACAGGTGTACAGAGAGAACCTGGGCGTATGAGCGGCATGCTATAATGCTATAAGCAATACTCCTGCCGACCTCATTCGCCGTTCCTTCATCAGGTGTAACACCGGCATACACGCTACAATAACACTGCCTGTGTGTATACCCGGAGAACAGCCAGGTGTACAGAGAGAACCGGGGCGTATGAGCGGCATGCTATAATGCTATAAGCAATACTCCTGCCGACCTCATTCGCCGTTCCCTTCATCAGGTGTAACACCGGCATACACGCTACAATAACACTGCCTGTGTGTATCCCTGGAGAACAGACAGGTGTACAGAGAGAACCTTGGCGTATGAGCGGCATGCTATAATGCTATAAGCAATACTCCTGCCGACCTCATTCGCCGTTCCTTCATCAGGTGTAACACCGGCATACAAACTACAATAACACTGCCCGTGTGTATACCCGGAGAACAGACAGGTGTACAGAGAGAACCGGGGCGTATGAGCGGCATGCTATAATGCTATAAGCAATACTCCTGCCGACCTCATTCGCCGTCCCTTCATCAGGTGTAACACCGGCATACACGCTACAATAACACTGCCTGTGTGTATCCCCGGAGAACAGCCAGGTGTACAGAGAGAACCGGGGCGTATGAGCGGCATGCTATAATGCTATAAGCAATACTCCTGCCGACCTCATTCGCCGTTCCCTTCATCAGGTGTAACACCGGCATACACGCTACAATAACACTGCCCGTGTGTATCCCCGGAGAACAGCCAGGTGTACAGAGAGAACCGGGGCGTATGAGCGGCATGCTATAATGCTATAAGCAATACTCCTGTCGACCTCATTGGCAGGTCCCTTCATCAGGTGTAACACCGGCATACACGCTACAATAACACTGCCCGTGTGTATCCCCGGTGAACAGCCAGGTGTACAGAGAGAACCTGGGCGTATGAGCGGCATGCTATAATGCTATAAGCAATACTCCTGCCGTCCTCATTCGCCGTTCCCTTCATCAGGTGTAACACCGGCATACACGCTACAATAACACTGCCTGTGTGTATCCCCGGAGAACAGACAGGTGTACAGAGAGAACCGGGGCGTATGAGCGGCATGCTATAATGCTATAAGCAATACTCCTGCCGTCCTCATTCGCCGTTCCCTTCATCAGGTGTAACACCGGCATACACGCTACAATAACACTGCCTGTGTGTATACCCGGAGAACAGACAGGTGTACAGAGAGAACCGGGGCGTATGAGCGGCATGCTATAATGCTATAAGCAATACTCCTGCCGACCTCATTCGCCGTTACCTTCATCAGGTGTAACACCGGCATACACGCTACAATAACACTGCCCGTGTGTATACCCGGAGAACAGACAGGTGTACAGAGAGAACCTGGGCGTATGAGCGGCATGCTATAATGCTATAAGCAATACTCCTGCCGACCTCATTGGCAGGTCCCTTCATCAGGTGTAACACCGGCATACACGCTACAATAACACTGCCCGTGTGTATACCCGGAGAACAGACAGGTGTACAGAGAGAACCGGGGCGTATGAGCGGCATGCTATAATGCTATAAGCAATACTCCTGCCGACCTAATTGGCAGGTCCCTTCATCAGGTGTAACACCGGCATACACGCTACAATAACACTGCCCGTGTGTATACCCGGAGAACAGACAGGTGTACAGAGAGAACCGGGGCGTATGAGCGGCATGCTATAATGCTATAAGCAATACTCCTGCCGACCTCATTGGCAGGTCCCTTCATCAGGTGTAACACCGGCATACACGCTACAATAACACTGCCCGTGTGTATACCCGGAGAACAGACAGGTGTACAGAGAGAACCGGGGCGTATGAGCTGCATGCTATAATGCTATAAGCAATACTCCTGCCGACCTCATTGGCCGTTCCTTCATCAGGTGTAACACCGGCATACACGCTACAATAACACTGCCCGTGTGTATACCCGGAGAACAGACAGGTGTACAGAGAGAACCGGGGCGTATGAGCGGCATGCTATAATGCTATAAGCAATACTCCTGTCGACCTCATTGGCAGGTCCCTTCATCAGGTGTAACACCGGCATACACGCTACAATAACACTGGCCGTGTGTATCCCCGGAGAACAGACAGGTGTACAGAGAGAACCTGGGCGTATGAGCGGCATGCTATAATGCTATAAGCAATACTCCTGCCGACCTCATTCGCCGTCCCTTCATCAGGTGTAACACCGGCATACACGCTACAATAACACTGCCTGTGTGTATCCCCGGAGAACAGCCAGGTGTACAGAGAGAACCTGGGCGTATGAGCGGCATGCTATAATGCTATAAGCAATACTCCTGTCGACCTCATTGGCAGGTCCCTTCATCAGGTGTAACACCGGCATACACGCTACAATAACACTGCCCGTGTGTATCCCCGGAGAACAGACAGGTGTACAGAGAGAACCTGGGCGTATGAGCGGCATGCTATAATGCTATAAGCAATACTCCTGCCGACCTCATTCGCCGTTCCCTTCATCAGGTGTAACACCGGCATACACGCTACAATAACACTGCCTGTGTGTATACCCGGAGAACAGACAGGTGTACAGAGAGAACCTGGGCGTATGAGCGGCATGCTATAATGCTATAAGCAATACTCCTGCCGACCTCATTCGCCGTTCCCATCATCAGGTGTAACACCGGCATACACGCACCAATAACACTGCCTGTGTGTATCCCCGGAGAACAGACAGGTGTACAGAGAGAACCTGGGCGTATGAGCGGCATGCTATAATGCTATAAGCAATACTCCTGCCGACCTCATTGGCAGGTCCCTTCATCAGGTGTAACACCGGCATACACGCTACAATAACACTGCCCGTGTGTATCCCCGGAGAACAGCCAGGTGTACAGAGAGAACCTGGGCGTATGAGCGGCATGCTATAATGCTATAAGCAATACTCCTGCCGACCTCATTGGCCGTTCCCTTCATCAGGTGTAACACCGGCATACACGCTACAATAACACTGCCCGTGTGTATCCCCGGAGAACAGACAGGTGTACAGAGAGAACCTGGGCGTATGAGCGGCATGCTATAATGCTATAAGCAATACTCCTGCCGACCTCATTCGCCGTCCCTTCATCAGGTGTAACACCGGCATACACGCTACAATAACACTGCCCGTGTGTATCCCCGGAGAACAGACAGGTGTACAGAGAGAACCGGGGCGTATGAGCGGCATGCTATAATGCTATAAGCAATACTCCTGCCGACCTCATTCGTCGTTCCCTTCATCAGGTGTACTGTAACACCGGCATACACGCTACAATAACACTGCCTGTGTGTATACCCGGAGAACAGCCAGGTGTACAGAGAGAACTGGGGCGTATGAGCGGCATGCTATAATGCTATAAGCAATACTCCTGCCGACCTCATTCGCCGTTCCTTCATCAGGTGTAACACCGGCATACAAACTACAATAACACTGCCCGTGTGTATCCCCGGAGAACAGCCAGGTGTACAGAGAGAACCTGGGCGTATGAGCGGCATGCTATAATGCTATAAGCAATACTCCTGCCGACCTCATTCGCCGTTCCCTTCATCAGGTGTAACACCGGCATACACGCTACAATAACACTGGCCGTGTGTATACCCGGAGAACAGACAGGTGTACAGAGAGAACCTGGGCGTATGAGCGGCATGCTATAATGCTATAATCAATACTCCTGCCGACCTCATTCGCCGTTCCTTCATCAGGTGTAACACCAGCATGCACGCTACAATAACACTGCCCGTGTGTATCCCCGGAGAACAGCCAGGTGTACAGAGAGAACCGGGGCGTATGAGCGGCATGCTATAATGCTATAAGCAATACTCCTGCCGACCTCATTCGCCTTTCCTTCATCAGGTGTAACACCGGCATACAAACTACAATAACACTGCCCGTGTGTATCCCCGGAGAACAGCCAGGTGTACAGAGAGAACCTGGGCGTATGAGCGGCATGCTATAATGCTGAAAGCAATACTCCTGCCGACCTCATTCGCCGTTCCTTCATCAGGTGTAACACCGGCATACACGCTACAATAACACTGGCCGTGTGTATCCCCGGAGAACAGCCAGGTGTACAGAGAGAACCTGGGCGTATGAGCGGCATGCTATAATGCTATAAGCTATACTCCTGCCGACCTCATTGGCAGGTCCCTTCATCAGGTGTAACACCGGCATACAAACTACAATAACACTGCCTGTGTGTATACCCGGAGAACAGACAGGTGTACAGAGAGAACCGGGGCGTATGAGCGGCATGCTATAATGCTATAAGCAATACTCCTGCCGACCTCATTCGCCGTCCCTTCATCAGGTGTAACACCGGCATACAAACTACAATAACACTGGCCGTGTGTATCCCCGGAGAACAGACAGGTGTACAGAGAGAACCGGGGCGTATGAGCGGCATGCTATAATGCTATAAGCAATACTCCTGCCGACCTCATTCGCCGTTCCTTCATCAGGTGTAACACCGGCATACACGCTACAATAACACTGCCCGTGTGTATACCCGGAGAACAGCCAGGTGTACAGAGAGAACCTGGGCGTATGAGCGGCATGCTATAATGCTATAAGCAATACTCCTGCCGTCCTCATTCGCCGTTCCATTCATCAGGTGTAACACCGGCATACACGCTACAATAACACTGCCTGTGTGTATCCCCGGAGAACAGCCAGGTGTACAGAGAGAACCTGGGCGTATGAGCGGCATGCTATAATGCTATAAGCAATACTCCTGCCGACCTCATTCGCCGTTCCCTTCATCAGGTGTAACACCGGCATACACGCTACAATAACACTGGCCGTGTGTATACCCGGAGAACAGACAGGTGTACAGAGAGAACCTGGGCGTATGAGCGGCATGCTATAATGCTATAATCAATACTCCTGCCGACCTCATTCGCCGTTCCTTCATCAGGTGTAACACCGGCATACACGCTACAATAACACTGCCCGTGTGTATCCCCGGAGAACAGACAGGTGTACAGAGAGAACCGGGGCGTATGAGCGGCATGCTATAATGCTATAAGCAATACTCCTGCCGACCTCATTCGCCGTTCCTTCATCAGGTGTAACACCGGCATGCACGCTACAATAACACTGCCCGTGTGTATCCCCGGAGAACAGCCAGGTGTACAGAGAGAACCGGGGCGTATGAGCGGCATGCTATAATGCTATAAGCAATACTCCTGCCGACCTCATTCGCCTTTCCTTCATCAGGTGTAACACCGGCATACAAACTACAATAACACTGCCCGTGTGTATCCCCGGAGAACAGCCAGGTGTACAGAGAGAACCTGGGCGTATGAGCGGCATGCTATAATGCTATAAGCAATACTCCTGCCGACCTCATTCGCCGTTCCTTCATCAGGTGTAACACCGGCATACACGCTACAATAACACTGGCCGTGTGTATCCCCGGAGAACAGCCAGGTGTACAGAGAGAACCTGGGCGTATGAGCGGCATGCTATAATGCTATAAGCTATACTCCTGCCGACCTCATTGGCAGGTCCCTTCATCAGGTGTAACACCGGCATACAAACTACAATAACACTGCCTGTGTGTATACCCGGAGAACAGACAGGTGTACAGAGAGAACCGGGGCGTATGAGCGGCATGCTATAATGCTATAAGCAATACTCCTGCCGACCTCATTCGCCGTCCCTTCATCAGGTGTAACACCGGCATACAAACTACAATAACACTGGCCGTGTGTATCCCCGGAGAACAGACAGGTGTACAGAGAGAACCGGGGCGTATGAGCGGCATGCTATAATGCTATAAGCAATACTCCTGCCGACCTCATTCGCCGTTCCTTCATCAGGTGTAACACCGGCATACACGCTACAATAACACTGCCCGTGTGTATACCCGGAGAACAGCCAGGTGTACAGAGAGAACCTGGGCGTATGAGCGGCATGCTATAATGCTATAAGCAATACTCCTGCCGTCCTCATTCGCCGTTCCCTTCATCAGGTGTAACACCGGCATACAAACTACAATAACACTGGCCGTGTGTATCCCCGGAGAACAGACAGGTGTACAGAGAGAACCGGGGCGTATGAGCGGCATGCTATAATGCTATAAGCAATACTCCTGCCGACCTCATTCGCCGTTCCCTTCATCAGGTGTAACACCGGCATACACGCTACAATAACACTGGCCGTGTGTATCCCCGGAGAACAGCCAGGTGTACAGAGAGAACCTGGGCGTATGAGCGGCATGCTATAATGCTATAAGCAATACTCCTGCCGACCTCATTCGCCGTTCCCTTCATCAGGTGTAACACCGGCATACACGCTACAATAACACTGCCCGTGTGTATCCCCGGAGAACAGCCAGGTGTACAGAGAGAACCGGGGCGTATGAGCGGCATGCTATAATGCTATAAGCAATACTCCTGCCGACCTCATTCGCCGTTCCTTCATCAGGTGTAACACCGGCATACACGCTACAATAACACTGCCTGTGTGTATCCCCGGAGAACAGCCAGGTGTACAGAGAGAACCTGGGCGTATGAGCGGCATGCTATAATGCTATAAGCAATACTCCTGCCGACCTCATTCGCCGTTCCCTTCATCAGGTGTAACACCGGCATACACGCTACAATAACACTGCCTGTGTGTATACCCGGAGAACAGACAGGTGTACAGAGAGAACCTGGGCGTATGAGCGGCATGCTATAATGCTATAAGCAATACTCCTGCCGTCCTCATTCGCCGTTACCTTCATCAGGTGTAACACCGGCATACACGCTACAATAACACTGCCCGTGTGTATACCCGGAGAACAGACAGGTGTACAGAGAGAACCGGGGCGTATGAGCGGCATGCTATAATGCTATAAGCAATACTCCTGCCGACCTCATTGGCAGGTCCCTTCATCAGGTGTAACACCGGCATACAAACTACAATAACACTGGCCGTGTGTATCCCCGGAGAACAGACAGGTGTACAGAGAGAACCGGGGCGTATGAGCGGCATGCTATAATGCTATAAGCAATACTCCTGCCGTCCTCATTCGCCGTTCCCTTCATCAGGTGTAACACCGGCATACACGCTACAATAACACTGCCCGTGTGTATACCCGGAGAACAGACAGGTGTACAGAGAGAACCTGGGCGTATGAGTGGCATGCTATAATGCTATAAGCAATACTCCTGCCGACCTCATTGGCAGGTCCCTTCATCAGGTGTAACACCGGCATACACGCTACAATAACACTGGCCGTGTGTATACCCGGAGAACAGACAGGTGTACAGAGAGAACCGGGGCGTATGAGCGGCATGCTATAATGCTATAAGCAATACTCCTGCCGACCTCATTCGCCGTTCCCTTCATCAGGTGTAACACCGGCATACACGCTACAATAACACTGCCTGTGTGTATACCCGGAGAACAGACAGGTGTACAGAGAGAACCGGGGCGTATGAGCGGCATGCTATAATGCTATAAGCAATACTCCTGCCGACCTCATTCGCCGTCCCTTCATCAGGTGTAACACCGGCATACACGCTACAATAACACTGCCTGTGTGTATACCCGGAGAACAGACAGGTGTACAGAGAGAACCGGGGCGTATGAGCGGCATGCTATAATGCTATAAGCAATACTCCTGCCGACCTCATTCGCCGTCCCTTCATCAGGTGTAACACCGGCATACACGCTACAATAACACTGCCTGTGTGTATACCCGGAGAACAGCCAGGTGTACAGAGAGAACCGGGGCGTATGAGCGGCATGCTATAATGCTATAAGCAATACTCCTGTCGACCTCATTGGCAGGTCCCTTCATCAGGTGTAACACCGGCATACAAACTACAATAACACTGCCTGTGTGTATACCCGGAGAACAGACAGGTGTACAGAGAGAACCTGGGCGTATGAGCGGCATGCTATAATGCTATAAGCAATACTCCTGTCGACCTCATTGGCAGGTCCCTTCATCAGGTGTAACACCGGCATACACGCTACAATAACACTGCCCGTGTGTATCCCCGGTGAACAGCCAGGTGTACAGAGAGAACCTGGGCGTATGAGCGGCATGCTATAATGCTATAAGCAATACTCCTGCCGACCTCATTCGCCGTCCCTTCATCAGGTGTAAAACCGGCATACACGCTACAATAACACTGCCTGTGTGTATACCCGGAGAACAGACAGGTGTACAGAGAGAACCGGGGCGTATGAGCGGCATGCTATAATGCTATAAGCAATACTCCTGCCGACCTCATTCGCCGTTCCCTTCATCAGGTGTAACACCGGCATACACGCTACAATAACACTGCCTGTGTGTATACCCGGAGAACAGCCAGGTGTACAGAGAGAACCGGGGCGTATGAGCGGCATGCTATAATGCTATAAGCAATACTCCTGTCGACCTCATTGGCAGGTCCCTTCATCAGGTGTAACACCGGCATACACGCTACAATAACACTGCCTGTGTGTATCCCCGGAGAACAGCCAGGTGTACAGAGAGAACCTGGGTGTATGAGCGGCATGCTATAATGCTATAAGCAATACTCCTGCCGACCTCATTCGCCGTTCCCTTCATCAGGTGTAACACCGGCATACAAACTACAATAACACTGCCTGTGTGTATCCCCGGAGAACAGACAGGTGTACAGAGAGAACCTGGGCGTATGAGCGGCATGCTATAATGCTATAAGCAATACTCCTGCCGACCTCATTCGCCGTCCCTTCATCAGGTGTAACACCGGCATACACGCTACAATAACACTGCCTGTGTGTATACCCGGAGAACAGACAGGTGTACAGAGAGAACCGGGGCGTATGAGCGGCATGCTATAATGCTATAAGCAATACTCCTGCCGACCTCATTCGCCGTTCCCTTCATCAGGTGTAACACCGGCATACACGCTACAATAACACTGCCTGTGTGTATACCCGGAGAACAGCCAGGTGTACAGAGAGAACCTGGGCGTATGAGCGGCATGCTATAATGCTATAAGCAATACTCCTGCCGACCTCATTCGCCGTCCCTTCATCAGGTGTAACACCGGCATACACGCTACAATAACACTGCCCGTGTGTATACCCGGATAACAGCCAGGTGTACAGAGAGAACCGGGGCGTATGAGCGGCATGCTATAATGCTATAAGCAATACTCCTGCCGACCTCATTCGCCGTCCCTTCATCAGGTGTAACACCGGCATACAAACTACAATAACACTGGCCGTGTGTATCCCCGGAGAACAGCCAGGTGTACAGAGAGAACCTGGGCGTATGAGCGGCATGCTATAATGCTATAAGCAATACTCCTGCCGACCTCATTCGCCGTTCCTTCATCAGGTGTAACACCGGCATACACGCTACAATAACACTGCCTGTGTGTATCCCCGGAGAACAGACAGGTGTACAGAGAGAACCTGGGCGTATGAGCGGCATGCTATAATGCTATAAGCAATACTCCTGCCGACCTCATTCGCCGTCCCTTCATCAGGTGTAACACCGGCATACACGCTACAATAACACTGCCCGTGTGTATACCCGGAGAACAGACAGGTGTACAGAGAGAACCGGGGCGTATGAGCGGCATGCTATAATGCTATAAGCAATACTCCTGCCGACCTCATTGGCAGGTCCCTTCATCAGGTGTAACACCGGCATACACGCTACAATAACACTGCCCGTGTGTATACCCGGAGAACAGACAGGTGTACAGAGAGAACCTGGGCGTATGAGCGGCATGCTATAATGCTATAAGCAATACTCCTGCCGACCTCATTCGCCGTTCCCTTCATCAGGTGTAACACCGGAATACACGCTACAATAACACTGCCCGTGTGTATCCCCGGAGAACAGACAGGTGTACAGAGAGAACCTGGGCGTATGAGCGGCATGCTATAATGCTATAAGCAATACTCCTGTCGACCTCATTGGCAGGTCCCTTCATCAGGTGTAACACCGGCATACACGCTACAATAACACTGGCCGTGTGTATCCCCGGAGAACAGCCAGGTGTACAGAGAGAACCTGGGCGTATGAGCGGCATGCTATAATGCTATAAGCAATACTCCTGCCGACCTCATTCGCCGTTCCTTCATCAGGTGTAACACCGGCATACACGCTACAATAACACTGGCCGTGTGTATACCCGGAGAACAGACAGGTGTACAGAGAGAACCTGGGCGTATGAGCGGCATGCTATAATGCTATAAGCAATACTCCTGCCGACCTCATTCGCCGTCCCTTCATCAGGTGTAACACCGGCATACAAACTACAATAACACTGCCTGTGTGTATACCCGGAGAACAGCCAGGTGTACAGAGAGAACCTGGGCGTATGAGTGGCATGCTATAATGCTATAAGCAATACTCCTGTCGACCTCATTGGCAGGTCCCTTCATCAGGTGTAACACCGGCATACACGCTACAATAACACTGCCCGTGTGTATCCCCGGAGAACAGACAGGTGTACAGAGAGAACCTGGGCGTATGAGCGGCATGCTATAATGCTATAAGCAATACTCCTGCCGACCTCATTCGCCGTTCCCTTCATCAGGTGTAACACCGGCATACACGCTACAATAACACTGCCTGTGTGTATACCCGGAGAACAGACAGGTGTACAGAGAGAACCTGGGCGTATGAGCGGCATGCTATAATGCTATAAGCAATACTCCTGCCGACCTCATTCGCCGTTCCCATCATCAGGTGTAACACCGGCATACACGCACCAATAACACTGCCTGTGTGTATCCCCGGAGAACAGACAGGTGTACAGAGAGAACCTGGGCGTATGAGCGGCATGCTATAATGCTATAAGCAATACTCCTGCCGACCTCATTGGCAGGTCCCTTCATCAGGTGTAACACCGGCATACACGCTACAATAACACTGCCCGTGTGTATCCCCGGAGAACAGCCAGGTGTACAGAGAGAACCTGGGCGTATGAGCGGCATGCTATAATGCTATAAGCAATACTCCTGCCGACCTCATTGGCCGTTCCCTTCATCAGGTGTAACACCGGCATACACGCTACAATAACACTGCCCGTGTGTATCCCCGGAGAACAGACAGGTGTACAGAGAGAACCTGGGCGTATGAGCGGCATGCTATAATGCTATAAGCAATACTCCTGCCGACCTCATTCGCCGTCCCTTCATCAGGTGTAACACCGGCATACACGCTACAATAACACTGCCCGTGTGTATCCCCGGAGAACAGACAGGTGTACAGAGAGAACCGGGGCGTATGAGCGGCATGCTATAATGCTATAAGCAATACTCCTGCCGACCTCATTCGTCGTTCCCTTCATCAGGTGTAACACCGGCATACACGCTACAATAACACTGCCTGTGTGTATCCCCGGAGAACAGACAGGTGTACAGAGAGAACCGGGGCGTATGAGCGGCATGCTATAATGCTATAAGCAATACTCCTGCCGACCTCATTCGCCGTTCCTTCATCAGGTGTAACACCGGCATACAAACTACAATAACACTGCCCGTGTGTATCCCCGGAGAACAGCCAGGTGTACAGAGAGAACCTGGGCGTATGAGCGGCATGCTATAATGCTATAAGCAATACTCCTGCCGACCTCATTCGCCGTTCCCTTCATCAGGTGTAACACCGGCATACACGCTACAATAACACTGGCCGTGTGTATACCCGGAGAACAGACAGGTGTACAGAGAGAACCTGGGCGTATGAGCGGCATGCTATAATGCTATAATCAATACTCCTGCCGACCTCATTCGCCGTTCCTTCATCAGGTGTAACACCGGCATGCACGCTACAATAACACTGCCCGTGTGTATCCCCGGAGAACAGCCAGGTGTACAGAGAGAACCGGGGCGTATGAGCGGCATGCTATAATGCTATAAGCAATACTCCTGCCGACCTCATTCGCCTTTCCTTCATCAGGTGTAACACCGGCATACACGCTACAATAACACTGCCTGTGTGTATACCCGGAGAACAGACAGGTGTACAGAGAGAACCTGGGCGTATGAGCGGCATGCTATAATGCTATAAGCAATACTCCTGCCGACCTCATTCGCCGTTCCCTTCATCAGGTGTAACACCAGCATACAAACTACAATAACACTGGCCGTGTGTATACCCGGAGAACAGACAGGTGTACAGAGAGAACCTGGGCGTATGAGCGGCATGCTATAATGCTATAATCAATACTCCTGCCGTCCTCATTCGCCGTTCCTTCATCAGGTGTAACACCGGCATACAAACTACAATAACACTGCCCGTGTGTATACCCGGAGAACAGACAGGTGTACAGAGAGAACCTGGGCGTATGAGCGGCATGCTATAATGCTATAAGCAATACTCCTGCCGACCTCATTCGCCGTTCCTTCATCAGGTGTAACACCGGCATACACGCTACAATAACACTGCCTGTGTGTATCCCCGGAGAACAGCCAGGTGTACAGAGAGAACCGGGGCGTATGAGCGGCATGCTATAATGCTATAAGCAATACTCCTGCCGACCTCATTCGCCGTTCCCTTCATCAGGTGTAACACCGGCATACACGCTACAATAACACTGCCCGTGTGTATCCCCGGAGAACAGACAGGTGTACAGAGAGAACCTGGGCGTATGAGCGGCATGCTATAATGCTATAAGCAATACTCCTGCCGACCTCATTGGCCGTTCCCTTCATCAGGTGTAACACCGGCATACAAACTACAATAACACTGCCCGTGTGTATCCCCGGAGAACAGCCAGGTGTACAGAGAGAACCTGGGCGTATGAGCGGCATGCTATAATGCTATAAGCAATACTCCTGCCGACCTCATTGGCAGGTCCCTTCATCAGGTGTAACACCGGCATACAAACTACAATAACACTGGCCGTGTGTATCCCCGGAGAACAGACAGGTGTACAGAGAGAACCGGGGCGTATGAGCGGCATGCTATAATGCTATAAGCAATACTCCTGCCGACCTCATTCGCCGTTCCTTCATCAGGTGTAACACCGGCATACACGCTACAATAACACTGCCCGTGTGTATCCCCGGAGAACAGACAGGTGTACAGAGAGAACCTGGGCGTATGAGCGGCATGCTATAATGCTATAAGCAATACTCCTGCCGACCTCATTCGCCGTTCCTTCATCAGGTGTAACACCGGCATACACGCTACAATAACACTGGCCGTGTGTATACCCGGAGAACAGACAGGTGTACAGAGAGAACTGGGGCGTATGAGCGGCATGCTATAATGCTATAAGCAATACTCCTGCCGACCTCATTCGCCGTTCCCTTCATCAGGTGTAACACCGGCATACACGCTACAATAACACTGGCCGTGTGTATCCCCGGAGAACAGCCAGGTGTACAGAGAGAACCTGGGCGTATGAGCGGCATGCTATAATGCTATAAGCAATACTCCTGCCGACCTCATTCGCCGTTCCCTTCATCAGGTGTAACACCGGCATACACGCTACAATAACACTGCCCGTGTGTATCCCCGGAGAACAGCCAGGTGTACAGAGAGAACCGGGGCGTATGAGCGGCATGCTATAATGCTATAAGCAATACTCCTGCCGACCTCATTCGCCGTTCCTTCATCAGGTGTAACACCGGCATACACGCTACAATAACACTGCCTGTGTGTATCCCCGGAGAACAGCCAGGTGTACAGAGAGAACCTGGGCGTATGAGCGGCATGCTATAATGCTATAAGCAATACTCCTGCCGTCCTAATTCGCCGTTACCTTCATCAGGTGTAACACCGGCATACACGCTACAATAACACTGCCCGTGTGTATACCCGGAGAACAGACAGGTGTACAGAGAGAACCGGGGCGTATGAGCGGCATGCTATAATGCTATAAGCAATACTCCTGCCGACCTCATTGGCAGGTCCCTTCATCAGGTGTAACACCGGCATACAAACTACAATAACACTGCCTGTGTGTATCCCCGGAGAACAGACAGGTGTACAGAGAGAACCGGGGCGTATGAGCGGCATGCTATAATGCTATAAGCAATACTCCTGCCGACCTCATTCGCCGTTCCCTTCATCAGGTGTAACACCGGCATACACGCTACAATAACACTGCCTGTGTGTATCCCCGGAGAACAGCCAGGTGTACAGAGAGAACCGGGGCGTATGAGCGGCATGCTATAATGCTATAAGCAATACTCCTGCCGTCCTCATTCGCCGTTCCCTTCATCAGGTGTAACACCGGCATACACGCTACAATAACACTGCCCGTGTGTATCCCCGGAGAACAGACAGGTGTACAGAGAGAACCTGGGCGTATGAGCGGCATGCTATAATGCTATAAGCAATACTCCTGCCGACCTCATTCGCCGTTCCCTTCATCAGGTGTAACACCGGCATACACGCTACAATAACACTGCCCGTGTGTATACCCGGAGAACAGACAGGTGTACAGAGAGAACCTGGGCGTATGAGTGGCATGCTATAATGCTATAAGCAATACTCCTGCCGACCTCATTGGCAGGTCCCTTCATCAGGTGTAACACCGGCATACACGCTACAATAACACTGGCCGTGTGTATACCCGGAGAACAGACAGGTGTACAGAGAGAACCGGGGCGTATGAGCGGCATGCTATAATGCTATAAGCAATACTCCTGCCGACCTCATTCGCCGTTCCCTTCATCAGGTGTAACACCGGCATACATGCTACAATAACACTGCCTGTGTGTATCCCCGGAGAACAGCCAGGTGTACAGAGAGAACCGGGGCGTATGAGCAGCATGCTATAATGCTATAAGCAATACTCCTGCCGACCTCATTGGCAGGTCCCTTCATCAGGTGTAACACCGGCATACACGCTACAATAACACTGGCCGTGTGTATACCCGGAGAACAGACAGGTGTACAGAGAGAACCGGGGCGTATGAGCGGCATGCTATAATGCTATAAGCAATACTCCTGCCGACCTCATTCGCCGTTCCCTTCATCAGGTGTAACACCGGCATACACGCTACAATAACACTGCCCGTGTGTATACCCGGAGAACAGACAGGTGTACAGAGAGAACCTGGGCGTATGAGTGGCATGCTATAATGCTATAAGCAATACTCCTGCCGACCTCATTGGCAGGTCCCTTCATCAGGTGTAACACCGGCATACACGCGACAATAACACTGCCTGTGTGTATCCCCGGAGAACAGCCAGGTGTACAGAGAGAACCGGGGCGTATGAGCGGCATGCTATAATGCTATAAGCAATACTCCTGCCGACCTCATTCGCCGTCCCTTCATCAGGTGTAACACCGGCATACACGCTACAATAACACTGCCTGTGTGTATACCCGGAGAACAGACAGGTGTACAGAGAGAACCGGGGCGTATGAGCGGCATGCTATAATGCTATAAGCAATACTCCTGCCGTCCTCATTCGCCGTTCCCTTCATCAGGTGTAACACCGGCATACACGCTACAATAACACTGCCTGTGTGTATACCCGGAGAACAGCCAGGTGTACAGAGAGAACCTGGGCGTATGAGCGGCATGCTATAATGCTATAAGCAATACTCCTGCCGACCTCATTCGCCGTTCCCTTCATCAGGTGTAACACCGGCATACAAACTACAATAACACTGCCCGTGTGTATCCCCGGAGAACAGACAGGTGTACAGAGAGAACCGGGGCGTATGAGCGGCATGCTATAATGCTATAAGCAATACTCCTGCCGACCTCATTCGACGTTCCCTTCATCAGGTGTAACACCGGCATACAAACTACAATAACACTGCCCGTGTGTATCCCCGGAGAACAGCCAGGTGTACAGAGAGAACCGGGGCGTATGAGCGGCATGCTATAATGCTATAATCAATACTCCTGCCAACCTCATTCGCCGTTAGGAGCTCCTCCACGTATTTACAGCCGAAGTGCTACCAATACAAATAAATAAACTGTAATATTCAGTAAAAATTTGAATGTATGAACCAACCAATTTATTGTACCAATCTCCATTGTGGGTACACACTGGGCGATAGTGATAAGACGCATTTAATCACATGATAATAATTTTAAGGGGACTCACCCAGTAGGGGCCCACTGCATATTATCCCCACACTTGTTTCTACAATACAATGATGATTGGTGAACTAAACACATCATAAACAGTGTCTTACACCATATCCACAGCCAACCAACCAACTGTATTTATTAAAGCCTGAGTTTGGTAGTGTATGAGCGGCATATGCTATAGGCAAAATACCCGAATCCGCCTCACCAACCTCACTGCGGCCTCTTTCATACACCGACAGTGGCATATCTGTCTGTTATAATGCAATTTAATTGAGGAAGTATAATACTCCATATCCAACCAATTTATTGCATACGAAATTGCATGTGGATACACACCAGGCGATTTTGAACAAGACACACCAAATCATCATAAAATAAATGTGAGGGGGCCCGAACAGTGGGGATACTTGTGATATTATTGAAGGCAGTGATCAGTGCACCCATCGAGTGTGGCACTGATACAACCACTGTCCATAACTTTCATTAAGGGATATCGAAACACACTAAGCAAGGATTCATTCCTTTATTATCTTTACCTTGTCAAAACTTTACCCATGTATGTTATGTATTTTATATGTTGCCATTTTAAGATGTAATGATTCAAAGTTAATTTTTATTAAAACCACCTCTCTTTACCAGTGCGCCACACTAATGACAGCCTTCTCTTTCTCAAAAACTGTATCTAATCTTCTGTTCTAGTGGCAGAACACCCTAAAATAATGACTTATTTAAAGTCTCATCATTATATAAAAGGGTTATATCACATACACAGATATCCTCACGTGTGCGATTGGAAAAAAAGCCTTTTTTTGTGTGTGTCAGATATCCCTGAGCCCTGCACACCTCAGGGTGTACCCCACCCACACATCTCTCAGCCACAGTCTCAGGAATAAAGATCTCAAGACTCCCTAGTGCTAAATGCACAAGAGTAACGTCAGCACCAGAGTCTAGTAGACTGACTGCTACTTGGGTTCCTACCGTATCCACTTGCAGGATATCATGAGGGATTTCCTGGGGTCCTTCTGCACACAGAACAGCGGGCACCAGATTCCCTGCATGGCCTGTCACAGGAACAAGTGCCGATTCCTTCTTCTTGGGGCAATGGGTACTGATGTGCCCCTCTTTGTCACAATTAAAACACCTGTGGCCAGTTGTCATAACAGGTTGTTCTCCCACCCTCCCAACAGACATAGGCTCTTCAAAGATTATGTCCACTTCACAGTCAGCCCATTCTGGCAACAAATCTGGGGCCACTGATGAGAGCCATGTGGTTCACATTTCTGGCTTCTCCCAGCAGTTGAAACTGGGTCTTGTGATTCTCCTGAGCAGATTCCACAACGATTGTAGCAGGCCTATGTACCATTTCCACCCCGAGGGGAACCCCGGTAGGCTGGGTTGTTGGTTCTAGAGCTAGTAATAGAAGCTGTTCTAGGCGATGTCTTTCAGCATCTGCCCAGCGGCACTGCTCTTTCCACCATGGGGTATCAAGCTTCTATAATCATAGGCATATTGCTGCGCAAAACATTCCGTCAGGTCTCTCAGCAGGACTCATATCGGGACCCCAGCCGAGAAACACGGCACAATACATGCCGTTCTTCTGTGCTCATAAGGTTAAACGGATAATCCTCACCATCATCCTCAAATGGGTCAGATTGGTACTCTGCAGTCTCCCTGACTGCCACAGCTCATTATTCACACCCAAGCTGACACTGTCTACTTCCAAGACAGGGAACGGTTCGTGGCACGGTCTGGTGAAATTCGCATCATCTGTCATTGGGAACCTCTATCCCCTGCTAGGCTCCCCATGATTGATAACAGAGTATACATCGTGATCCAACACATTATTTACTTCCGCAGAAAGTAAAAGTTCAGTATGAAGTCCACCTCCTGCGAACTTGTTAGCCACGGCACATGAACTCTCATGTAAAGGTTCGCCATCATGATGCTCTGTATCATCCTCCACTGGGTCACCAACAGCGCTCTGGCCTCTGAGCCTCACCAGTTCCAACTGGTACTCACGCTCGGCCTGACCTGGTCTGTAGCCTCTTGTTCGGCTTTGCGCTCTGCAGCTTCTCGTACAGCTCTGTAGCTTTTTTCTTTCACATTTCAAAATGGCCGCAGCCAGCCAATCACGGCTCGCCGCGTCATTGCCCCGCCCCCTAGAGCTGGCTATATTAGCCAGCTCGAGACAGGAGGCAGGTAGTCCGACGGCGGAGGAGGAGCAGGGAAGAGCTCCAGAAGATCAAGCCCTGGGAGGCGGTGGCCATGCAAAAGAGCTTATAAGGCCGCTGCCCCAGGTGAAGACGGGGCAGGAGCCCCTCTGAGTGAAGACAAGATGCAGTTTAATAAAATATGTAAAAACCTGTGTTTGTATTTTAATATTTCCTTTAAAGGGGGCTATATGTACTGGCGGGCCTTTAATGCCCCACATGCTGGTACCTGTGGTTCTCCCATGTACTGTACCAGCATGTGGGGCAGGCATGGACCTGTGTCCAAGACTTCTCTCATGCTGCCCCCCTGCACTGGTACACCCTCCCGCCACCCATCAGGCTTTCTGATTCCCTTACCTCCTTCAAGCGCTCCCTCAAAACCCACTTTTTTCGACTAGCCTATCCCTCCTCCTAACCTCTTTTGATCCTCCTATCCTGCCTCCGTTCCCCTCCGTTCCTACTTATCCTATTGTTTTTCGTTCGTCCACCCACCTATTTTTAGTATGTTAACTCTTATGAGCAGGGCCCTCCTTCCTCACGTACTCACCCTACCTCATTACCTCACCTGTGCTCCTGTCCTGTTCTTCCCTTCCTCTACTTCATCTTCAGTCTCCTCAATAATTTCAGCACCTACTTCAGAACTGATGCTGATTTTAGTTCTACCAGCTATACCCCTATTTATGCTGCATTACACCCCCTGCTAGTGGAGCCTGGTGCTGGTCCCCAAAATACGGGGGGACCCCTATTCATTTTGTCCCCCGTTTTTTGGAAACCAGGGCCACCTCAAGAGCCTGGTGCTGGTCCCCAAAATATGGGGGACCCCACTCACTTTGTTCTCCGTATTTTGGGAACCAGGACCACTCGAAAAGCCCGGGGCTGGTCATGCCTGGGGGGGGGACCCCATGCCATTTTTTTATTATAGAAAATTAAGGGGTCCACTAGCCACCAGTGATTGAACTTTTTTTTTTGGGGGGGGGGGGGGGGGATACTAGGGGGAGGTGAAGGAACACTTATTAAGGAAGACATTATTTGTGTGGTGGATGTCTATACCATATAACATTATTTTTGTGATGAAGTGCAGTGTTTTACTTCACTTTCTGTGACAGTTGTGACAGATTTGAAATCCCCCATGCTGAATCTCCCGTTATGTATCTCTGGCACACATCTCTGCGTATGTAGGGCCCTTAAGTCTGATAAGAGATCTGTACTGGAGGGGGAAGAACACCTTTCGCCTCTTCTCTGGACAATGATAAATCTGATTTATGAGGGGTCTCAGACCCTAACTTCAGAGAACTCCACAGATGGTCACTCTGGGGAAATGTTCACAGTGCTTACACTCTGCAGGGGGAAATGGCAGGCAGCCCCCCTTCGGTCACATTAGGTTTACACGCAGAATACAAGAAATACATCGATCTCACACGTAACAATAACAGGAGGAATGATTTATTCGAACCATCACGAGATTGGATCATGACAGATGTAACCCACCGGACCTTTGGGGTACTCGGTCTATACTGCCAAACCACTGCCGTGAGCAGATGTTATTCCCAGGGATCTCTGCAGTGTCCTCTAGCAGTTATATATATATATAAAAAAACCATTTGGGGTCCAGATAGCGGGTAAGGAGAAAAGGAGATAATCTCACCCGTTCCCAGGACTTCTGGTCTCCAGTCGGCAGGACCACTGCCACTGTACAGGAATGTAGTCTGTCCCCAGGGTACTGCACTAAAAGTGCTAAAAGTGCCAAGTATTCTCTGAACTAAAACTCCAGCGGTGTAGTGTATCCTCATACTTTTGGAATAATTTAAGCAATTTCTTGTTCCCGCTCGCACCAAACAGCTGCACATGAGCAGGCTTGGTCGCAACGAACACGCAGAGGAGCAAAGGGACTAGAATAAGGTCCTATACAGCTATATATGCTCTGTGCTCAGCTCTATGCTGTATGTAAGCTGTGTGCTCACTGCTGTGCTCTGTTTCTATGCTCTGTGCTCATTGCTGAGTGCTGTATGTATGCTCTGTGCTCACCGCTGTGCACTGTTTGTATGCTCTGTGCTCATTGCTGTGCACTGTATGTATGCTCTGTGCTCACCGCTGTGCACTGTTTGTATGCTCTGTGCTCATTGCTGTGCACTGTATGTATGCTCTGTGCTCACCGCTGTGCACTGTTTGTATGCTCTGTACTCATTGCTGAGTGCTGTATGTATGCTCTGTGCTCACCGCTGTGCACTGTATGTATGCTCTGTGCTCATTGCTATGCTCTATATGTATGCTTTGTACTCATTGCTGTGCACTGTATGTATGCTCTGTGCTCACCACAGAGTGCTGTATGTATGCTCTGTGCCATTGATGTGCACTGTATATATGCCCTGTGTGTATGCTTTGTACTCATTGCTGTGCACTGTATGTATGCTCTGTGCTCACCACTGTGCACTGTTTGTATGCTCTGTGCCATTGCTGTGCAATGTATATATGCTCTGTGCTCATTGCTATGCCCTGTATGTGTGCTTTGTACTCATTGCTGTGCACTGTATGTATGCTCTGTGCTCACCACTGTGCACTGTTTGTATGCTCTGTGCCATTGCTGTGCACTGTATGTATGCTCTGTGCTCATTGCTATGCCCTGTATGTATGCTCTGTGCTCACAGCTGAGTGCTGTATGCATGATCTGTGCTCAATGCTGTGCACTGTATGTATGCTCTGTGCTTATTGCTGTGCAATGTATGTATGCTCTGTGCTCAACGCTGAGTGCTGTATGTATGCCTGCACAGCAGAGAGAGAACTCCCCCATCAGCCCCAACACAACAGTCAGTGCCGAATTTCCCATTAGGCACGTGAGGCACGTGCCTAGGGGCGGCACATGTTTGGGGGCGGCACTTGGATGCTTGTGATAGTACGGTCAGCCTGAAATGTATCAGTAACTGTAAAATATCCACTGTACTGTACCATATTCCATCTTGAATAGTGTAAATGGATAGGACATGCAGATACTGCCCCTGTAAACTGTCCTATATAGTAAATATGTATACATAATTTTTACAAAAAGTCAGTTAGTGGCTTTGTTTAAAATAATCCATTAAATTGGCTATTATCAAATGAGGGCATATAAGTAATCAATAAAAATAATACAATTAGGTGGTGGGGGGGCAGCCGTTATTGTTGTGCCTAGGGGTGCCATCACCCCTAAATCCGCCCATGACAACAGTGCCACCCCCTGCACAGCAGAGAGAGCACCTCCAGCAGGGGTCACACACACACACATTGTGGTGTTATTCCCCCTGGAACTTTCCTGTTACTGTGATCACAATGACCGTTACATGTGTATGCTGATTAATGAGCATACTGGGAGATAAGTTCTCCACAGAATAACCGTGGACCAATCAGCACTTCCCTATAGAGCTTAATTATCAAGGTATCGCCAATTAGAGGTCTTTATAGGGACCTGTACATGACATAGGCTTGGATGGAATACTGCATACTGTATGTTACTTTAGATCAATTTCATTTTAAAAGTGATTTAATGTCATTTTTTTGTTTATGCTTCAGGCGACCTCTTAGTTTAATGGATTTTATTTGGTGATATTTTTCTGATCACAATTATCTTTTATATATTTAGCCAGATCTGTCACTAATCCCCTGTGTATATAACGTTCCCTCCCAGCGGGATACACAATCCCCCCCCCTAGTAGTAGTACGTTTATTTATAAGGTGCCGCAAAGTGTCTGCAGCGCCGTACATAGCAAACAAAAAACAAATGACAAGGTAACGTACAGGGTGTGTTGAAAAATACAGTATAAATAGGGGTATAGCTGGTAGAACTAAAATCAGCATCAGTTCAGAAGTAGGTGTCAAAATTGTCGAGGAGACTGAAGATGAAGTAGAGGAAGGGAAAAACAGGACAGGAGCACAGGTGAGGTAAAGAGGTAGGGTGAGTACGTGAGGAAGGAGGACCCTACTCATAAGAGTTAACATACTAAAAATAGGTGGGTGGACGAACGAAAAACAAATGGATAAGTAGGAACGGAGGGGAACGGAGGCAGGATAGGAGGATCAAAAGAGGTTAGGAGGAGGGATAGGCTAGTCGAAAAAAGTGGGTTTTGAGGGAGCGCTTGAAGGAGGTAAGGGAATCAGAAAGCCTGATGGGTGGCGGGAGGTTGTTCCAGTGCAGGGGGGCAGCGCGAGAGAAGTCTTGGACACGGGAGTGGGAGGAGGTGATTAGGTGAGAGGTCAGTCGGCGGTCAGCGATGGAGCGAAGAGGACGGGAGGGAGTGTGGATAGAGATCAGTGAAGAGAGGTAAGGAGCGGTGGAGGAGGAGAGAGCCTTGTAGGTGGTGGTGAGGAGTTTAAAGAGAACTAGGAAAGGAATGGGGAGCCAGTGAAGAGATAGACAGAGGGGGGAGGCGGAGGTAGAGCGGCGGGAGAGGAAGATGAGCCTAGCAGCAGCGTTAAGAATGGTTTGGAGAGGTGCGAGGCGGGTGAGAGGTAGCCCAGAGAGAAGGATGTTGCAGTAGTCAAGGCGGGAGATGACAAGAGAGTGAATGAGAATTTTGGTCGCGTCAGTGGAGAGGAATGGTCTGATGCGTGAGATGTTGCGTAGGTGAAAGCGGCAAGACTGTGAGAGAGCATGATTGTGGGGGGTGAAAGAGAGGGAGGAGTCAATGATGACACCGAGGCAGCACGTTTGGTCGGTGGAGGTGATCTCGGTTTCACCAATGCTGATGGAGATAGTGGGAGAAGAGGGGATGTTCGGGGATGTAAGATTAGAAGTTCAGTTTTAGCCATGTTTAGTTTCAGGAAGCGTTGGGTCATCCAGGCTGAGATGGCCGTGAGGCATAAGGAGACCTTGGACAGGAGTGATGGGGATAAGTCGGGGGAGGAGAGATAGATTAGGGTATCATCAGCATAAAGGTGGTAATGAAAACCATAGGAGCTGATGAGGGTGCCCAGAGAGGTGGTGTAGAGGGAGAAGAGGAGAGGGCCAAGGACTGACCCTTGGGGAACACCGATTTTCTCTACTGACACTCAGAGGTACATGAGCATTTTTGCAGGTATTTGGTGTGTGAGAGTTGAGGTGTTGACCTGCGAGGGTGAAAAAAGTGGTTGGTGTAGAGACAAAAGAAGAAGTAAGGAAAGCATTATATAGGTAAGTGGCTTGTTCAGGACATGAGAGAGATAGGAGAGAGCAGTGAGTCAGAGGGAAGAGATGGAGGCTGTGTCATTAGCCTCAATGTTACACAAAGAGGGAGGAGAGGGAGGCTGCGTCATTAGCCTCAATGTTACACAAAGAGGGAGGAGAGGGAGGCTGTGTCATTGGCCTCAATGTTACACAAAGATGGAGGAGAGGGAGGCTGTGTCATTAGCCTCAATGTTACACAAAGAGGGAAGAGAGGGAGGCTGTGTCATTAGCCTCAATGTTACACAAAGAGGGAGGAGAGGGAGGCTGTGTCATTAGCCTCAATGTTACACAAAGAGGGAGGAGAGGGAGGCTGTGTCATTAGCCTCAATGTTACACAAAGAGGGAGGCTGTGTCATTAGCCTCAATGTTACACAAAGAGGGAGGAGAGGGAGGCTGTGTCATTAGCCTCAATGTTACACAAAGAGGGAGGAGAGGGAGGCTGTGTCATTAGCTTCAATGTTACACAAAGAGGGAGGAGAGGGAGGCTGTGTCATTAGCTTCAATGTTACACAAAGAGGGAGGAGAGGGAGGCTGTGTCATTGGCCTCAATGTTACACAAAGAGGGAGGAGAGGGAGGCTGTGTCATTAGCCTCAATGTTACACAAAGAGGGAAGAGAGGGAGGCTGTGTCATTAGCCTCAATGTTACACAAAGAGGGAGGAGAGGGAGGCTGTGTCATTAGCTTCAATGTTACACAAAGAGGGAGGAGAGGGAGGCTGTGTCATTAGCCTCAATGTTACACAAAGAGGGAGGAGAGGGAGGCTGTGTCATTGGCCTCAATGTTACACAAAGATGGAGGAGAGGGAGGCTGTGTCATTAGCCTCAATGTTACACAAAGAGGGAAGAGAGGGAGGCTGTGTCATTAGCCTCAATGTTACACAAAGAGGGAGGAGAGGGAGGCTGTGTCATTAGCCTCAATGTCACACAAAGAGGGAGGAGAGGGAGGCTGTGTCATTAGCCTCAATGTTACACAAAGAGGGAGGAGAGGGAGGCTGTGTCATTAGCCTCAATGTCACACAAAGAGGGAGGAGAGGGAGGCTGTGTCATTAGCCTCAATGTTACACAAAGAGGGAGGAGAGGGAGGCTGTGTCATTAGCCTCAATGTTACACAAAGAGGGAGGAGAGGGAGGCTGTGTCATTAGCCTCAATGTTACACAAAGAGGGAGGAGAGGGAGGCTGTGTCATTAGCCTCAATGTTACACAAAAAGGGATGAAAGGGAGGCTGTGTCATTAGCCTCAATGTTACAAAAAGAGGGAGGAGAGAGAGAGAGGCTGTGTCATTAGCCTCAATGTTACACAAAGAGGGAGGAGAGGGAGGCTGTGTCATTAGCCTCAATGTTACACAAAGATGGAAGAGAGGGAGGCTGTGTCATTAGCCTCAATGTTACACAAAGAGGGGGGAGAGGGAGGCTGTGTCATTAGCCTCAATGTTACACAAAGAGGGAGGAGAGGGAGGCTGTGTCATTAGCCTCAATGTTACACAAAGAGGGAGGAGAGGGAGGCTGTGTCATTAGCCTCAATGTTACACAAAGAGGGAGGAGAGGGAGACTGTGTCATTAGCCTAAATGTTACACAAAGAGGGAGGAGAGGGAGACTGTGTCATTAGCCTCAATGTTACACAAAGAGGGAAGAGATGGAGGGTGTGTCATTAGCCTCAGTGTTACACAAAGAGGGAGGAGAGGGAGGCTGTGTCATTAGCCTCAATGTTACACAAAGAGGGAGGCTGTGTCATTAGCCTCAATGTTAAAAAAAAGGGATGAGAGGGAGGCTGTGTCATTAGCCTCAATGTTACACAAAAAGGGAGGAGAGGGAGGCTGTGTCATTAGCCTCAATGTTACACAAAGATGGAAGAGAGGGAGGCTGTGTCATTAGCCTCAATGTTACACAAAGAGGGAAGAGAGGGAGGCTGTGTCATTAGCCTCAATGTTACACAAAGAGGGGGGAGAGGGAGGCTGTGTCATTAGCCTCAATGTTACACAAAGAGGGAGGAGATGGAGGCTGTGTCATTAGCCTCAATGTTACACAGAGGGAGGAAATGGAGGCTGTGTCGTTAGCCTCAATGTTACACAAAGAGGGAGGCTCAATGTTACACAAAGAGGGAGGCTGTGTCATTAGCCTCAATGTTACACAAAGAGGGAAGGGATGGAGGCTGTGTCATTAGCCTCAATGTTACACAAAGAGGGAACAGATGGAGGCTGTGCCATTATCATCAATGTTACACAAAGAGGGAGGCTGTGTCATTAGCCTCAATGTCACACAAAGAGGGATGAGAGGGAGGATGTGTCATTAGCCTCAATGTTACACAAAGAGGAAGGAGAGGGAGGCTGTGTCATTAGCCTCAATGTTACACAAAGAGGGAGGAGAGGGAGACTGTGTCATTAGCCTCAGTGTTACACAAAGAGGGAGGAGAGGGAGGCTGTGTCATTAGCCTCAATGTCACACAAAGAGGGAGGAGAGGGAGGCTGTGTCATTAGCCTCAATGTTACACAAAGAGGGAGGAGAGGGAGGCTGTGTCAGTAGCCTCAATGTTACACTTAACTTTAGGAGGTGGAGATGGAGAAGAAGAGAGACGAGCAGGTTATGGTCAGAGAGGGGGAATGCGGACTTGGAGAAAAATAGAAATATTGCAATGGTGGGTGAAGACCAGATCATGTGAGCTTTCATTCATGGGAGGGTGAGGAGGTCCACCGGGAGAGACCAAGCAATAATGTGAGGGACGGTTATTTTATGGGGATATCGTTTGAGATGTTCAAAATGCCTAAGATAATTGGAGGGAATGTCTGAAGAGAGGAAGTAAGGATGCAAAATGGCTGAGGAATATACAGGGTAACTCCACTTTCCTTTAAGGCTAATAGGTCACTATTAGCACCTGGAAGCTGTGGCCGAGAGCAGGTCTTACCTGTTGGATTTCATGCATGGCTTGCCGAATTGACTTATGGAAATGAGGAAGTAGACGAGAAGGCTTCACAGACTTCCTGTAGTCTGACCGGTCATATGAAGAACTTCCAGGAGGACCATGAAGAGATGGAACATTCTCCCCCTCCAGTGACAATGTTCTTCTCAGGAACTTTAACTCCTCGCAGTCAGGATCCCAATTATTTCCCTACATGAGAATGATGCAGCTATGAGCAAACCCATTAACCTCCTACAGTGTTAATGCTCAGAGCACATACCTTCAGCAGATGCCTACTTTCTGGATCACTGACATTGCACATTCTTTTACTGTACTCCCTTATTCTGTCCACTTTTATCCGTCCCACCATTCTGGTCCTGCCCTGTCCCCATCCTTCCTATCCTGCCCCCAATCCTCCCTTCCCTGTCTCTCATCTCTTTAACCCTAATTTCTACCATCCTCCCTTCTATACTGTCCGCCATCCTTTCAATCCTATGCCTCCATCCCTTCTATCCTCCCTCCTATTCTTCATCCTAAATTAAGTCATTTTTGTTATTAATTTTTCTCAGTATTACACACATTAGTGATAGAGTTCATAGTTTACATATTCAACATTATATTACATTTCATATTTCATACTTAATAGCATCAATTTGCCAAAGAGAAAGATCTGGTGGAGTCTGGATATATTTAAAGGACTAATACTTTCTAGCTTGTTTATTCCTTATAATAAACTCATATGTTGGGTTGTTGTGTTTGTGCTATATTGTGAGTTATATATAAATATGGAGTGCGTTTCTTCTAAATCTAATCCAAATATACAAAGGCGAGCTGAGAGTACAGGAAGGGACGATTCGGTAGTTACTATATCTCTCCATGGGGGGGATGCTCTAACATCCGCGTCCCCTTACCGCCGCACACCGCCTACATAATTATCGCATATGCTCTAACATATCCGATAATTATGGCTCTTGTGTTAAGAGCTGTCCTTTGTGGTGAGAGACAGCGGGTCCAACCCGGGACCCGGCAGCTCCCCCCTCCCTCCCTTACCCGGTGCTGCTGCGCCGGGCTCTCCTCTTCCCTGCACCCGGAAGAGGATCACAGTGCAGGGAGGATGAGGAGGTCACAGGTCCACAGGTGAGGGGGGGGGTCGATGCGGGGCGGCGGGGGTCGGTGCGGGGGTGGGTCGCAGTAGAAGCCCATAGGCTTCTATGGGGCATCATCAGATTTCTCTGGCGATGCCCCCCGTCGCGATAACCCGGCGGGGGATGCTTAGAGCATCCCAAAATGCGGTAAAAACCCAGATAACGGGGTTTTTACCGCATTTTTAGTTTAGAGAATCTCCCCCCATATCTTTGACCAATAGTCATATATTGGCGGACAAGACCAGAACACATGCCAAAAATTTAGTGAGCTCTCAATTTTGCACTTTGCAGAGATATAGGAGTGCAGTAAACCCTATGTGCAATATAAAAGTGTATTTTAAGCGGAACAAATATATGTAAATTACTCCGACTTGAGTTCGCCATATATTCTGGAGATTTGTCCCCTGGATCCTAGCCATAATAAAAAAAAAAGTTTTTATTCTATTCTTCCATCCTTCCCTGTTCCCTATCCTATCATCCATTCTTTCTATCCTAAATTCTATCCTCCATCCTTCCTACCCTGTCCCCTACCCTCCATCCTTCCTATCCTGTCCCCCATCCTCCATACCTTATCCATCCATCTCTTCTATCCTACGTTCTATCTCTCCATCCTCCATACCCTATCCCTACATCTCTTCTATCCTACCTTCCATCCTGCATCCTTCCTACCCCATCATTCCATACCTTCTATCCTTCCAACCCTGTTCCCTACCCTCCATGCTTCATACCTTGTCAATTACCCTCCAGCCTTCCTACCCTGTCCCCTACCCTCCATCCTTTCTACCCTGTCCCCTACCCTCCATCTTTCCTACCCCGTCCCTTACCCTACATCCTTCTGACCCTGTCCCTTACCCTACATCCTTCTGACCCTGTCCCCTACCCTAAATGCTTCCTACCATGTCCCTCACCCTCCAGCCTTCCTACCCTGTTCGCAACATCCAACTTTCCTACCCTGTCCCCTACCCTTAAAGCCTTCCTACCCTGTCCCCCCTACCATCCATCCTTCCTACCCTGTCCCCTAACCTTCCTACCCTGTCCCCTACCCTCCCATCCTTCCTACCCTGTCAGCTACCTGCCCATCCTTCCTACCCTGTCAGCTACCCTCCCACCCTTCCATTCCTGTCCCCTACCCTCCATCTTTCCTACCATGACCCCTCACATCCATTCTTCCTTCCCTGTCCAATAACATCCATTCTTCATTCCCTGTCCCCTAACATCCATTCTTCATTCGCTGTCCCCTACCCTCCAATCCTTCCTACCCTGTCAGCAACCCTCATATGCTTCCTACCCTGTCCCCTAACATCCATTCTTCATTCCCTGTCCCCTAACATCCATTGTTCATTCACTGTCCCCTACCCTCTAACCTTCCTATCCTGTCCCCTACGCTTCCATCCTTCCTACCCTGTCAGCTACCCTCCCATCCATCCTACCCTGTCCCCAACATCCATTTTTCCTTCCCTGTCCCCTAACATCTTTTATTCCTTCCCTGTCCCCTACCTGTCCCCTTATCTTGTCCGCTACCCTCCATCCTTCCTACCCAGTCTCCTACCCTCCATCCTTCCTATCCTGTCCCCTACTCTTCATCTTTCATTCCTTGTCCCCTATCCACCATCCATCAATTATTGTTACCTTCTCACAGGGCTTTCTCAGGACTTCCTCGTATGGCTGGATTCCAACCCTTTGGTGAAACTCCACAAGAGCACTAAGTGAGGGGTGAGCGCGATCTTCCCCAAGAATGACATAGCAGCCATTGGACAGCACTTGAATCATGTAATGACGGCAGTGATCCTGGCCCCTGGCAAAATATACAACGTATTATTCTACTGTATGTGATGAAATGTCACAACTTACAGCGATACCTAAATGGACATTATAAAGATATGCATTGTTCAAAGAAAGTTCAGAACAAATTGTTAGCTCTTTGGTCTACCTTTCTCCTTCTGTCATACGCCATACCTTTGTGCCATCCTAGGCTTGGAGATGCCCATTGCTCTTATCTTACAGCTCAGTGAAGACATTGAATACTGCAATAGTCTCCTTACTGATCTTCTGCTGACCAGACTCTCACACTACAAGAATGATTATCTTCTGCTGCTCCGCTGTGTAAGCCCCTACATGGTCTGCCTCCATCTTATGGAATCCAATCTAAAATACTTCTAAGATACAAGGCCATATACATCATTACCCCAATATAAATGACTTTCCCTGATTTACAAGATCTCCCAAGTCGATACCTCCACTCTGCACAAGATCTTCATCCATCACCCAAACTCACATTTAGGACTCTGTGAAATTCCTTCTCTGCCATAGCCAAGCTCTCCTCCAGTCTCCAAACCGTTTAATCGTTCCCAGTATACTTACTTCTACCAGCAGCTGATCATACTCCTCAATAAGCACTATGGGACATGCCTCAATAAACGGTTTCTCTGGTACTCTGCAAAGTACTTCTGTCCCCATACTGTACCTGTGTACGGAGGAATTGCTGAGCTGCAAAGGCTTTAGACAACTGGCCCCAGGCCAAGTAATTATAAACCTTTGCAGATAGAATGGGGTCTGCGTAAATAGACATGGTAAACTCTTTAGGCCTAGGTCACACCTACATTAGGACGGTTACTCCTTATCACCTTACCTCCCTCACTCCTAGGGTAGAGGGATTCCCTGTCATAGTTAGTAACCTACTGTTATGTTGTGGGTTAGGTGCTGTAACCATCAACAACACCTGGAACTGCTTTATCCAGGAGAATACCACCAGCGCCTGCAACTGATTTACCCAGGAGGCTGCCACCAGCTTTTGGCACCCCTTCTCCCTGGGCCTGCCATCAGAACCTGGAACTGCTTCACCCAGGAGCCTACCACCAGCACCTCTTAACCTAGGAGCCTGCAACTAGTACCTGGCACCACTTCTTCCAGGGCCTTCCACCAGCAGCTGGAACAGCTTCATCCTGGAGCCTACCACCAGCACTGTAAACCACTTCACCCCGAAGCCTAGCAACAGCTCCTGGAACCGCTTCACCCAGGAGCCTACCACCAGCATATGTCACCGCTTCACAAAGGAGCCTGCAACCACTTTACCCAGGAGCCGACCAACCACTTCCAGGGCCTACTGTACAACCACATCTCCCAGGTGCCTACCACCAATGCCTTGAACCGCTTCAACCAGGAGCCTACCACCAGCATCTGGCCCCAGATCTCCCAGGGCCTACCACCCACATCTCCCAGGTACCGACCACCAACACCTGGAACCGCTTCACCCAGGAGCCGACCACCAGCACTTGGAACCGCTTCCTCCGATGCCTACCACCAGCATATGGAACCGCTTCACTCAGGAGCCTACCCCCAGCATATGAAACCTGCTTCACCCAGGATCCTACCACCAGCACCTGAAACCACTTCACCTAGCATTATATTAGTATAAATTATAAACTTACGTGAAACTTCCAGGCGCTTACCACAAGCACTTGGAACCGCTTCAACCAGGAGCCTACCCCACCAATTGGAAACTCTCAACCTAGAAGCCTACCAGAAACACCTGGCTCCATGTTTCGCCGATGCCTACTACCAGCATATGGAACCGCTTTACCCCGGAGCCTACCACCAGCACCTGGAACCTCTTCACCAAGGAGCCTACCACCAGCATCTGACACAACTTCGCCCAGGAGCCTACAACCAGAACATGGAACCTCTTCACCCTTCCACAAGCATCTGGAACCACTTCCCCTGGGGCCTACCACCAGCATATGGAACTGCTTCACCCAGGAGCCTAACACAAGCACCTGGAACTGATTCACCCAGGAACCTACTACCAGCCCCTGGCACCACTTCTCCCAGGAGCCTATCACCAGTACATCTAACATTTCCACCCAAGAGCCTACCACATGCACCTGGAGCCACTTCCCCTGGAGCCTACCACCAGCATCTGGACCCCCTTTAATCTGGAGCTTACCACCAGCATATGGAACTGCGTCACTCAGGAGCCTACCCCTAGCATATGGAACCGCTTCACCCAGGAGCCTACCACCAGCACCTGGAACCGCTTCAGAAAGGGAGCTTGCCACCAGCACCTGCAACCACTTCACCCAGAAGCCTACCACCAGCCCCTGCAACCGCCAGGAGCTGACCACCACTGTCCCCACTTCTTCCAGGTGCTTACCACAAGCACTTGGAACTGCTTCAACCAGCAGCCTACTACCACCAATTGGAATCTCTCAACCTAGGAGCCTACCACAAACACCTAGCACCATGTTTCCCAGGTGCCTACCATCAGCAAATGGAACCACTTCACCTAGGAGCCTACCACCAGCACATAAAACCTCTTCACCCAGGAGCCTACCACCAGCACCTGGCACCACTACTCCCAGGAGCCTACAACCAGAACATGGAACCTCTTCACCCAACACCTTTCCACATGCATCTGGAATCACTTTCCTTGGGGCCTACCACCAGCATATGGAACCGCTTCACCCAGGAGCATACCACCAGCACCTGAAACCACTTCATCTAGCATTATATTGGTATAAATAGGGGGATTTTTGTAAGAACTTACCGTTTGAATCCCTTTCTCTGAGTCCATCCTGGTGACACAGCTCTACCATGGGATGTAGGAGGGTCCGCAGGAGCAAAGGCACCTATGCTGACTTCTTTTGAGAGCAGGCTCCTCCGTTCAGCATCCCAGAGTTCAACTTCTAAAGCACACTGGAATACATTACTCAGTACAACGCCCGCACATTTTATTATGCACAATCAACATAACCAATAACATGACAGTACATGAACGGTATGACTTACTGAGCGTAAGGGAGGGATCGCTGTGTCACCAGGATGGACTCAGAGAAAGGGATTTGAACGGTAAGTTCTTACAAAAATCCCCTTTTCTCTTTCGTCCATCCTGGTGACACAGATCTACCATGGAACGTTCAGGATCCGGTTCTTTGGTAGGGTACGCTCAGGCTTACAGTTCTCATCACTGCTTGCCCAAATGAAGCGTCCTCTGACGCGAACTCATGGAACCTATAGAATTTGGGAAAGGTATGAACAGAGGACCATGTGGCAGCCCTGCACAACTGGTCCGCCGTAGCCCCATGACGAAGAGCCCAAGAGGAAGCAACTGACCTGGTGGTATGGGCATTAACCCGTGAAGAAATTGGTTTACCTATCTTAGTGTAAGCAAAGGCAATTACTGACCTTAACCATCTGGCAATGGTCTGCTTATAAGCAGACCACCCTCTCTTATGTATGTCATACAAAACCAAAAGCAAATCAGATTTGTGGATGTCCTTTAACCGTTCAACGTATATTCGCAAGGCGCGAACCACGTCCAATTTCCAATTTACTTGTCCCTATTTTTTGTCCCCTCAGGAGGGGACATCTCCTGATTTAAATGAAACAAAGACACTACCTTCGGTAGAAACTTAGGCACTGTTCGAAGTGTAGCCCTGTCTTCATGAAAAAAATAAAAAATGGAGCCTTGCAGGACAAGGCGCCCAACGCCGAAACTGGCCTAGCCGAAGCTATAGCCAACAAAAAGGCAACTTTCCACGAAGGAAACTTAAGATCAGCCTACCTTAACGGCTCAAAAGGAGGATTCTGTAACACCGACAAAACCAAAGACAGGTCCCAAGGTGCCACCGGCTGACTATATGGGGGTTTGAGCCTCATGACTCCCTGTAACAAAGTCTGAACTTCAGGTAACAGGGCTACCTTTTTCTGAAAGAAAATAAATAATGCTGACAACTGTACCTTTAAAGACTGCAGACTAAGCCCTGGAGAGATTTCGACCTGGAGATATTACAACAGTCTAGATCTGGGGTAGCCAACCCTAGTCCTCAAGAGATACCAACAGTGCATGTTTTGCAGGTCTCCTCACAGAACCACAAGTGAGCTAATTAGCTCCATCAGTGGATCTTTTAAAATGTGTCAGTGATTAATGAGTGCAGCTGTGCAGCAGCTAGGTTGTCTGGAAAATGTGCACTGTAGGTAGCTCTCGAGGGCTAGGGTTGGCTACCACTGGTCTAGATAGTTTGAACCTAGAGGTGTGTACCCTCTGACGCTCACTGATATAGATCTTCCAGACACGATGGTAATTTACAGCTGAAACAGCCTTGCGAGCCCTGAGCATGGTCTGGATAACCGCTTCCGAAGACCCTTTCTTCCTTAGTAGGAGGTTTCAAATGCCAGGCCTTCAAATTTAAACGCGCCACTATCTCCTGAAAAACTTCCTGATGAAGGGCCCACTCTCCCTCCAGCAGCTGTTCCCTGCTGAGGAAATCCGCCTTGACATTTCGGATCCCCGGAATGAATACAGCTGACAGAGCAGGAATGTTCACCTCTGCCCACTGGAAGATCCACGAGACTTCCTGCATTGCCATACTGCTGCGAGTCCCGTCCTGATGATTCAGGTAAGCCACAGCCATGGCATTGTCCAACTGTATATGGACAGATGATCCCTTCAGGAGATGCCCAGTCTGCAGAAAGATTTTCCAAACTGGCCGGAGCTCCAAAATGTTGATCGGCAGTCAGGATTCCTCCTTGGACTATAGACCCTGCAACCTCAAGTGCAGAACTACCGCCTCCCAGCCCCTGAGACATGACAAAAAACCAATCCCACGAGTGGAGGGAATGCTCCAGTTGCAGCATCTCCAGGTCTGTTGACCCGATTAAAGACTCCCTCGTCTCTCGAGACAGTGACAGCCTTTCCTGTTTCATGGGCTTTGGATTTCCTGACCAACATGAGAGAATGTTCCACTGAAATATTCTGGAGTGGAACTTTGCAAACTGCAACGTATTGAAGGTTTCCACCATCTTGCCTAGCAGCTTTACTCCCTGCCAAACCGTAGGATTTGGGGACTGTACGATCAAGAAAACCAATTGACGAATGTCCACTGCTTTGGATTCTGGGAGAAACACAAGGTTTAGGTGTGTGTCCAAAATCACCACCAGAAACTGAAGTCTCTGTGTGGGTGTTAAATGTGACTTTGGGAGGTTCAACAACCACCCATGTTCTTGGAAGAACCATGTCGCAATGTCCAGATGTTCTTGTAATTTTTCCACTGACTCCGCCTTAAAAAGGAGGTCGTCCAGGTACGGGATGATTACTATCCCTTGTAGTCTGAGGGCCACTGCCATGACAGCCATCACTTTTGTGAATACCCTCGGCGCTGTGGCCAGGCCAAAAGGAAGAGCCTGAAACTGTAGATGATATTGCAAAGCTCAGTAAGGACTGATGCTCCTTTAAGATAGACACATGTAGATAAGCATCCTGGATGTCCACTGATGCTATAAATTCCCCCAACTCTATTCTTAACAGCACAGAACGAAGAGACTCCATACTAAAGTGGTCCACCCAAAGATGCTGATTTAAAGATTTCACATTTAGAATGAGTCTGAAGGTACCGTCTTGGTTTGGGGACCAAAAAGAGAATTGAATAAAAACCTCTCTTTCTTCCTGAGGTACCAGGACCACCACTCCCTTCTCGAGAAGGTACATTGCCGCCTCCAAGAAAATTTCCGCAGGTGAGCTTCCCGCGGTAAAGGTGTTGGAAGAAACCTCTTTGGGGTGACCCCTGAGATTTATCCTGTAACCCTGTGAAATGATGGAAAGAACCCAAGGGTCCTTGAAGGAGTTGATCCACTGGTCCCAAAACTTCAGGAGATGACTCCCCACTCTGACTCTAGAATGGAGAGTCTCCGCCCCATCATGCGGAGGACTTATCCTCTCTTTTGGATAGGTGCTTCTTGGCAAAGGCCCCGAAACAGGATCGGGGTGCCCTCCCCTTACTGGCTGGAAAGTTTCCTTTACCTGCCTGTCCTCTGTTAGATGCTCCTCCTCGAAAGGAAGAACGAAAGGACGGCTTAAAGGCCCCAAACTTGGACACTGAATATTTTGACGTGGTGGGAAGAAAAGTGCTCTCCCCCCTGTTGCTTGCTTTATAATGGACTCCAGTTCTGACCCAAAAAGCAGTTCACCCTTAAAGGCCAAAGCCTCAAGAGACTTTGATTTGCTGTCTGCTTCCCAAGCTTTTAGCCAGAGAGCTCTCCTTGCTGACACCGATGTGGCTGACACTTTTGACGCCATCTTTGTGCCTTCTTCCCCAGCCTCACATACATACTCTGCCGCACACCCGAGCTTCTCAGCCAGTGCAAAAGCCTCAGAATCAGGCTGTAGTTGATTTCCTAAGGCTTGAGCCCATTTAATCATAGCCTTGAATAACCATGCCAAGGCAATAATAGGGCGCAGGGTAAAGCCCACCGCTTCCAAAACCGCCTTAAGGCATCCTTCAATCTTTTTGTCTACCGGGTCTTTAAATGCCGCACCCCCTTGAACGGGTAAGACCGTGGCTTTAGACAACCTGGCCACAGGTGCATCCACTAAAGGGATTTTCTCCCATAATTTTACATGTTCCTCTGGCATTGAGTACATGTTTGCAAACCTTTTAGACATAAGAAGCTTCTTATCAGGAGTTTTCCATGCTTCTCCTAGTAAAGAAATTATGACCTCATCCGAGGGAAATGTCACAGAATCTCTGAATACTTTCTTAAAAACACAATGCGCAGGCACTTTATCTTCCTCTGACAGATTAAAAGTCTGCTTAACTGCAGGATCAAATCCCCAATCCCTGCCACAGAAGATTTATCTTCTTCCTTCTGGTCCAAAAAAACATCCTCCGTGTACCCACCCTCCTCATCAGAATCTAAATTCAACAGGGAAGTTGTGGATAAGGGGTGTCTAGGAGAAGAAACCTCTGGGCTTGAGCCCCACTGGGCACAGACTCACATGAGGGGCACAAATCCCCCTGATCCATCTGTTCATCAGTTAATTTAACACCACAAAATTTGCAGTTAACTAACATGGCAGGCGCTCCCTCCCCCAGAGCAACAGCACTACACCTCTCTGTCATGATATAACACAGGAACTTCTCACTGCACTGTAATGAAAATCCCTTGCTTCAGCTCCGCAGCCTGGAGAGAAAAGGGCACCAGCACAGCGAGTAGGAAGAGACCAAGTATCTGCTTCAGCGGGGAAGGCAGCCTATTGGTGCCATTTCCCCCTTTAGCCGCTGCCACAAGTGCTTCTCCTCACCTCCAGTGCCTCCCCTCCTTCATGGGACCACTTGGAAGTGTCCAGCAGTGCTGGACCTCTGTGATAGGCTTCACTTCCTTTTCAGGATTTCAGCCTATAAACCCCTTAAGATGGCAGACTCCATCACGGGGAGTCCACAATCCCCCCTAGGCAAGGAGCCAGTTCAGGATGCCCCCGGGGCTCAGGAACACCTCTCTGTAAAGGAGGTTAAGCGCTGTGCAGAAGACGCAGCAGCATCTCTCTGCAGACAGAGAGCTGACAGGACGCGCTTCCGTCAGCCTCTGCTGCGCTCTCAGTGTGTGTGAACTTCTAGTAGAAGGAACACACTGTAAAACCTGCACTAACTAGTGAATTAATAAAATAAAAAAAAACCCTAGCTACTCTATCCAACAATGGCTGCAGCCCGCAGCCGGTGGGCACCTAAAACGAACTGAGGAACTCTGGGATGCAGTAGGGAGGAGCCTGCTCTCAAAAGTAGTCAGCATAGGTGCCTTGCTCCTGCAGACCCTCCTACATCCCATGGTAGAGCTGTGTCACCAGGATGGACAAAAGAGAAAATAAACTTACCTGAATCTTCCAGGCGCTTACCACAAGCACTTGGAACCGCTTCAACCAGGAGCCTATCACCACCAATTGGAAACTCTCAAGCTAGGAGCCTACCACAAACACCTGGCTCTATGTTTTGCAGGCACCTACTACCAGCATATGGAACCGCTTTACCCCGAAGCCTACCATTAGCACCTGAAACCTCTTCACCAAGGAGCCTACCACCAGCATTTGGCACCACTTCTCCCAGGAGCCTACAACCAGAACATGGAACCACTTCACCCAAGACCCTTCCACAAGCTTATGTGCATGCGAGATTGAATTCTCATGTAAGTTAATTTCATGTTGGTACGCCTGAGTTGAAACTTATTGTAAGTTTACTTCCTTATGACACCAGGAAGAATTAACTGCAGAGAATAGAGATACCGCATCAAAGATAACCTGCATTTGTTATCTGTCATAGCGCTGGTCACTTGTTAAATCTTTTCTGTCTAAACACCTGGAACTGATTCACCCAGAAGCCTACCACCAGCACCTGGCACCACTTCTCCCAGGAGCCTACCACCAGCACATCTAACATCTCCACCCAAGAGCCTACCACCAGCACCTGGCACCACTTTGCCCAGTAGCCTACCACCAGCACATGGAACCTCTTCACACAAGACCCTTTAACAAGCACCTGCAACTGCTTCCCCTGGGGCCTGCCACCAGCACATGGAACCGCTTCACCCAGGAACCTACCACCAGCACCTGGAACCTCTTCACCCAGGAGCCTACCACCAGCACATGGCACCACTTCTCCCAGGAGCCTACAACCAGAACATGGAACCGCTTCACCCAAGACCCTTCCACAAGCACCCGGAACCACTTCCCCTGGGGCCTTCCACCAGTATATGGAACCGCTTCACCCAGGAGCCTACCACCAGCACCTGGTACCCCTTCACTCAGGAGCTTTCCACCAGCATATTGAACCACTTCATTAAGGAGCCTACCACCAGCACCTGAAACCGCTTCTTCCAGGGCTCTACACCAGCACCTGAAACCACTTCACCCAGCATTATATTAGTATAAATGATAAACTTACTTGAAACTTTCGAGTGCTTACCACAAGCACTTGGAACCGCTTCAACCAGGAGCCTACCACCACTAATTGGAAACTCTCAACCAGGGAGCCTAGCACAAACACCTGGCTCCATGTTTCAAAGGCGCCTACCACCAGCATATGGAACTGCTTCACCCAGGAGCCTACCACCAGCACATGAACCTCTTCACCCAGGAGCCTACCACCAGCACTGGGCTCCACTTCGCCCAAGACACTTCCACAAGCACCTGGAACCATTTCACTCAGGAGCCTACCGCTAGCATATGGAACCGTTTCACCGAGGAGCCTACCACCAGCACCTGGAACCTCTTAACATAGGAGCCTACCACAAGCACCTGGAACTGATTCACCCAGGAGCCTACTACCAGCACCTGGCACCACTTCTCCCAGGAGCCTGCCACCAGCACATCTAACATCTCCACCCAAGAGCCTACCACCAGCACCTGGAACCACTTCCCCGACCCTACCACCAGCAACTGGATTCCCTTCACTCAGGAGCTTACCACCAGCATATGGTACCACTTCACTCAGGAGCCTACCCCCAGCATATGGAACAGCTTCACCCAGGAGCCTACCACCAGCACCTGGAACCGCTTCTCACAGATTTATATTAGTATAAATTATAAACTTACCTGAAACTTTCGAGTGCTTACCACAAGCACTTGGAACCGCTTCAACCAGGAGCCTACCACCACTAATTGGAAACTCTCAACCAGGGAGCCTAGCACAAACACCTGGCTCCATGTTTCAAAGGCGCCTACCACCAGCATATGGAACTGCTTCACCCAGGAGCCTACCACCAGCACATGAACCTCTTCACCCAGGAGCCTACCACCAGCACTGGGCTCCACTTCGCCCAAGACACTTCCACAAGCACCTGGAACCATTTCACTCAGGAGCCTACCGCTAGCATATGGAACCGTTTCACCGAGGAGCCTACCACCAGCACCTGGAACCTCTTAACATAGGAGCCTACCACAAGCACCTGGAACTGATTCACCCAGGAGCCTACTACCAGCACCTGGCACCACTTCTCCCAGGAGCCTGCCACCAGCACATCTAACATCTCCACCCAAGAGCCTACCACCAGCACCTGGAACCACTTCCCCGACCCTACCACCAGCAACTGGATTCCCTTCACTCAGGAGCTTACCACCAGCATATGGTACCACTTCACTCAGGAGCCTACCCCCAGCATATGGAACAGCTTCACCCAGGAGCCTACCACCAGCACCTGGAACCGCTTCTCACAGATTTATATTAGTATAAATTATAAACTTACCTGAAACTTAGTATGTATCCTGCATGGGTCTGGCTGATTCGAATTAGGAAATCGCCAGGACCTTTATCCACCAGAACATTTTCTGTGTCCCTAGATGTATATGAAAAAGACTTTAAAAATGTCTGCAATAAATTTTGCCACCCGTGAAGCAGTTCCGTCTGTACTACAGTATGTGCAGTGCAAACAGTACTACATGTAGTACAATATTGGCATTAGGTGAGGCTTAGACTACCTAGAAGGTTGTGCCAACATAACATACCCCAAAAAAACAGTTCTCATGTCACCTGTGCAATGTGTCATTAATGTAATGTCATGTTTCCTGCCTGATATCCCCCCTCTAACAGTGCTGTCGGGTGTGCCAGTACTGTGCTCCCAGGGTGTGTCGGTAGTGTGCTCCCTAGGTGTGTTGAAAATGTGCTCCCCTGTTGTGTCGATAATGTGCTCCCCAGGTGTGTTTGTACTGTTACCTGCGGGATAGCATGCCATGTAGCCATAGTGGGAAGGTTCCCTCATCCAGCACCTTCCTGGCCTGTGTTTCCTTGAACCAGAGCAGAGTTTTGCGTCTCTGCTTCAGTTTCCTCTCCCCGTGGGCAGGAACAGTTGGGATCTTGGCGTTGTCAAATGGAGATAACTGTAATAAGAGTAAATGTATATGATACACAGATTCCCGACCCCCCTTCATCCACACGTGTCCCCCAACACCCCTCTGCCCACACTTGTGTCTCCCAACACCCATCCGCCAGACACATGCAACACCCCTCCACTCATGCATCTCAGTGCCATTCCTCCAGGGCCGTACGCATGGTGCTCAGTACACAGCACATTTGCCCTGTAGATGCATCTACCTAGCATTCAGCTCAGCTCCGGCCACTGACCCATGCACACAATCTCATTCAATACTCTATGTCTGTGAGAACGATGCTGATGGCAGCGACAGCGTTAGTCATGAATAAGAGTCCGCGGTGTGATTACTGATGAAGCAGTAGTATGTTGTGGCCAGAAAGGGCCACAGACAGCAGAGGGAGTGGAGGCCAGATATCTGCTGACCATAGGCCAAGGAGCAGAGGAGGAAAGTCGGTAGGAGAGAAAGCCACCAGGACACCACATCTTCCCCAACCACCGGGGCACCACGTCTTCCCCAACCACTGTGGCACCACGTCTTCCCCAACCACCAGGACACCACATCTTCCCCAACCACCGGGGCACCACATCTTCCCCAACCACTGGTACACCACGTCTTCCCCAACCACCGGGGCACCACGTCTTCCCCAACCACCGTGGCACCACGTCTTCCCCAACCACCGGGGCACCAGGGCACCACATCTTCCCCAACCACCAGGGCAGCACACCTTCCCAAACCACTGGGGTACCACAACTTTTCCAATCACCGGGGCACCACGCCTTCCCCATCCCCGGGGCACCAAATCTGGTGAGTATATGTATGGTGTACGTGTTGTGTAGTGAGTATCTGTATATAGGTATAGTGCAAGTGTAAGTATTTGAGTGTGTATATGTTTGGTGTGTGTGTGTGCCTGTGTGCTGAGGGAGCATGGTTGCTTCTCCTGGGATTGCCAACACTTTTGCCCTTCCTGGTGTATGCTACAATTGTGGACAAGCAGACCCTCAATTCCACCCCTGTGTTCCCACACCATTATACTGTATCTGCGCAGAACATGTGGGCGAGAGCTGGGTGCCTGACAGTAACCTGGTCTTTATTGGGTTTTCCAATGTGTCTCTCCTTAACTCATGGCACAGAAAATAAGATTTTCAAATTGTCATCAGTCCCCCAGAGGGAAAACAACAAAGATCCCTGTGGCCCCTGACGTCCATGAAGAAAAAGATTTAAAAAGTATAGACATAGGGCAAGATTTAGTGAAATTAGATTTTTTAGTGAAATGAGATTTTTGTATAAAAAATCTCCCCCCGGCTGTGGCATTACCCTGCTGGCTGGTTGGGCCTGGTGCTGGTTCTTGAAATACAGGATGTATGAGGTATCTCATACTGCATGGTTTACTGAGGCTGGAGGTATGAGATATATCACGCTGCATGGTGTATTAAGGCTGGATGTAAGAGGTATATCACGCTGCATGGTGTACAGAGGCTGGATGTATGAGGTATATCACGCTGCACGGTGTACTGAGGCTGGATGTATGAGGTATATCACGCTGCATGGTGTACTGAGGCTGGATGTAAGAGGTATATCACGCTGCATGGTGTACAGAGGCTGGATGTATGAGGTATATCACGCTGCACGGTGTACTGAGGCTGGATGTATGAGGTATATCACACTGCACGGTGTACTGAGGCTGGATGTATGAGGTATATCACACTGCACGGTGTACAGAGGCTGGATGTATGAGGTATATCACGCTCCAAGGTGTACTGAGGCTGGATGTATGAGGTATATCACACTGCACGGTGTACTGAGGCTGGATGTATGAGGTATATCACGCTGCATGGTGTACTAAGGCTGGATGTATGAGGTAATGCTTCTTTTATTGAAAATTACATCCATTTTATACAAAAATATATACATATATACATCCTTTTTACATATATAGAATCAAACCAGAAAACCCTCCCCCCACCCCGCCCCCCTCCCCACCAACCTTCACCATCCCTCTTCAATAACATTCCTGTAACTATGGTTTAGACCTACCATCTACTACCTCCCGATCCGGGAAATGAGAACTGTATCCTTACTCCATCCAAAACCATTCAAACCCTTCCATACCCTTACTCCCCTATTCATTCCACCTGCCACACCACACTATACCAACCATCATTCTCACTTATCCTTACACTCTTCCCAATCACTCACTCTCTCATCATTCATACCTATCACTCATCCCCATCACCCTCACCCTAACCCATCACCTTTAACACATAAAACACATTCTTTACCCATACTCACAAAACCTCATATATCATTTCTACCACTCCCCCTTACTTCCATTCCAACCGACATTAATTAAGGAAAAAATCAGATATTGACAAAGCATGCATGTAAACCTTTCTTTTAGCATTCCTCAACTTTCCCCTCTATGAGTGTCAGAAAATAGCAAAGAATCCAGCATGTTCCAGGATCCACCTTCCGCCACCTACTAAGGAGGTTTCAGCTGACCCCACAAGCGGGACCAGCTGATGGCATCCAGCTTCTCCTTTTCCATCTCCATCATCACTTTCACCTCGTGTAAGACAAGACCCACCACCGTCCTAACAGGGAGGATTTTTTGTCTTAATGTAACCTGACACCGTGCATTCCACGTGTGGTACCTAACCGCTAAACTAACTATGAAAATCGTGCATAAATCAAAATTCCCATAACCTTTGAATGCCCCGTAGGCCCATTCCGGGTAACTCAGCCCCGAAAGACAAGGGATCCCCAGAGTCACTGAAACGTCCTTATAAACTGCTACATTAAAGGGACATTCAAGAAAGAAGTGGTCCATTGTCTCCACCTCCCCAGGACATTCCTCACGTGGGCAAACACGATCATTGGCACTTCTCATCCCGACATTCCCTCTAACGTAAAGTCTTCCTTGGAAAGAGAGCCAGGCAATATCTCTAAACTTCAGCGGGATCCTCTGATTATTAAGCAGTTTCAGACCATCTGAACAGACAGTCCCTGGACAGTCCCTTAGAGCCAATGGAGCATAAAAATAGGTCTGCAAGATCACCTTCCCCAACTCCTTCCTTGAAAGTTCTCTCACATCACCCACCTTCAGGCGCCACTTGGAAATCATCTTTATGGACTGAATCACGTAGATCGGGAGGTAACCTCGCCTGGTCCAGGGCTTTTTCATCTGACCTCCATCTATCCATGCTCTAATATAGGGAGACAACCACTCCATGAAACCATGTACCCATCGAGGGGGGTCGTCCAAAAACAGACTACCCATATTCAACTTCAAAAAAGTTGTTACAAAGAAAACTATAGGGTTGACCATCTCCTGGCCCCCTTCCTCCCTCGATCTGTACGTAATTCCTCTCTTGACTATGTTCATCTTGTTCCCCCAGAACATCTGGAAGAACAAGGAACACAATTTAGACCACAACGATTGAGGCAAAAAACAGACATAGCTGACGTACAAAAATATTGGTACCAAGTAGGTTTTGCATATGTCAACCCTTTCTCTTAGGGAGAACTTACACCCTTTCCAGGAGTTTACTTTCCTGGTGGCATCCTCCAGCTTCCTGTCCCAATTTAGTAAGGAGTAATCTCCGTGATCAAATTGGATGCCCAAAATTTTAATACTATTTTTAGGCCTGGGGAGAGTGTCCGGGAGGGGAAATTCTTTCCCTCCCTCCCCCATCCAGAAAACTTCACACTTGTCCTGATTTATCTTGGAACTTGAAGCCCCTGAAAAATCAGTTACTAGTTGGTTAATGTCTTCTGCCTCCTCCTCCGCTGACAATACCACTGTGACATCATCTGCATAGGCTACCACCTTTAAGGCAAACTCCGGCGCCAGCTGAACCCCCTTCAACCTGCCACTCTCAATCCTCCTTATGAAGGGATCAATTGCGAACACGTATAGAAGAGGGCTCAGAGGACATCCCTGTTGCACACCCGAGTCCACCTCAAACATGGGCCCAACCCAACCATTAACAAGTGGAAAGCTTTCGGCCTTTTTATAAAGAATCTTTAGCCAATTGATTATCTTTGGCGGGAAGCCATACCTTTCAAGCAATCTCCACAGATACTCCTGATTGACACGGTCAAAAGCCTTAGACTGGTCCAAAGCCAGCAGGAATTTTCCATCCTTCCCAGCCCTGCACCGCTCCACGGCTTCCCGGACACCAAGGACCGCACTAAAGGTGCTGCGCTCTTTCACTGTACAGTGCTGGGAGGGGGAAAGAAGCCTCTTAGAGAACTCCACAATTCTGTTGAAAAACACTTTTGCCAAAATCTTTCTATCCGTGTTGAGAAGAGCTATGGGGCGCCAATTCTCAACATGGGTTGGGTCTTTCCCTTTGGACAGTAGGATGAGAGCCGACCGTCTCATGGAGGGGGGCAGTTCCCCCTCTTCCAGGCTTGAGTTAAAAACCTCCGTGAGACGGGGAGCTAAGACATCAGAGAACTCTTTATAAAACTCCGATGTTAGGCCATCAGGCCCGGGTGACTTTTTTGACGTTAAACCGTCAATTGCTTCCCTAACTTCATCTACTCCGATCCTATTGTCCAAACAATCAAGAGAGCCATCTGGTTCCATCAGACCTGGTGTCCCCCTCAGAAACGTTTCCATCTTCTCTCTGATAGGTGCCTTCTCTGACAAGAGATCAGAATAATAAGCCCTAATGACTTCCAGGATGCCTTCCCTCTTCTCCTGAAGCACACCCCTTTCGTCATATAGGCCAGTAACTTCTCTTACCTCGATTGCTTTTCTACAACTCTGATAGGGATCTGGCGAGTGGTATGTACCATAATCCCTCTCCAGAATCAAAGATGCCAATCGGTCATACTGCAGATCCTTCATCTGAGACTTCACCCTGGAGATTTCCCCACCATCTCCACTCTCAGAGATCAAGAAATCCAGTTTCCTTTTAAGAACATGGTAGGCACTTTTCTTTTTCAAGCCTCTGTTTTTAACCAGTCTTTTGAAAAAAACCCCGGACCTTCTTTTTCATCACCTCCCACCACTCAGATCTACTCCAACCTGCCTCCAACAGTGATTCATGGTCCTCAAAGAGATCCCTAAGAGACTGTATCACACCCTCTTCCTTGAGAAGCTCAGAGTTCAGCCTCCACAGACCCCTCCCTTTCTGGATGGACTGCGAGGCATTCAATGAAAAACTAAAGAAGCAGTGATCAGAAAATTCTACCGGCTCCACCTTGGGAGGCAGAGTTTTTGAATTTTCTTTAACAAAAAATCTGTCTATCCTACTCTTCCTCTGACCATTATGATAGGTGAAACCCGTGAGGTCCGGATTATGTCTAATATGGACATCTACCAAACCAGCCTGTCTAGCCATTCTAACTAAAAATTTAGCATCATGGCCCAGGGTCCTAACGTTTCTGGCACCTCCTCTGTCTTTTGGTCTTACCACGGTGTTAAAGTCACCACCAAAAACGACCTGCTGGGCTGTGAATAAGAAAGGTTTTATCACCTCGAAGAGACATTTCCTATCCCAAGCTTTTTGGGGGCCATAGATATTAATCAGCCTTAGGTCCTGTCCCCTAAAGGTGATATCCAAAACCATACATCTTCCTACTTCAAGTTCTATGACTCTGTGCACAGTTACCATGTCGGAAAAAAGCACCGCCACCCCACTATACGGCTCGGCCGCAAGAGACCAGAATGAAGGGCCTCTCCTCCATTCCCTTTTGGCCCTATGCAGGGCCTCAAGGGTCCCCACTCTGGTCTCTTGGAGAAAAAAGATGTCAACCTCAACCGTGTTGAAAAAATCAAAGGCCATAAAACGAGCTCGTTCAGATAACACGGAAGCCACATTAATCGTGGCACATCGTATGGTTTGGGGATCCATGGAAAAAATCATAGAGTAGGGCCATATCTCACTTTTCCCTTATTTCACCTGACCCACCACCATCCTTGCATTCCCCTCCACCCAACACATCCTTACCATCAACCGACCTCTCAGACAAACCTACATCCCCTTTCCCAGGATCAGGAGGCCTAGCTGAAAAGCCTATCAACGTTTCCCTATTATCCTCAGGCTTTGCCTTGTCTATTCCTCCCCGTTCCTCTGCTTCCTCCCGTTCTACCTCCTTTCCCTCTCCCTCCCCTTTTCCTTTCTGACTGCTAATCTGCACTACTTTCCCTGTTTCCAAGGACAGTCTTTCCACTTTCTCTACCACCTCCTCCTCCCTTCTACTCTTTTTCCTGAGCTTTTTCCTTTTCCCTTCCTTGCTTGCGTTTCCTTTCTTTCTCCTCCCTCCATCAGCTATATTTTTTCTCAGGACTAAACTCTCCCCCTCCTTATAAATCTCCTCCTCTCCCTCCTCTTCACTTTCACTATCCTCCTCTTCTCCTGAAAAGGCTAAAAATCTATTGGCTAGACTTATCACCTCCTCCTCCCCTTTCCTCTTTGTGGCACTTTTGTTTCTCCTTACTTCCTGAAACTGTTCCTCCTTCCTCTGTTCCTGATCCTTCACCCATGTTACCACTGTCTGCCCCTCCAATACTACTTTCTTGAACTTACCCCCTGCTCCACCTTTAGGTGCTCTATCCGGATGGCGCATTGACTCTGGACACCTACTATAGGGATGCCCCTCGAGGCCACACAAATTACATTTCACTGTATTGCATGACCCCGAGAGGTGACCTGCCTCGTTGCAGAGAGAACACTTTACCACTCCACATTCACTGCTGGTATGTCCCTCCTCCCCGCAACGAAAGCAGGTCCTTGGTTGGCCCGGATAGAACACCTGAATGCGGTCCCTACCTATGTACGCAGCTGAAGGGAGATGCACTTTCCTCCCCCCAACCTGGTGCAGCCTAACCTGAATGGTCCATGCACCTCCCCATACCCCCAACGTGTGATCTACTTTCTGCAGGTCCCCTTGCAAGCTGCACTGCCTACTCAACCAGTATTTGATATCGTTGGCTGGGATAGTTTCGTCCCGCACTAGAATTCAGACCCTAACATTTTCCACTCTGGACTTTGATGAAATGAGGTACCCTTTGTATGCTACCTCGTGCCTCTTTACTCCCCATTGCTCCACCACTTCATTCATTTTATCCTCCCGCAAGAAACTCAAATCAAAGATTGGGGATCTTTCCGGATGGATACAGGCTGTCAAGTCACGGGCACAACAATTTAATGTAAATATCATATTTAGAAATGTTTCCTTTGGGGGTACCGGATCTGTATCCACCCACTTAAACTGAACAACATGCCTCCGTCTCCCATTTACCTCCTGGCCCGTGACCTGACTCTGCCTGTCCATATTGTTGCTACCTGTCTGTTTCAGCACATTTGCATATGATACAGGTGATACATTGCAGACAGGGTCAGACACATTACCCCCAGCAGCAGCAGGTAACGGCACCTTTTTGCTCTGGATACTCTGAGCAATGATTTTAAGCGCTGCCCCTGCCCTTTCTGGGACCATCATATCCCCATACACAGTCTCCATGACCTGCCTTTCCCCAGGCAACAACTTATCAGTGTCCAGGCACTTCTGGCCCTGAGTCATTTTACTCTCAGATGCAATATTAGCAGTTCCTCCAGCCTTCTCCACAAGGCTCTGACCAGGCTTGTGGCCACCATCCACCACCACACTGACCTCTGAGCAGTCCATATTGTGTGCAATGTCATTGTTATTAGCGGTTCCTCCAGCCTTCTCCACAAGGCTCTGTCCAGGCTTCTGCCCATCATCCTCCACCACACTGACCTCTGAGCAGTCCATACTGTGTGCAATGTCATTGTTATTAGCAGTTCCTCCAGCCTTCTCCACAAGGCTCTGACCAGGCTTCTGGCCACCATCCTTCACCACACTGACCTCTGAGCAGTCCATACTGTGTGCAATGTCATTGTTATTAGCAGTTCCTCCAGCCTTCTCCACAAGGCTCTGTCCAGGCTTCTGGCCACCATCCTTCACCACACTGACCTCTGAGCAGTCCATACTGTGTGCAATGTCTTCTGGCTGGCCTGGACTCAGCTTCTCATCAGCCAGTGTGATCTGCCCATCCCCCGGCTCTGGATTCTCCCTCTCAGCTGGAGTCTGGTCTGACCTCTCTCTGACCTCTCTGCAGCCGGCCACTCCCTGTTCTGGATTTGCAGGCTCCTGCACCTGGCTCTCAGCAACAGGGAAATCCTGCAGTGACTGGGTTGCAATTAACCCCTGCTCTGCTGGTTTCACGTTTACACAGTCTTTTTGTTTCCTTTTCTTAGAAATGTGACTTTTCAGCTTACTTATAGTATTAGTGCATAATGTCATGCGGTCTCTCCACATCTGGCGCTCCCAACTGCGGCAGGAGTTTCTTTGCTTCTTTGCATTATACATTCTGCAACACACTTTCTTAACTTCTGCACTTAGCTCCTGCAGGGTCATCTTAGCAAAAGCTTCATTTTCACTTTCTTCTTCACTGGAGTCATCTTCTTCCAGTTCCATATCATCATCATCCTCATTCTCAGACAGCGAATCTGGTCCCCCCACGGTAGCTGTTATGCCGCCGCCGGCGTTGGCCTCCCCGCCGGGTTCCTCCATCACTTCCCCCCGTAGCTGGCTTGCTACAGGGGTACCTCCGGATTCATCCGGGGGGACTTTCCTTCTGCCATCTTTGGGATCTTTATCAGAGGCTCCTGCTGCAGATGTTGAGGCAGCAGCAGGGATTTTCTTCCTCTGGGGCTTGTTCCCGATAGCCCGTCCTTTGCCTTTCACCATTGCTGGTTGTAGCAGGCCCAAAGCACAAGGGCTTGCCCGAATGCTTCCCCCACCTGGGTCCCCTGGCTTGGGGATACCTGGAGGAGGAGCCACTGCTAGAGTACAGATTCTCTACCTTCTCAGGAGCTACAGCACACACACCCTCCTCCTGCACTGAGGCTGGAGGTATGAGGTATATCACGCTGCATGGTGTACTGAGGCAGGGTGTATGAGGTATATCACGCTGCACGGTGCACTGAGGCTGGAAGTATGAGGTATATCACGCTGCACGGTGTACTGAGGCTGGATGTATGAGGTATATCACGCTGCATGGTGCACTGACGCAGGGTGTATGAGGTATATTACGCTGCATGGTGTACTGAGGCAGGGTGTATGAGGTATATCACGCTGCACGGTGCACTGAGGCTGGATGTATGAGGTATATCACGCTGAATGGTGTACTGAGGCTGGATGTATGAGGTATATCACACTGCATGGTGTACTGAGGCTGGATGTATGAGGAATATCACACTGCATGGTGTACTGAGGCTGGATGTATGAGGAATATCACACTGCATGGTGTACTGAGGCTGGATGTATGAGGTATATCACACTGCACGGTGTACTGAGGCTGGATGTATGAGGTATATCACACTGCACGGTGTACTGAGGCTGGATGTATGAGGTATATCACACTGCATGGTGTAATGAGGCTAAATCTACTGTATGAGGTATATCACACTGCACGGTGTACTGAGGCTAGATGTAAGAGGTATATCACGCTGCATGGTGTTCTGAGGTATATCACGCTGCATGGTGTACTGAGGCTGGATGTAAGAGGTATATCACGCTGCATGGTGTACTGAGGCTGGATGTATGAGGTATATCACACTGCACGGTGTACTGAGGCTGGATGTATGAGGTATATCACACTGCATGGTGTAATGAGGCTAAATCTACTGTATGAGGTATATCACACTGCACGGTGTACTGAGGCTAGATGTAAGAGGTATATCACGCTGCATGGTGTTCTGAGGTATATCACGCTGCATGGAGTACTGAGGCTGGATGTATGAGGTATATCACGCTGCATGGTGTACTGAGGCTGGATGTAAGAGGTATATCACGCTGCATGGTGTACTGAGGCTGGATGTAAGAGGTATATCACGCTGCACGGTGTACTGGGGCTGGATGTAAGAGGTATATCACACTGCATGGTGTTCTGAGGTATATCACGCTGCATGGTGTACTGAGGCTGGATGTAAGAGGTATATCACGCTGCATGGTGTACTGAGGTATGAGAACACAAGTGTATGAAGTATTTTCTCCTCATCCCTAAGACAATATATAATAGCGTTATCTGCACATAGACCACAAGTTAAATCCACATAGCATCACGTTTGTGGAGTGCCACAGAATGTGTCTGTACAGCTCCTGTGTATGATACTCTTTCTCTCTTATTGGTTGGTGTGCCATTACCTGAATCAGCTGACTCCTAGGACGCGGGACCGGTGGCTGCTCAGCGATCTGGTCCCCCCACGGTAGCTGTTATGCCGCCGCCGGCGTTGGCCTCCCCGCCGGGTTCCTCCATCACTTCCCCCCGTAGCTGGCTTGCTACAGGGGTACCTCCGGATTCATCCGGGGGGACTTTCCTTCTGCCATCTTTGGGATCTTTATCAGAGGCTCCTGCTGCAGATGTTGAGGCAGCAGCAGGGATTTTCTTCCTCTGGGGCTTGCTCCCGATAGCCCGTCCTTTGCCTTTCACCATTGCTGGTTGTAGCAGGCCCAAAGCACAAGGGCTTGCCCGAATGCTTCCCCCACCTGGGTCCCCTGGCTTGGGGATACCTGGAGGAGGAGCCACTGCTAGAGTACAGATTCTCTACCTTCTCAGGAGCTACAGCACACACACCCTCCTCCTGCACTGAGGCTGGAGGTATGAGGTATATCACGCTGCATGGTGTACTGAGGCAGGGTGTATGAGGTATATCACGCTGCACGGTGCACTGAGGCTGGAAGTATGAGGTATATCACGCTGCACGGTGTACTGAGGCTGGATGTATGAGGTATATCACGCTGCATGGTGCACTGACGCAGGGTGTATGAGGTATATCACGCTGCATGGTGTACTGAGGCAGGGTGTATGAGGTATATCACGCTGCACGGTGCACTGAGGCTGGATGTATGAGGTATATCACGCTGAATGGTGTACTGAGGCTGGATGTATGAGGTATATCACACTGCATGGTGTACTGAGGCTGGATGTATGAGGAATATCACACTGCATGGTGTACTGAGGCTGGATGTATGAGGAATATCACACTGCATGGTGTACTGAGGCTGGATGTAAGAGGTATATCACGCTGCACGGTGTACTGAGGCTGGATGTATGAGGTATATCACGCTGCACGGTGTACTGAGGCTGGATGTATGAGGTATATCACACTGCACGTTGTACTGAGGCTGGATGTATGAGGTATATCACACTGCATGGTGTACTGAGGCTGGATGTATGAGGTATATCACACTGCACGGTGTACTGAGGCTGGATGTATGAGGTATATCACACTGCACGGTGTACTGAGGCTGGATGTATGAGGTATATCACACTGCACGGTGTACTGAGGCTGGATGTATGAGGTATATCACACTGCATGGTGTAATGAGGCTAAATCTACTGTATGAGGTATATCACACTGCACGGTGTACTGAGGCTAGATGTAAGAGGTATATCACGCTGCATGGTGTTCTGAGGTATATCACGCTGCATGGTGTACTGAGGCTGGATGTAAGAGGTATATCACGCTGCATGGTGTACTGAGGCTGGATGTATGAGGTATATCACACTGCACGGTGTACTGAGGCTGGATGTATGAGGTATATCACACTGCATGGTGTAATGAGGCTAAATCTACTGTATGAGGTATATCACACTGCACGGTGTACTGAGGCTAGATGTAAGAGGTATATCACGCTGCATGGTGTTCTGAGGTATATCACGCTGCATGGAGTACTGAGGCTGGATGTATGAGGTATATCACGCTGCATGGTGTGCTGAGGCTGGATGTAAGAGGTATATCACGCTGCATGGTGTACTGAGGCTGGATGTAAGAGGTATATCACGCTGCACGGTGTACTGGGGCTGGATGTAAGAGGTATATCACACTGCATGGTGTTCTGAGGTATATCACGCTGCATGGTGTACTGAGGCTGGATGTAAGAGGTATATCACGCTGCATGGTGTACTGAGGTATGAGAACACAAGTGTATGAAGTATTTTCTCCTCATCCCTAAGACAATATATAATAGCGTTATCTGCACATAGACCACAAGTTAAATCCACATAGCATCACGTTTGTGGAGTGCCACAGAATGTGTCTGTACAGCTCCTGTGTATGATACTCTTTCTCTCTTATTGGTTGGTGTGCCATTACCTGAATCAGCTGACTCCTAGGACGCGGGACCGGTGGCTGCTCAGCGATATCTCTGGAACTCGGTATTAATAAAGGCGATCTCTTCCGTGGTCGAGGAGTAGGTCGGGCAAATGATCCTAAAGAGATATTTATATATTATATTTGTATTTAATGCATAGCCACCATCAGACATGTATACTGCAATCATAGTACATTAGTACATAGTACATTATACCTGCAGACACATATACTGCTATACCCGTACATTATACAGCCACCTGCAGACACATATACTGCTATCACCGTACATTATACAGCCACCTGCAGACACATATACTGCAATCACCGTACATTATACAGCCACCTGCAGACACATATACTGCAATCACCGTACATTATACAGCCACCTGCAGACACATATACTGCAATCATAGTACATTATACAGCCACCTGCAGACACATATACTGCAATCATAGTACATTATACAGCCACCTGCAGACACATATACTGCTATCACCGTACATTATACAGCCACCTGCAGACACGTATACTGCAATCACCGTACATTATACAGCCACCTGCAGACACGTATACTGCAATCATAGTACATTATACAGCCACCTGCAGACACATATACTGCAATCACCGTACATTATACAGCCACCTGCAGACACGTATACCATACCTCCCAACTGTCACGATTCCGTCGGGACAGTCCCGATTTTCGGGTCCTGTCCCGACGTCCCACCCGCGGCAGGCATTGTCCCGCTGCGGGGGGGTGGCAGTTGGGAGACCCCCCAATGTAGTGGAATAGACGCTGTGCGCATGCGCACAGCGTCTATTCTCGTATGAAAATGAGGTCGCGGCTAATTAGCATAAGCCGCGCCCTCATTTGCATACGCCACGCCCCCTTTTCGGGCGCCGCGCGAGTGTCCCGATTTTTTCACACGAAAAGTTGGGAGGTATGGTATACTGCAATCATAGTACATTATACAGCCACCTGCAGACACATATACTGCAATCACCGTACATTATACAGCCACCTGCAGACACATATACTGCAATCATAGTACATTATACAGCCACCTGCAGACACATATACTGCTATCACCGTACATTATACAGCCACCTGCAGACACATATACTGCAATCACCGTACATTATACAGCCACCTGCAGACACGTATACTGCAATCATAGTACATTATACAGCCACCTGCAGACACATATACTGCAATCACCGTACATTATACAGCCACAAGCAGACACGTATACTGCAATCATAGTACATTATACAGCCACCTGCAGACACATATACTGCTATCACCGTACATTATACAGCCACCTGCAGACACATATACTGCAATCATAGTACATTATACAGCCACCTGCAGACACATATACTGCAATCATAGTACATTATACAGCCACCTGCAGACACATATACTGCTATCACCGTACATTATACAGCCACCTGCAGACACGTATACTGCAATCACCGTACATTATACAGCCACCTGCAGACACGTATACTGCAATCATAGTACATTATACAGCCACCTGCAGACACATATACTGCTATCACCGTACATTATACAGCCACCTGCAGACACATATACTGCAATCATAGTACATTATACAGCCACCTGCAGACACATATACTGCAATCATAGTACATTATACAGCCACCTGCAGACATGTATACTGCAAACACCGTACATTATACAGCAACCTACAGACACATATACTGATATCCCCGTACATTATACAGCCACCCGCAGACACATATACTGCTATCACCGTACATTATACAGCCACCTGCAGACACATATACTGCAATCACCGTACATTATACAGCCGGGATGCGGTCATTTGGTCTACTGCATTATGGTAGAAAGTCATTAGGTCGAATCCATTAGGTCGACATGCTAAAAGGTCGACATGACTCTAGGTCGACATGGGAAAAGGTCGACATGATTCTAGTTCGAAAGGTCATTAGTTCGACAGGTCATTAGTTCGACAAGGTCATTAGTTCGACATTGTCTATGTCGACATTCACAAGGTCGACATGGAGTTTTTCACTGTTTTTTGAGCCAACATGTGCCGACAGGCGGTATTTCATGCCCTACCATCCACTAGGGCGTGGTGGGAGAATAAAATAGTGTGCCGAGCGTAGCGAGGCACCGTGCCCGACGCATAGCGAGCGCAGCGAGCGATGCGAGGGGATGCAGTGCACTTTAAACTGTGTCCATGTCGACTGTGTTGACATTCAGGTAAAAAAACAGTGAAAAACCCCATGTCGACCTTGTGAATGTCGACATAGACATTGTCGAACTAATGACCTTGTCGAACTAATGACCTGTCGAACTAATGACCTTTCGACCTAGAATCATGTCGACCTTTTCCCATGTCGACCTAGAATCATGTCGACCTTTTAGCATGTCGACCTAATGGATTCGACCTAATGACTTTCTACCATAATGCAATAGACCAAATGATCCCAACCCATACAGCCACCTGCAGACACGTATACTGCAATCACCGTACATTATACAGCCACCTGCAGACACGTATATTGCAATCATAGTACATTATACAGCCACCTGCAGACACATATACTGCTATCACCGTACATTATACAGCCACCTGCAGACACATATACTGCAATCCCCGTACATTATACAGCCACCTGCAGACACATATACTGCAATCACTGTACATTATACAGCCACCTGCAGACACGTACACTGCAATCATAGTACATTATACAGCCACCTGCAGACACGTATACTGCAATCATAGTACATTATACAGCCACCTGCAGACACGTATACTGCAATCATAGTACATTATACAGCCACCTGCAGACACGTATACTGCAATCATAGTACATTATACAGCCACCTGCAGTCACATATACTGCAATCCCCGTACATTATACAGCCACCTGCAGACACGTATACTGCAATCACCGTACATTATACAGCCACCTGCAGACACGTATACTGCAATCACCGTACATTATACAGCCACCTGCAGACACGTATACTGCAATCACCGTACATTATACAGCCACCTGCAGACACGTATACTGCAATCACCGTACATTATACAGCCACCTGCAGACACATATACTGCAATCACTGTACATTATACAGCCACCTGCAAACACATATACTGCAATCAATGTACATTATACAGCCACCTGCAGACACGTATACTGCAATCATAGTACATTATACAGCCACCTGCAGACACGTATACTGCAATCACCGTACATTATACAGCCACCTGCAGACACGTATACTGCAATCACCGTACATTATACAGCCACCTGCAGACACATATACTGCAATCACCGTACATTATACAGCCACCTGCAGACACATATACTGCAATCACCGTACATTATACAGCCACCTGCAGACACATATACTGATATCCCCATACATTATACAGCCTCCTGCAGACACATATACTGCAATCATAGTACATTATACAGCCACCTGCAGACACATATACTGCAATCACCGTACATTATACAGGCACCTGCAGACACATATACTGATATCCCCGTACATTATACAGCCACCTGCAGACACATATACTGCAATCACCGTAAATTATACAGCCACCTGCAGACACGTATACTGCAATCACCGTACATTATACAGCCACCTGCAGACACGTATACTGCAATCACCGTACATTATACAGCCACCTGCAGACACGTATACTGCAATCACCGTACATTATACAGCCACCTGCAGACACGTATACTGCAATCACCGTACATTATACAGTCACCTGCAGACACATATACTGCAATCATAGTACATTATACAGCCACCTGCAGATACATACACTGCAATCATAGTACATTATACAGCCACCTGCAGACACATATACTGCTATCACCGTACATTATACAGCCACCTGCAGACACATACACTGCAAACACCGTACATTATACAGCCTCCTGCAGACATGTATACTGCAATCACCGTACATTATACAGCCACCTGCAGACATGTATACTGCAATCACCGTACATTATACAGCCACCTGCAGATACATACACTGCAAACACCGTACATTATACAGCCACCTGCAGACAAATATACTACAAACACCGTACATTATACAGCAACCTGCAGATACGTATACTGCAATCATAGTACATTATACAGCCACCTGCAGACACATATACTGCAATCACCGTACATTATACAGCCACCTGCAGATACATACACTGCAAACACCGTACATTATACAGCCACCTGCAGACACGTATACTGCAATCACTGTACATTATACAGCCACCTGCAGACACGTATACTGCAATCATAGTACATTATACAGCCACCTGCAGACACGTATACTGCAATCATAGTACATTATACAGCCACCTGCAGACACATATACTGCAATCACCGTACATTATACAGCCACCTGCAGACACATATACTGCAATCACCGTACATTATACAGCCACCTGCAGACACGTATACTGCAATCACCGTACATTATACAGCCACCTGCAGACACGTATACTGCAATCACCGTACATTATACAGCCACCTGCAGACACGTATACTGCAATCACCGTACATTATACAGCCACCTGCAGACATGTATACTGCAATCATAGTACATTATACAGCCACCTGCAGACACATATACTGCAATCACCGTACATTATACAGCCACCTGCAGACACGTATACTGCAATCACAGTACATTTATTTACAGGTTCTTATATAGCGCAGCAGATTCCGTTGCGCTTTACAATAGTAGACAGTGATAAAACAAACTGGGTAACAACATACAGACTTGGAGGTAGGAGGGCCTTGCTGCAAGCTTACAATCTATAGGGATATAGGGGGAAAAACAAGGACAGGCACCAGTAATACCATAGCAGTCCCACCAAGTTACAAGTCCAGAAGGGTAGCTATATAATACATAAGTGCCTCAGAGGGTTATGCATGTAGAACTTAAACATTATAGGCTTGCCTGAAGAGGTGAGTTTTCAGGGAACGCTTGAATGTTTGGAGGCTATTGGATTATAGAGCCACCTGCAGACACGTATACTGCAATCACCGTACATTATACAGCCACCTGCAGACACGTATACTGCAATCACCGTACATTATACAGCCACCTGCAGACACGTATACTGCAATCATAGTACATTATACAGCCACCTGCAGATACATACACTGCAATCATAGTACATTATACAGCCACCTGCAGACACATATACTGCTATCACCGTACATTATACAGCCACCTGCAGACACATATACTGCAATCACCGTACTTTATACAGCCACCTGCAGATACATACACTGCAAACACCGTACATTATACAGCCACCTGCAGACACGTATACTGCAATCACTGTACATTATACAGCCACCTGCAGACACGTATACTGCAATCATAGTACATTATACAGCCACCTGCAGACACGTATACTGCAATCATAGTACATTATACAGCCACCTGCAGACACATATACTGCAATCACCGTACATTATACAGCCACCTGCAGACACATATACTGCAATCACCGTACATTATACAGCCACCTGCAGACACGTATACTGCAATCACCGTACATTATACAGCCACCTGCAGACACGTATACTGCAATCACCGTACATTATACAGCCACCTGCAGACACGTATACTGCAATCACCGTACATTATACAGCCACCTGCAGACACGTATACTGCAATCATAGTACATTATACAGCCACCTGCAGACACATATACTGCAATCACCGTACATTATACAGCCACCTGCAGACACGTATACTGCAATCACAGTACATTTATTTACAGGTTCTTATATAGCGCAGCAGATTCCGTTGCGCTTTACAATAGTAGACAGTGATAAAACAAACTGGGTAACAACATACAGACTTGGAGGTAGGAGGGCCCTGCTGCAAGCTTACAATCTATAGGGATATAGGGGGAAAAACAAGGACAGGCACCAGTAATACCATAGCAGTCCCACCAAGTTACAAGTCCAGAAGGGTAGCTATATAATACATAAGTGCCTCAGAGGGTTATGCATGTAGAACTTAAACATTATAGGCTTGCCTGAAGAGGTGAGTTTTCAGGGAACGCTTGAATGTTTGGAGGCTATTGGATTATAGAGCCACCTGCAGACACGTATACTGCAATCACCGTACATTATACAGCCACCTGCAGACACGTATACTGCAATCACCGTACATTATACAGCCACCTGCAGACACGTATACTGCAATCATAGTACATTATACAGCCACCTGCAGACACGTATACTGCAATCATAGTACATTATACAGCCACCTGCAGACACATATACTGCAATCACCGTACATTATACAGCCACCTGCAGACATGTATACTGCAATCACCGTACATTATACAGCAACCTGCAGACACATATACTGCAATCCCCGTACATTATACAGCCACCTGCAGACACATATACTGATATCCCCGTACATTATACAGCCACCTGCAGACACATATACTGCAATCACTGTACATTATACAGCCACCTGCAGACACATATACTGCAATCATAGTACATTATACAGCCACCTGCAGATACATACACTGCAATCACCATACATTATACAGCCACCTGCAGACACATATACTGCTATCACCGTACATTATACAGCCACCTGCAGACACATATACTAATATCCCAGTACATTATACAGCCACCTGCAGACACGTATACTGCTATCCCCGTACATTATACAGCCACCTGCAGACACATATACTGCAATCACTGTACATTATACAGCCACCTGCAGACACATATACTGCAATCATAGTACATTATACAGCCACCTGCAGATACATACACTGCAATCACCATACATTATACAGCCACCTGCAGACACATATACTGCAATCCCCGTACATTATACAGCCACCTGCAGACACATATACTGCAATCACTGTACATTATACAGCCACCTGCAGACACATATACTGCAATCATAGTACATTATACAGCCACCTGCAGATACATACACTGCAATCACCATACATTATACAGCCACCTGCAGACACATATACTGCTATCACCGTACATTATACAGCCACCTGCAGACACATATACTGCAATCCCCGTACATTATACAGCCACCTGCAGACACATATACTGCAATCACTGTACATTATACAGCCACCTGCAGACACATATACTGCAATCACCGTACATTATACAGCCACCTGCAGACACATATACTGCTATCACCGTACATTATACAGCCACCTGCAGACACATATACTGCAATCCCCGTACATTATACAGCCACCTGCAGACACATATACTGCAATCACTGTACATTATACAGCCACCTGCAGACACATATACTGCAATCACTGTACATTATACAGCCACCTGCAGACACATATACTGCAATCATAGTACATTATACAGCCAGCTGCAGATACATACACTGCAATCACCATACATTATACAGCCACCTGCAGACACATATACTGCTATCACCGTACATTATACAGCCACCTGCAGACACATATATTAATATCCCAGTACATTATACAGCCACCTGCAGACACGTATACTGCTATCCCCGTACATTATACAGCCACCTGCAGACACGTATACTGCAATCATCGTACATTATACAGCCACCTGCAGACACGTATACTGCAATCACCGTACATTATACAGCCACCTGCAGACACGTATACTGCAATCACCGTACATTATACAGCCACCTGCAGACACGTATACTGCAATCATAGTACATTATACAGCCACCTGCAGACACGTATACTGCAATCATAGTACATTATACAGCCACCTGCAGTCACATATACTGCAATCCCCGTACATTATACAGCCACCTGCAGACACGTATACTGCAATCACCGTACATTATACAGCCACCTGCAGACACGTATACTGCAATCACCGTACATTATACAGCCACCTGCAGACACGTATACTGCAATCATAGTACATTATACAGCCACCTGCAGACACGTATACTGCAATCATAGTACATTATACAGCCACCTGCAGACACATATACTGATATCCCCGTACATTATACAGCCACCTGCAGACACGTATACTGCTATCACCGTACATTATACAGCCACCTGCAGATACGTATACTGCTATCACCGTACATTATACAGCCACCTGCAGACATGTATACTGATATCCCCGTACATTATACAGCCACCTGCAGACATGTATACTGCAATCATAGTATATTATACAGCCACCTGCAGACACGTATACTGCAAACACCGTACATTATACAGCCACCTGCAGACACGTATACTGCTATCCCCGTACATTATACAGCCACCTGCAGACACATATACTGCTATCCCCGTACATTATACAGCCACCTGCAGACACGTATACTGCTATCCCGTACATTATGCAGCCACCATCAGACATGTATACTGCAATCATAGTACATTATACAGCCACCTGCAGACACATATAATGCAATCATAGTACATTATACAGCCACCTGCAGACACGTATACTGCTATTCCCGTACATTATACAGCCACCTGCAGACACATGTACTGCAATCATAGTACATTATACAGCCACCTGCAGACACATATACTGCAATCACCGTACATTATACAGCCACCTGCAGACACGTTTACTGCAATCACCGTACATTATACAGCCACCTGCAGACACGTATACTGCAATCATAGTACATTATACAGCCACCTGCAGACACGTATACTGCAATCATAGTACATTATACAGCCACCTGCAGACACATATACCGATATCCCCGTACATTATACAGCCACCTGCAGACACGTATACTGCAATCACCGTAAATTATACAGCCACCTGCAGACATGTATACTGCAATCACCGTACATTATACAGCCACCTGCAGACACGTATACTGCTATCCCCGTACATTATACAGCCACCTGCAGACACGTATACTGCAATCATAGTACATTATACAGCCACCTGCAGACACATATACTGCAATCACCGTACATTATACAGCCACCTGCAGACACGTTTACTGCAATCACCGTACATTATACAGCCACCTGCAGACACGTATACTGCAATCATAGTACATTATATAGCCACCTGCAGACACATATACTGCAATCACCTACATTATACAGCCAACTGCAGACACGTATACTGCAATCACCGTACATTATACAGCCACCTGCAGATACATATACTGCAATCATAGTACATTATACAGCCACCCGCAGGCACATATACTGATATCCCCGTACATTATACAGCCACCTGCAGACACATATACTGCAATCATAGTACATTATACAGCCACCATCAGACACGTATACTGCAATCATAGTACATTAGTACATAGTACATTATACCTGCAGACACATATACTGCAAACACCGTACATTATACAGCCACCTGCAGACACATATACTGCAAACACCGTACATTATACAGCCACCTGCAGACACATATACTGCAATCATAGTACATTATACAGCCACCTGCAGACACGTATACTGCAATCATAGTACATTATACAGCCACCTGCAGACACACATACTGCAATCATAGTACATTATACAGCCACCTGCAGACACATATAATGCAAACTCCGTACATTATACAGCCACCTGCAGACACATATACTGCAATCACCGTACATTATACAGCCACCTGCAGACACATATACTGCAAACACCGTACATTATACAGCCACCTGCAGACACATATACTGCAAACACCGTACATTATACAGCCACCTGCAGACACATATACTGCAATCATAGTACATTATACAGCCACCTGAAGACACGTATACTGCAATCACCGTACATTATACAGCCACCTGCAGACACATATACTGCAATCACCGTACATTATACAGCCACCTGCAGACACGTATACTGCAATCACCGTACATTATACAGCCACCTGCAGACACGTATACTGCAATCATAGTACATTATACAGCCACCTGCAGACACACATACTGCAATCATAGTACATTATACAGCCACATGCAGACACATATAATGCAAACTCTGTACATTATACAGCCACCTGCAGACACGTATACTGCAATCACCGTACATTATACAGCCACCTGCAGACACATATACTACAAACACTGTACATTATACAGCCACCTGCAGACACATATACTGCAATCACCGTACATTATACAGCCACCTGCAGACACATATACTGCAATCATAGTACATTATACAGCCACCTGCAGACACATATAATGCAAACTCCGTACATTATACAGCCACCTGCAGACACATATACTGCAATCACCGTACATTATACAGCCACCTGCAGACACGTATACTGCAATCACCGTACATTATACAGCCACCTGCAGACATGTATACTGCAATCACCGTACATTATACAGCCACCTGCAGACACATATACTACAAACACTGTACATTATACAGCCACCTGCAGATACGTATACTGCAATCATAGTACATTATACAGCCACCTACAGACATATATATTGCTATCCCCGTACATTATACAGCCACCTGCAGACACATATATTGCTATCCCCGTACATTATACAGCCACCTGCAGACACGTATACTGCATTTACCGTACATTATACAGCAACCTGCAGACACATATACTGCAATCACCGTACATTATACAGTGACCCGCAGACACGTATACTGCAATCATAGTACATTATACAGCCACCTGCAGACACGTATACTGCAATCACCGTACATTATACAGCCACCTGCAGACACATATACTGCTATCCCCGTACATTATACAGCAATCTGCAGACACATATACTGCAATCACCGTACATTATACAGTGACCCGCAGACACTTATACTGCAATCATAGTACATTATACAGCCACCTGCAGACACATATACTGATATCCCCGTACATTATACAGCCACCTACAGACACGTATACTGCTATCACCGTACATTATACAGCCACCTGCAGATACGTATACTGCAATCACCGTACATTATACAGCCACCTGCAGACACATATACTGCTATCACCGTACATTATATAGCCACCCGCAGACACGTATACTGCTATCCCCGTAAATTATACAGCCACCTGCAGACACATATACTGATATCCCCGTACATTATACAGCCACCTGCAGACACATATACTGCAATCACCGTACATTATACAGCCACCTGCAGATACGTATACTGATATCCCCGTACATTATACAGCCACCTGCAGACACATATACTGCAAACACCGTACATTATACAGCCACCTGCAGACACATATACTGCTATCCCCATACATTATACAGCCACCTGCAGACACATATATTGCAATCACCGTACATTATACAGCCACCTGCAGACACATATACTGCAATCCCCATACATTATACAGCCACCTGCAGACACGTATACTGCAATCATAGTACATTATACAGCCACCCGCAGACACATATACTGCAATCACCGTACATTATACAGCCACCTGCAGACACATATACTGCAATCCCCATACATTATACAGCCACCTGCAGACACGTATACTGCAATCATAGTACATTATACAGCCACCCGCAGATACATATACTGCAATCACCGTACATTATACAGCCACCCGCAGACACATATACTGCAATCACCGTACATTATACAGCCACCTGCAGATACGTATACTGATATCCCCGTACATTATACAGCCACCTGCAGACACATATACTGCAAACACCGTACATTATACAGCCACCTGCAGACACATATACTGCTATCCCCATACATTATACAGCCACCTGCAGACACATATACTGCAATCACCGTACATTATACAGCCACCTGCAAACACGTATACTGATATCCCCGTACATTATAAAGCCACCTGCAGACACGTATACTGATATCCCCGTACATTATACAGCGACCCGCAGACACGTATACTGCTATTCCGTACATTATACAGCCACCCGCAGACACGTATACTGCAATCACCGTACATTATACAGCCACCTGCAGACACGTATACTGCAATCACCGTAAATTATACAGCCACCTGCAGACATGTATACTGCAATCACCGTACATTATACAGCCACCTGCAGACACATATACTGCTATCACCGTACATTATACAGCCACCCGCAGACATGTATACTGCTATCTCCGTACATTATACAGCCACCTGCAGACACATATACTGATATCCCCGTACATTATACAGCCACCTGCAGACACATATACTGATATCCCCGTACATTATACAGCCACCTGCAGACACATATACTGATATCCCCGTACATTATACGGCCACCTGAAGACACATATATTGCAATCACCGTACATTATACAGCCAACAGCAGATACATATACTGCAATCAACGTACATTATACAGCCAACAGCAGATACATATACTGTAATCACCGTACATTATACAGCCACCTGCAGACACGTATACTGCTATCACAGTACATTATACAGCCACCTGCAGACACATATACTGCTATCACCGTACATTATAAAGCCACCTGCAGACACGTATACTGCTATCCCCGTACATTATACAGCCACCTGCAGACACGTATACTGCTATCACCGTACATTATACAGCCACCTGCAGACACATATACTGCTATCACCGTACATTATAAAGCCACCTGCAGACACGTATACTGCTATCCCCGTACATTATACAGCCACCTGCAGACACGTATACTGCTATCATGTACATTATACAGCCACCCGCAGACACGTATACTGCAATCACCGTACATTATACAGCCACCTGCAGACACGTATACTGCAATCACCGTACATTATACAGCCACCTGCAGACACGTATACTGCAATCACCGTAAATTATACAGCCACCTGCAGACATGTATACTGCAATCACCGTACATTATACAGCCACCTGCAGACACATATACTGCTATCACCGTACATTATACAGCCACCCGCAGACATGTATACTGCTATCTCCGTACATTATACAGCCACCTGCAGACACATATACTGATATCCCCGTACATTATACAGCCACCTGCAGACACATATACTGATATCCCCGTACATTATACAGCCACCTGCAGACACATATACTGATATCCCCGTACATTATACGGCCACCTGAAGACACATATATTGCAATCACCGTACATTATACAGCCACCTGCAGATACATATACTGCAATCAACGTACATTATACAGCCAACAGCAGATACATATACTGTAATCACCGTACATTATACAGCCACCTGCAGACACGTATACTGCTATCACCGTACATTATACAGCCACCTGCAGACACATATACTGCTATCACCGTACATTATAAAGCCACCTGCAGACACGTATACTGCTATCCCCGTACATTATACAGCCACCTGCAGACACGTATACTGCTATCACCGTACATTATACAGCCACCTGCAGACACATATACTGCTATCACCGTACATTATAAAGCCACCTGCAGACACGTATACTGCTATCCCCGTACATTATACAGCCACCTGCAGACACGTATACTGCTATCATGTACATTATACAGCCACCCGCAGACACGTATACTGCAATCACCGTACATTATACAGCCACCTGCAGACACGTATACTGCAATCACCGTAAATTATACAGCCACCTGCAGACATGTATACTGCAATCACCGTACATTATACAGCCACCTGCAGACACGTATACTGCAATCACCGTATATTATACAGCCACCTGCAGACATGTATACTGCAATCACCGTACATTATACAGCCACCTGCAGACACGTATACTGCAATCACCGTAAATTATACAGCCACCTGCAGACACATATACTGCAATCACCGTACATTATACATCCTCCTGCAGACACATATACTGCTATCACCGTACATTATACAGCCACCTGCAGACACATATACTGCTATCACCGTACATTATACAGCCACCTGCAGACACATATACTGCTATCACTGTACATTATACAGCCACCCGCAGACACGTATACTGCTATCCCCGTACATTATACAGCCACCTGCAGACACATATACTGATATCCCTGTACATTATACAGCCTGCAGACACATATACTGATATCCCCGTACATTATACAGCCACCAGCAGTCACATATACTAATATCCCAGTACATTATACAGCCACCTGCAGACACGTATACTGCTATCCCCGTACATTATACAGCCACCTGCAGACACATATACTGATATCCCCGTACATTATACAGCCACCTGCAGACACATATACTGATATCCCCGTACATTATACAGCCACCTGCAGACACATATACTGCAATCACCGTACATTATACAGCCTCCTGCAGACACATATACTGATATTCCCGTACATTATACAGCCACCAGCAGACACATATACTAATATCCCAGTTCATTATACAGCCAACTGCAGACACGTATACTGCTATCCCCGTACATTATACAGCCACCTGCAGACACATATACTGATATCCCCGTACATTATACAGCCACCTGCAGACACATATACTGATATCCCTGTACATCATACAGCCACCTGCAGACACATATACTGCAATCACCGTACATTATACAGTGACCCGCAGACACGTATACTGCTATCCCCATACATTATACAGCCACCTGCAGACACATATACTGCAATCACCGTACATTATACAGCCACCTGCAAACACATATACTGCAATCACCGTACATTATACAGCCACCTGCAGACACATATACTGCTATCCCCGTACATTATACAGCCAACCGCAGATACGTATACTGCAATCATAGTACATTATACAGCCACCTGCAGATACATACACTGCAATCACCGTACATTATACAGCCACCTGCAGACACGTATAATGATATCCCCGTACATTATACAGCCACCTGCAGACACATATACTGATATCCCCGTACATTATACAGCCACCTGCAGACACATATACTGATATCCCCGTACATTATACAGCCACCTGCAGACACATATACTGATATCCCCGTACATTATACAGCCACCTGCAGACACATATACTGCAATCACCGTACATTATACAGTGACCCGCAGACACGTATACTGCAATCACCGTACATTATACAGCCACCTGCAGACACATATACTGCTATCCCCATACATTATACAGCCACCTGTAGACACATATACTAATATCCCAGTACATTATACAGCCTCCTGCAGACACATATACTGCAATCACCGTACATTATACAGCCACCTGCAGACACATATACTTATATCCCCGTACATTATACAGCCACCTGCAGACACATATACTAATATCCCCGTACATTATACAGCCACCTGCAGACACGTATACTGCTATCCCCGCACATTATACAGCCACCTGCAGACACGTATACTGCTATCCCTGTACATTATACAGCCACCTGCAGACACATATACTGATATCCCCGTACATTATACAGCCACCTGCAGACACATATACTGATGTCCCCGTACATTATACAGCCACCTGCAGACACATATACTGATATCCCCGTACATTATACAGCCACCTGCAGACACATATACTAATATCCCAGTACATTATGCAGCCTCCTGCAGACACATATACTGCAATCACCGTACATTATACAGCCACCTGCAGACACATATACTAATATCCCCGTACATTATACAGCCACCTGCAGACACATATACTAATATCCCCGTACATTATACAGCCACCTGCAGACACGTATACTGCTATCCCCGCACATTATACAGCCACCTGCAGACACGTATACTACTATCCATGTACATTATACAGCCACCTGCAGACACGTATGGTCACTACAGGTTATACAGCCACGGATCACACAGTTACTACATGTTATACAGCCACAGATCACACAGTCACTACATGTTATACAGCCACAGATCACACAGTCACTACATGTTATTCAGCCACAGATCACATACATGGTCACTACAGGTTATACAGCCATGGATCACACAGTCACTACATGTTATACAGCCACAGATCACACAGTTACTACATGTTATAGAGCCACAGATCACACTGTCACTACATGTTATACAGCCACAGATCACACAGTTACTACATGTTATACAGCCACAAATCACATGGTCACTACATGTCAAACAGCCACAGATCACATACATGGTCAATACATTTTATACAGCCACGGATCACACAGTCACTACATGTTATACAGCCACGGATCACACAGTCACTACATGTTATACAGCCACAGATCACATACATGGTCACTACATGTTATACAGCCACAAATCACATACAACACATGGTCACTACATGTTATACAGCCACAGATCACACAGTTACTACATGTTATACAGCCACAGATCACACAGTTACTACATGTTATACAGCCATGGATCACACAGTTACTACATGTTATACAGCCACAGATCACATACATGGTCACTACATGTTATACAGCCACAAATCACACGGTCACTACATGTTATAAAGCCACAGATCACACAGTTACTACATGTTATAAAGCCACATATCCCATGGTTACTACATGTTATACAGCCACAGATCACACGGTCACTACATGTTATACAGCCACAGATCACACGGTCACTACATGTTATAAAGCCACAGATCACACGGTCACTACATGTTATAAAGCCACAGATCACATACATGGTCACTACATGTTATACAGCCACGGATCACACAGTCACTACACGTTATACAGCCACAGATCACATACATGATCACTACAGGTTATACAGCCACGGATCACACAGTCACTACATGTTATACAGCCACAGATCACATACATGGTCACTACAGTTTATACAGCCACGGATCACACAGTCACTACATGTTATACAGCCACAAATCACACGGTCACTACATGTTATAAACCACAGATCACACGGTTACTACATGTTATAAAGCCACAGATCACATGGTTACTACATGTTATACAGCCACAGATCACACGGTCACTACATGTTAAAAAGCCACATATCACATACATGGTCACTACATGTTATACAGCCACAAATCACACGGTCACTACATGTTATAAACCACAGATCACACGGTTACTACATGTTATAAAGCCACAGATCACACAGTCACTACAGGTTATACAGCCACACATCACATACATGGTCACTACAGGTTATACAGCCACGGATCACACAGTTACTACATGTTATACAGCCACAGATCACACAGTCACTACATGTTATACGGCCACAGATCACACAGTCACTACATGTTATACAGCCACAGATCACATACATGGTCACTACAGGTTATACAGCCACGGATCACACAGTCACTACATGTTATACAGCCACAGATCACACCGTTACTACATGTTATACAGCCACAGATCACACTGTCACTACATGTTATACAGCCACAGATCACACAGTTACTACATTATATACAGCCACAGATCACACAGTTACTACATGTTATACAGCCACAGATCACATGGTCACTACATGTCATACAGCCACAGATCACATACATGGTCAATACATTTTATACAGCCACGGATCACACAGTCACTACATGTTATACAGCCACAGATCACATTCATGGTCACTACATATTATACAGCCACAGATCACACAGTCACTACATGTTATACAGCTACAGATCACACGGTTACTACATGTTATAAAGCCACAGACCACACGGTTACTACATGTTATACAGCCACAGATCACACGGTCACTACATGTCATACAGCCACAGATCACATACATGGTCAATACATTTTATACAGCCACAGATCACACAGTTACTACAGGTTATACAGCCACGGATCACACAGTCACTACATGTTATTCAGCCACAGATCACATACATGGTCACTACAGGTTATACAGCCACGGATCACACAGTCACTACATGTTATACAGCCACAGATCACACCGTTACTACATGTTATACAGCCACAGATCACACAGTCACTACATGTTATACAGCCACACATCACATACATGGTCACTACAGGTTATACAGCCATGGATCACACAGTTACTACATGTTATACAGCCACAGATCACACAGTCACTACATGTTATACAGCCACAGATCACACAGTCACTACATGTTATACAGCCACAGATTACATTCATGGTCACTACATATTATACAGCCACAGATCACACAGTCACTACATGTTATACAGCCACAGATCACACAGTCACTACATGTTACACAGCCACAGATCACACAGTCACTACATGTTATACAGCCACACATCACATACATGGTCACTACAGGTTATACAGCCATGGATCACACAGTTACTACATGTTATACAGCCACAGATCACACAGTCACTACATGTTATACAGCCACAGATCACACAGTCACTACATGTTATAAAGCCACAGATCACACGGTTACTGCATGTTATACAGCCACAGATCACACGGTCACTACATGTCATACAGCCACAGTTCACATACATGGTCAATACATTTTATACAGCCACAGATCACACAGTTACTACAGGTTATACAGCCACGGATCACACAGTCACTACATGTTATACAGCCACAGATCACAGAGTCACTACATGTTATACAGCCACAGATCACATACATGGTCACTACATATTATACAGCCACAGATCACACAGTCACTACATGTTATACAGCCACAGATCACACAGTTACTACATGTTATACAGCCACAGATCACACAGTCACTACATGTTATACAGCCACACATCACATACATGGTCACTACAGGTTATACAGCCACGGATCACACAGTTACTACATGTTATACAGCCACAGATCACACAGTCACTACATGTTATACAGCCACAGATCACACAGTCACTACATGTTATACAGCCACATATCACATACATGGTCACTACATGTTATACAGCCACAGATCACACAGTCAATACATGTTATACAGCCACAGATCACATACATGGTCACTACATGTTATACAGCCACAGATCACATGGTCACGTACTAAGCGTTGCTTCTTCCTGCTGTCTCGTGCGCTCTTTTTCCTGTTCTTCCAGCTTTAGTTTCTCTTTCTGTGTTTTCATGTCTCCCAGCAGTCTCAGGAAGGAGCGGCGGCAGAGGATCCGCTTGTAGCCTGTACAGGACAGGACAGAACATAGAAAGGGATCTTACATTGTATGTCACATATTGGGCTGTGATTGAGAACATACATGAACTGTACATACATCTATGCAAGTGTGACTGTATCTAACATAAAATTGCCATTGATGGGAGAGAACTGTATGCTTCTCTTTATCCATTTCCCTTGCTCAAAATAATCAAGTTTTTTTTTGCAAGTTGCAGAGACACTGAGGATAGCTCCGCCCCCATCACCCATGAAAGACCACCCCAGGCTGTAAGTGGCCCACGATCATTAGCTGAAAGAACAGGAGTTGAGGAGAGCGGGTGGGCAAGATGGGGAGAGGATGTGAGCCAGAAAAGGAGAGGGGGAGGCTTGACTAGCAGATACAAGCACTAGATTAGAATAGGGGGCGGGCCAAAAGAGGAGGGGGGGGGGGCTGGACTGAGGAGAGGCAAGGACTCCAGTATAGGAGCTTGGGAGGAGAGGACCCAGGTGCCAATATAGGAACCTGGAAGGAGAGGTTCCAGATACCAGTATAGGAGACTGGGAGGAGAGGACCTAGGTGCCAAAATAGTAGATTCAGAGGAGAGGTTCCAGGTGCCAATAAAGGAGCCTGAGAGGAGAGGCCCTAAATGCCAGTATAGGAGCCTGGGAGGAGAGGTTCCAGATGCCAATATAGGAGCCTGGGAGGAGAGGATCCAGATGCCAGTATAGGAGCCTTGAAGGAGAGGTTCCAGATGCCAGTATAGGAGCCTGGGAGGAGAGGTTCCAGATGCCAGCATAGTAGCCACGGAGAAATTCCAGGTGCCAATATAGGAGCCTGGGAGGAGAGGATCCAGATGCCAATATTGAAGCCTGGGAGCGCCTCACCCCATTTAATCCACTCATCTATACCATATCAGTTATTTATCAATTCCACCCTTCATCAATAAATTGGCTCCCCGCTTGTTACTGGACATACCATTACCAACAAAAGTTGGTAAAAGCTTAAATGGACTAAAACTTATTTGTTCTGTTGGTACTCTTTACCTAGAACGGCGCCCGTCGCGGGCATCACGGGTACATTTATGTGTGGCCGCGACGCGACCGACGCGATGCCCGCGATTTCCCATTGAAAACCATGTTAAACATGGAAATCGTGTCGGTCGCGTCGCGGCCATAAATGTACCCGCGATGCCCGCGACGCGATGCTCCCGATTTCCCATAGGAATCAATGTTAAAAGGCGCGATGGACCCGATTTTACTGTTAAATGGCTCAATCCACCCGATTTGGCCATAGGAATCAATGTTAAATGGGCCACAGAGCCCATTAACCCTTAAATGCCCCCCCAAATTTTTAACGCCACCCCACGATCCACGCCAACCCGAAGCGTGGCGAGCGCAGCGAGCCCGCGAGGGGCGGCGGTACGCGTCCTCCGACCTTTTCATGCCCTACTATCCACTAGGGCGTGGTGTGAGAATATAATAGTGTGGCGAGCGCAGCGAGCCACCGAGCCCGAAGCGTGGCGAGCGCAGCGAGCCCCGCGAGGGGACGCGGATACCTTCACAGTTATGCGCGTCCCCTCGCGGGCTTCACAGGTGTCCGTGGCGACGCGGACACCTGTGAAGCCCGCGAGGGGACGCGTCTACCTGTGAAGGTATCCGCGTCCCCTCGCGGGGCTCGCCACGCTTCGGGCTCGGTGGCTCGCTGCGCTCGCCACACTATTATATTCTCACACCACGCCCTAGTGGATAGTAGGGCATGAAAAGGTCGGAGGACGCGTACCGCCGCCCCTCGCGGGCTCGCTGCGCTCGCCACGCTTCGGGTTGGCGTGGATCGTGGGGTGGCGTTAAAAATTTGGGGGGGCATTTAAGGGTTAATTTGGCCTATTTGGCCCCAAATCGGGTCCATTGAGGCATTTAATAGTAAAATCGCGGTCAATCTGCCGTTTTAACATTGTTCCCTATGGGAAAATCGCGGTGATCGCGGTCATCGCGGCCATCCCGATGGCCGCGATCACCGCGATTTTTACCCCCGACGCCCGCGATTTCAATCGCGGGCGCCGTTCTAGGTAAAGAGTACCGGTTCTGTTTATTCTCTGTGAATATCTTTTTCATGGACAATGGTTATGGTTACTCAGGCATGATACCACTTGAATAAATTGTGCAGTATTACCAAATTGTTTTTGATATATATTGTTAATACTATTATAATGTAATTAAATTGTTATTTTTAATTACAATTTATTGTATGAACAATTCAGTGCACTCTCTAAATTATTCTGAATAATTGTCATACTGCCAGTATAGGAGCCTGGGAGGAGAGGTTCCATGCATCAGTATAGGAACCTGAGGGGAGAGGTTCCAGGTACAAGTATAGGAGCCTGGGAGGAGAGGCTCCAGATGCCAATAAAGGCCAATAAAGGACTTGGGGAGGACAGGTTCCAGTATAGGAGCCTGGGAGGAGAGGTTCCAGGTGCCAGTATATGATCCTGGGAGGAGAAGTTCCAGTATATTAGCCTGGGAGGAGAGGTTCCAGATGCCAGTATAGGAGCCTGTGATGAGAGGTTCCAGGTGCCAGTATAGGAGCCTGGGAGGAGAGGTTCCAGGTGCCAGTATAGGCGCCTGAGAGGAGAGGTTCCAAGTGTAACTATAGGTGCCTGGGAGGAGAGGTTCCAGGTGCCAGTATAGGAGCCTGGGAGAAGAGGTTCCAGATGCCAGTATAGGCGCCTGAGAGGAGAGGTTCCAGGTGCCAATATAGGACCCTGTGAGAAGAGGTTCCATGTGTCAGTATAGGAGCCTGAGGGGAGAGGTTCCAGGTGCCAGTATAGGAGCTTGGGAGGAGAGGTTCCAGGTGCCAGCATAAAAGCCTGGGAGAGGTTCCAGGTGCCAGCATAGGAGCCTGGGAGGAGAGGTTCCGGATGCCAATATAGGAGCCTTTGAGGAGAGGTTCCATGCGTCAGTATAGGAGCCTGAGAGGTGAGGTTCCAGGTGCCAATATAGGACCCTGGGAGAAGAGGTTCCAGGTGCCAGTATAGGAGCCTGAGAGGAGAGGTTCCAGGTGCCAATATAGGACCCTGTGAGAAGAGGTTCCAGGTGCCAGTATAGGAGCCTGAGAGGTGAGGTTCCAGGTGCCAATATAGGACCAGGGAGGAGAGGTTCCAGGTGCCAATATAGGACCCAGGGAGGAGAGGTTCCAGGTGCAGATATAGAATCCAGGGAGGAGAGGTTCCAGGTGCCAATATAGTACCCGGGGAGGAGAGGTTCCAGGTGCCAGCATCAGAGCCTGAGAGGAGAGGTTCCAGGTGCCAATATAGGACCCGGGGAGGAGAGGCTCCAGATGCCTTTCTTAGGCTCCAGATGCCAATAAAGGCCAATAAAGGACTTGGGGAGGACAGGTTCCAGTATAGGAGCCTGGGAGGAGAGGTTCCAGGTGCCAGTATATGATCCTGGGAGGAGAAGTTCCAGTATATTAGCCTGGGAGGAGAGGTTCCAGATGCCAGTATAGGAGCCTGTGATGAGAGGTTCCAGGTGCCAGTATAGGAGCCTGGGAGGAGAGGTTCCAGATGCCAGTATAGGCGCCTGAGAGGAGAGGTTCCAAGTGTAACTATAGGTGCCTGGGAGGAGAGGTTCTATGTGTCAGTATAGGAGCCTGAGGGGAGAGGTTCCAGGTGCCAGTATAGGAGCTTGGGAGGAGAGGTTCCAGGTGCCAGCATAAAAGCCTGGGAGAGGTTCCAGGTGCCAGCATAGGAGCCTGGGAGGAAAGGTTCCAGATGCAAATATAGGAGCCTGTGAGGAGAGGTTCCATGCGTCAGTATAGGAACCTGAGGGGAGAGGATCCAGGTGCCAGTATAGGAGCCTGAGAGGAGAGGCTCCAGATGAAAATGTAGTTGCCTGAGAGGAGTAGTTCCATGTGCCAATATAGGAGCCTGGGAGAATAGGTTCCAGGTGCTAGTGTAGGAGCCTGGGACGAGAGGTTCCAGATGCCAATAAAGAAGCCAGGGAGAAGAGGTTCAATTTGCCAATATAGGACCCGGGAAGGAGAGGTTCCAGGTGTCAGTATAGGGGCCTGGGAGGAGAGGTTCCAGGTGTCAGTATAGGAGCCTGGGAGGAGAGGTTCCAGGTGTCAGTATAGGAGCCTGGGAGGAGAGGCTCCAGGTTTCAGTATAGGAGCCGGGGAGGAGAGGTTCCAGATGCCAATATAGAAGACTGGGAGGAGAGGTTCCAGATGCCAGTATACGAGCCTGGGAGGAGAGGTTCCAGATGCCAGTATAGGAGCCTGGGAGGAGAGGTTCCAGGTGCCAGTATAGGAGCCTGGGAGGAGAGGTTCCAGATGCCAGTATAGGCGCCTGAGAGGAGAGGTTTCAAGTGTAACTATAGGTGCCTGGGAGGAGAGGTTCCATGTGTCAGTATAGGAGCCTGAGGGGAGAGGTTCCAGGTGCCAGTATAGGAGCTTGGGAGGAGAGGTTCCAGGTGCCAGCATAAAAGCCTGGGAGAGGTTCCAGGTGCCAGCATAGGAGCCTGGGAGGAGAGGTTCCAGATGCCAATATAGGAGCCTGTGAGGAGAGGTTCCATGCGTCAGTATAGGAGCCTGAGAGGTGAGGTTCCAGGTGCCAATATAGGACCCTGGGAGAAGAGGTTCCAGGTGCCAGTATAGGAGCCTGAGAGGAGAGGTTCCAGGTGCCAATATAGGACCCTGTGAGAAGAGGTTCCAGGTGCCAGTATAGGAGCCTGAGAGGAGAGGTTCCAGGTGCCAATATAGGACCCTGGGAGAAGAGGTTCCATGTGCCAGTATAGGAGCCTGAGAGGTGAGGTTCCAGGTGCCAATATAGGACCAGGGAGGAGAGGTTCCAGGTGCCAATATAGGACCCAGGGAGGAGAGGTTCCAGGTGCAGATATAGAATCCAGGGAGGAGAGGTTCCAGGTGCCAATATAGTACCCGGGGAGGAGTGGTTCCAGGTGCCAGCATCAGAGCCTGAGAGGAGAGGTTCCAGGTGCCAATATAGGACCCGGGGAGGAGAGGCTCCAGATGCCTTTCTTAGGCTCCAGATGCCAGTATAGGAGCAGGGGAGAAGAGGCTCCAGACCCCGTTACACACAGCACCAGAGCACAAAACTCGTTACAATACAATATCGGTTTTTCCAGAGTGCCGGTTGTGTGCGAAGGGGATCATTTATCACTCCACCTGTCCACCTCCACCCATTCTAAGGTCAAAGTGACTGGTCACAATGCTTCCCCATTCTGAGGTTTGGTCTAAGCAACTGAACCTCTTGACCATTTCACAATGACAATTAGGAGTACAGATGGCCACTGTATAATATAACGTTAGGTAATAATACACATTGTGCACCGATGCAGGAGCCTACTGTATACTCACATTTCTGGAGTATGATTGCAGCGTTCCGGAGGCTCAGCATGTACTGGTTCAGCTCATCCTGGTGCCAGTATTTGAATAACATGCGGGATGTCCTGGTGGGCAGGAGATCAGTGTGTAATAGATGCAATAGTTATTTCCTAGGACACAGGGAGTACAATATCTCTACATGGCACTTACCCGCATTGCCAACCACTCAGCTGCGCCCTCTGCAGGATGCGGACACAACTGGAAGAAGAGCACAGAACAGACAACAAAGGAAGATGATTGTAAGAACTCTGTGTAAATGGCCAACAATGCTCTTCACCTCTGTCGTGCCGCCAGCGGCCACTGGAGGGCACTCTCGAAAGCACAGTTCAGGACACACACACCTATGCACAATGCACCCCCCTATCACCTTACATATTCTGCACGCCCCCAACATATCCTGACCCCATATGAATATATACACACTACCCCCCGAACCATGTGCAGCCCCATACTAGAGATTCCACATTTCTCCCTGAATAAATAATAAATGCAGAATTTCTATTCACTTATTTTTCAACTGTGTGTATACATAGAAACATAGAATTTGACAGCAGATAAGAACCACTTGGCCCATCTAGTCTGCCCCTTTTTTAAACATGTTACCTCAAACCATATTTTTTTTTGTAAGGATATCAATATGCCTATCCCAAGCATGTTTGCATTGTACTACTGTATTTGCCTCTACCACCTCTGATGGGAGGCTATTCCACTTATCTACTACTCTTTCTGTGAAGTAATTCTTCCCCAGATTTCCCCTAAATCTTCCTCCCTCTAGTGTCAGTGCATGTCCTTGTGTTCTGCTGCTCCTCTTCCTGTGAAGAATGTCTCCCACCTGTACCTTGTTATAACCCTTCATATATTTGAATGTTTCTATCATGTCCCCCTTTCCCTTCTCTGCTCTAAACTATACATATTAAGGTATTTTAGTTTTTCCTGGTATGTTTTGTGATGTAGGCCATGCACCATTTTAGTTTCCCATCTTTGTACAGTCTCTAATGTATTTATATCCTTCTGGAGATATGGCCTCCAGAACTGAACACAATACTCTAGGTGAGGTCGTACCAATGACCTATACAGTGGCATTATTACTTCTTTCTTTCTACTGCTGATACCTCTCCCTATGCAACCAAGCATCTGACTTGCCTTCTTCATTGGCTACCTGCCTTTATGTCCCCTGAAATAGTGACACCTAGATCCCTCTCTTCCTCAGTAGTTTCCATTATAGTGCCATTTATACTATATTTAGTCTTTGGATTTTTGAGACCCAAGTGCATGATTTAGCATTTTTTGGCATTAAACTGTAGTTGCCATGCTCTTGACCATTCCTCTAATCCAGTGGTAGCCAACCCTAGCCCTCGAGAGCTACCAACAGTTCACATTTTCCAGACAACCTAGCTGCTGCACAGCTGCACTCATTAATAACTGACACATTTTAAATGATACACAGACGGAGCTAATTAGCTCACTTGTGATTCTGTGAGGAGACCTGCAAAACATGCACTGTTGGTAGCTCTCGAGGACTAGGGTTGGCTACCCCAGCTCTAATCTACCTAGATCATCAATCATTTGTTTTATCACTCCTGGTGTGTCTACCCTGTTGCATACCTTTGTGTCATCTGCAAAAAGGCACATTTTACCCTCAATTCCATTTGCAATATCACCAATAAAGATATTAAAAAGCACCGATGCAAGTACAGATCCCTGGGGTACTCCAGTTGTAACCTTTCGCTCCTTTGACTGTACTCCGTTCACTACAACTCTCTGTTTTCTGTCCTGCAACCACGCTCTTATCCATTCAACTATCTTAGAATCCAATCCCAAGCTTTCAAGTTTATTTAACAATCTGCAATGTGGGACAGTGTCAAAAGCCTTACTAAAGTCTAGATAAGCTACATCTACAGCACCACCTTGATCTACTACTTTAAGGCCCCCATACACTAGCCGATTTTGGTCAGATTTCAGCCAGATCAGTCGGATCTGGCCGAAATCGGACCAAAATCGGACCAAAATCGGCTAGTTTTGATGTCCCCTCAGATCCGATGCGCGGTCCCGTGCGCATCGGATCTGCGTCGGGTGGTCGGACCTGCTGCACGTCCGACCACCCGACTTGGGACCTAGTGGGGCGGCGAGGCGGTAGAGGGAGCAGGGGGGGCTGGGGACGCTGCGAGGGACACAGGCGGCATAGAGCCGGGCAGGGGGAGCCGGCGGGAGCTGTCAGTATTGAATAAAAAAAAAAAAAGCCCATACAATGCATGGGCGGCCTGTGATTGGCTGAGCGCTCTCTCAGCCAGTCAGCAATTGGCTGAGAGAGCGCTCAGCCAATCACAGGCTGCCCATTCATTGTATAGGCTTTTTTTACTAGCACTGACAGCTCCCGCCGGCTCCCCCTGCCCGGCTCTATGCCGGCTGTGTCCCCCGCAGCGTCCCCAGCCCCCCCTGCTCCCTCTACCGCCTCGCCGCACAGACGCTGTCCCCCGCAGCGTCCCCAGCAGCGGGGGAAACAGACGTGTCCCCCGCAGCGTCCCCAGCCCCCCTGCACCCTCTAGAGGATTTTCTCCTCTGTAAATGTACTTGTTTCTCCCTCAGTTTTCTGACTATACTTGCAACTTAACTGTGGCCCCTTCCCCTCTCTTTCAGCAGTGAATACGGAGCAGAAATAATTATTAATATGATCTGCTATTACATTGTCCCCATCAAGGAGACTTCCACTCTCTGTCTTTAGTCTTATTATTCCACTTTTTGTTTTTCTCCATTCACTTATATACCTAAAAAAAGTTTTTCCCCTCTACCCACTGACTGGGCCATTTTCTCTTCAGCCTGTACTTTTGCACATCTGATTACTTTCTTAGCCTCCTTCTGTCTAACAAGATACACCTCTTTGTCCTCATTATTCTGTGCTTAAATTTCTTAAAGGCCAACTTTTTTGCTTTCACAAACCACAATGGCTTCCTTTTCCTTGTGTTTTTCCTAACTCCTTTGTTACAAAGTTCTGTTGCTTTAGTATTGCACTTTTTTAAGTTTTTCCCACTTCTCCTGCACTCCTTCCAAATTCCTCCACTCTGCCAAAGAATCCCTTACAAAGTTTCCCATCTCTACAAAATCAGCCTTCCTAAAATCTAACACCTTTGTTTTTGTGTGCAATGAGTCGGTCTCTGTCTTTATTTTGAACCATATGTACTGGATCCCAGGTTTTCACCAAGATTTACATCAGATATTCTGTCACCATTTGTAAGTATTAAGTCTAATATTACGTCCTTACGAGTGGGCTCCCTCACCAATTGCTGGAGGGATGCTCCTTGCAAGGAATTCAGCATGTCCCTACTTCTGGTGGAACTTGCAACAGGCAGCTCCCAGTTTACATCAGGTAGATTAAAGTCTCCCATGATTATCACCTCTCCTTTTAGTGCCATTTTATTGATGTCCTGCAATAGGCTCTTGTCACGTTCCTCTTCCTGACCTGGTGGTCTGTAGATCACCCCTATACGAAGAATCGCCTTCTCCCCTGTTTCTATGGTCACCCAATGGGCCTCAGTTTTTTCTTCAATACTTTGTATTAAGGTAGTCTTTATGCTCACATACATTGCAACCCCTCCTCCGATTCTTCCCATTATGTCCTTCCTAAATAAAGTGTATTCTGGTATAGCTATGTCCCAGTCATGATTTGCATTGCACCATGATTCTGTAATAGCCACATTATCCAGTTTATCCCTTGTCATTATTGCAATTAGTTCTGGGATTTTATTTCCTAAGCTCCTAGCATTTGCACACATAACTCTTAAAGTTTTGTTTGTGCTTCTCCTGGTGCCAGCTATGTTAATCTTTCTGTCTATCTCGATTTGGTTTTGATCGGCATTATCTTCTGCTGCAGTGGATAGGCTTCTTGTTCCATTTGCCTGCAGAGACAATACCTCTAGGTTGGGGGAGCAGATTTCTTCATTCTCATTTGGTTCACTGTATACAGTACTGTATATGTGTGTGTGGGGCTGTGCACCATCATCTCATCATCATTATTGTCCACATGCACCTCTCTTACATCACCACCATTATCATGCACACTCACCACTCTTATCTCATCATCACCATTGTGCACTATCATCTTATCATCATTACCATGCACTCACCTCATCACCATCATTGTTCACTATCATCTCACCATCATTATTGTGCACACTCACCTCATCACCACCATTGTTTATGATCATCTCGTCATGATTGGGCACAATCACTTCTCTTACCTCATCAACACCATTGTGCACTATCATCTCACCATCATTATCACGCACAATTACCACACTTACCTTATCACCATTGTGCACTATCATATCATCATCATGCACACTCACCCTTCTTACCTCATCACCGTTTTGCACTATCATCTCATTTTATCGTGCACACTCACCTCTCTTACCTCATCCCCACCATTGTACACTATGATCTCATCATTATTTTTCACACTCACCTCATTATCACCATTGTGCACTATCATCTCATCATCATTATTGTTCACTCACCTCTCTTACCTCATCATCATTGTGTACTATCATCTCATCATCATGTACACTTACCTCATCATCACCATTGTGTACTATCATCTCATCATCATTATCATGTACACTTACCTCATCACCACCATTGTGCACTATCATCTCATCATTATTGTGCACAATCACCTCTTACATAATCACCCCTATTGTGCACTATCATATCATAATGATCGTGCACACTCACCTCTTACCTCATCATCACCATTGTGCACTGTTATCTCATCATTATTATGCAGTCACCTCGCTTATCTCATTATCACCATTGTGCACTCATCTCACCATCATTACCATGCACACTCACCTTGCTTACCTCATAATCACCACTGTGCACACTCAGCTGGGGTAAGGTCCAAAGTGGAGTCCCACAAGGTTCAATATTGGGACCAACCTTGTTTAATATATTCATTAATGATATTGAAATCGAAATAGTGAGTAAAATTGCAATATTTGCGGACGACAAGAAATTGAGTAAGGAAATTAACTCAGGAGAGGATGTGGAAACACTACAAAGTGACTTAAATAAACTGTAAAGGTGAGCGGAAAGGTGGAAAATTAAGTTTAACATTGAAAAAGTAATTTATTATGGGAACAAAAATGAACAGGCTAAATGGAGTTATTATAGGGAATTCTGCTGTAGAGAAGGACTTGGGAGTCATCATAGAGAAAAAATTGGGTAATAGTGCACACTGCTCAAGTGCAGCAGCAAAAGCAAATCGGACAGTGGCATGCATTAAAAGGGGGTATAGATTCAAGGGATGCCAATGTGGTAGTGCCTCTTTACAAGGCATTTGTGAGACCACAGCTGGAATATTGTGTTCAGTTCTGGGCACTGCACCTTAGAAAGGACATAAATTAATTGGAACAGTGAATCAAAGGAGGGGCGCGGGCGGTGTGTGTCTAGAATCGCGGGAGGGGGTAGCGGGGGCCGCAAATCGCGGGAGGGGTGGAGCGGGGGTTACCGCGAATTGCGGTAAGGAGGGGCTGTGAATCGCGGGAGGGGGGGTCGCGGGGGTGCCGCGAATCGCTGGAGGGGGGTAGCGGGGGCCGCAAATCGCGGGAGGGGTTGCGCGGGGGTTACCGTGAATCGCAGGAGGGAGGGGCTGTGAATCGCGGGAGGGGTCCACAAATTGCGGGAGGGGGGCTGCGAATCACTGGAGGGGGGTCGCGGGGGTGCCGTGAATCGCGGGGGGCCCCCCGCAAATCGCAGGAGGGGGAGTGCAGGGGGGGGGGGGGGGCAATGGTGGATGGTGGGCATGTACTGGGCGGGGGGAGGTGATGTCAAGGGGTGGTGGTGTGTAGAACACTGGTCTTTTCCCATGGAAGGGCGGGCTTGTGTATCCCGCTGGGCGGGAAAGTTATATACACAGGGGATGAGTGACAGATCTGGCTAAATATATAAGAGATTGCCCTATCTTACCTCACCATTGTGCACTATCATATTATCATGCACACTCCCCTCTCTTACCTCACCTTTGTGCACCATCTCATCATTATCATGCACACTCACCACTCTTACCTCATCATCACCATTGTGCACTATCAACCCATCATCATTATCGTGCACACTCATCTCAACATCACCATTTTACACTATCATCTCATCATCATGCACACTCCCCTTGCCTCACTATTGTGCACTATCAAATCATCATTATCCTGCATACTCCCATCTCTTACCTCACTATCATCTCATCATCATGCACACTAACCTCTCGTAGCTCATCATCACCATTGTGCACTATCATCTCACCATCATTATCATGCACACTCACCTCTTACCTCATCACCATCATTGTGCACTAGCGTCTCATCATCATTATTGTGCACATTAACCTCTCTTACCTCATCATCATTATTGTGCACACTCACCTCTCTTACCTTATCACCATTGTGCACTATCATCTCACCATCATAATATCTTCCTTCTGATGAAACTGCTGTCTATTTTTAGCAGAGAAACGCGTCAAGGATCATATTTGGGCACCTACAACCCTCGCTCTCACCTGCTCAAACTACCTGTCACCTCTGGAGACCGCACACAAGCGACTACTGCCTCCTCCATACAGCCGTACATCACTGACCACAGGTCAGTGAGGCTTACTCCCCCGCAACACAAACATCAAAGGCTCGCTCAATACAGCTGGAGCCGAGTGGGTTGAAGCGAGCCTACACTCAGGAACATCCTCCCAGGCTACCACTTGCAGGGACTGGCAATAGAATTGCCAGCCCCTGCCAGTCTTCAGAAGGGGGCGTGTGCACACAAGAAGCTCACCCACCCGTTCTGATGGAGCTCCCCATCGGTCCCATGCACAGTCTAATGCCGTGCAGCATCTGAGCGCATGCTCAGACACTGCCCGGCTTCTCCCATCCCGGGCAGTGCCACTCTGCGCAGCACGACAGAGGTACAGTGGTCACTCTGTGCAGGCCGCACAGCTCTGTCCTGGGTGTGCTGCTCTACCATCTCATCAGCCCGACATCCCACTCTGACGACTGCATCAACCGCCCACCTGCCCATCTTTGCTGATTGTCAACCCGCCTGGCTTTACTGCTCGCCCATGTATGCACCCTGACTGCCACTCCCCTCCATCTGTCACACTCCCCTGACGCTCTGTCATCTCACTCCTCAGGGAAAGGATTACATCTGGCTGTTCTGTCAGAAGGACAGGCCGCACAGCCCCGTCCTGGACGCGCTGCTCTCCCATCTCCTCAGCCCACCCTCCCACTCTGACAACTGCATCACCTGCCCGTCTACCCTCCTGGCTCTACTGCCCACCTGTGCGGGGCGGTTGTTTTTGTTTATTAAGGAAGCCAATCCCAGGATCTGCATTTTTCAATCCCGAATTCCGGGATTGAAAAAATGCCATGGGATTGGCATCCCTACTTGGTAAAGCTTGTGAGTGTAGTGTGTACATGCAGCACACCTTGCGTACATTACATTCTCCTAGACTCTGCGAAGGGTCAAACTGGCAAGGGCCAAAAATCTAATGAGCCTTCCGCTGCATAGCTTACTCCTGAGGTTTGTCCTGTTTCCCCTGGCACAAGGCTAGGCCATCTTGGCCTGCATACATCCTGAATACAAGACACAAGGCATCTGTATGCAATCTGTGTATGTGTCCACCTTCCTAGTTTGCAACATGTTCACAGCAGGCACCTCTTCAATCCTGTTCTGAATTGACTGTTGTGTTCATATTTCAATTATTGCATCTTTTTAATGACAATGTCAACGTGTTTTTATTAAGCAACAATAATTAACGACGACATTTCAAATCCCAACAGCATCTCCAAACCTGCCAACAAGACAGTAGGTGGTCCTGAGGACTTTGGGCAGGTTACAACGAAACCTACTGAAGGTGGCAGAAAAAGTCAGCTACCTACAAGACCTGCTCTGTTCACTTTTTTTTGTTTTTTGTTTTGTTTGTACAGTTCGAAGTTGTTTGCGTTTTGTTAGGATATATTACAGATTTTTGTAGGGCCTAGGAAAATAGGTACCTACTGTATACACATGTATTTATATGTGTGGTGTAAAGTGGTGGGTAATGAATACATGTTAGTGTGGGTGTGTGTGTTTTGAGGATAAAGGGAACATTTAGAAAATGGGTGAATGATTTTTTATTGGTGTTGGCCAAATGAGAAAATATTATTAGGTTAGTGTGTCATCTACACAAATAGGCCATAATGGGGAATGGATGAACATACACTGCTGTAAACAACAGAAAATCACATATGCACACATTTCACTACAAAACCAAACATGTGATATGCAATGCTGTCGTAGGTAAGTTAACATGTACACACTTGTACTGGGACAACAACATTGGTTGCATGTTTTATATGGCAGTGACAGCATATCACAATGTTAGGGAACACAATAATGGGACACCACATTTATAGACATGGAAACATTCCGGGATCACCATCATCTTTTTTTTCTTTTTTCTATCACTGTTGAACACACTCACCTCTTATCCTATCACAATTGTATACACTAAGCTCTCTATCATTCTATCACTATTGTACACACTCCCCTCTCTCATTCTATGACTATTGTACACACCCACCTCTCTCATTCTATCACTATTGTACACACTCACCTCTCATTCTATCACTATTGTACACACTCACCTCTCATTCTATCACTATTGTACACACCCACCTCTCTCATTCTATTACTATTGTACACACTCCCCCCTCTCTCATTCTATCACTATTGTACACACTCACCTCTCATTCTATCACTATTGTACACACTCACCTCTCATTCTATCACTATTGTACACACTCACCTCTCATTCTATCACTATTGTACACACCCACCTCTCTCATTCTATCACTATTGTACACACCCACCGCTCTCATTCTATCACTATTGTACACACTCACCTCTCATTCTATCACTATTGTACACACCCACCTCTCTCATTCTATCACTATTGTACACACTCACCTCTCATTCTATCACTATTGTACACACTCACCTCTCATTCTATCACTATTGTACACACCCACCTCTCTCATTCTATCACTATTGTACACACCCACCGCTCTCATTCTATCACTATTGTACACACTCACCTCTCATTCTATCACTATTGTACACACCCACCTCTCTCATTCTATCACTATTGTACACACCCACCTCTCTCATTCTATCACTATTGTACACACTCACCTCTCATTCTATCACTATTGTACACACTCACCTCTCATTCTATCACTATTGTACACACCCACCTCTCTCATTCTATCACTATTGTACACACTCCCCTCTCTCATTCTATCACTATTGTACACACTCACCTCTCATTCTATCACTATTGTACACACCCACCGCTCTCATTCTATCACTATTGTACACACTCCCCCCTCTCTCATTCTATCACTATTGTACACACTCACCTCTCATTCTATCACTATTGTACACACCCACATCTCTAAATCTATCATTGTTGTACACACTCACCTCACTTTGCTCACTGTCACATGAGGTGTAAGAAGAATGATTCTGAACCTTAAAATAGAAGAAACATGTGTAAATAACAATATAAGATAAGAATATATAATTTTACAACTTGTTTGTAAAAGAGCCAATACAACTTTGATTCTGAGGAATCAAAGACCACCCACCCCATGTAATAACAGCGTATACTGCCCCAGCACAGACCACCCCATGTAATAACAGCATGTAATTCCCCAGCACAGACCACCCTCCCTGTGTAATAACAGTGTGTACTGCCACAGCACAGACCGCCCACCCCATGTAATAACAGTGTATACTGCCCCAACACAGACCACCCATCCATTGTAAAAACAGCACACACAGCCCCAACACAGACCACCCACCCCATGTAATAGCAGTGCGTAGCCCTAAAGAACAGACCACCCACCCCATGTAATAACAGAGTATACTGCCCCAACACAGACCACCCACACCATGTAAAAACAGCACACACTGCCCCAGCACAGACCACCCACCCCATGTAATAGCAGTGTGTAGCGCCACAGGACAGACCACTCACCCCACATAATAACAGCATGTAATTCCCCAGCACAGACCACCCTCCCCGTGTAATAAAAGTGCGTACCGGCCCAGCACATACTGCTCACTCCATGTAAAAACAACGCGTACCGCACCAGCACAGACCCCCGCCTCCATGTAATAACAGCATATACTGCCACAGCACAGAGCACCCACCCCATGTAATAACAGTGCATACTGCCCCTGCACAGACCACCTACCCCATGTAATAACAGTGCGTAGCGCCCCAGCACAGACCACCCACACAGTGTAAAAACAGCGTGTTCCGCCCCAGCACATACTGCTCACCCCATGTAATAACAGAGCATACCACACCAGCACAGACTGCTGACCCCATGTAAAAGCAGCGCGTACCGCACCAGCACAGACCACTCACCTCATGTAGTAACAGCATATACTGCATCAGCACAGACCACCCACCCCATGTAATAAAAGAAAGATGCAGACCTACATCTGCTCATGTGATCTGACTGCAGCATCCTGTGGTTCTAAGTACCAGGCAGCCTATGCTCCTGGCGGGCAGCAAATACAATCTACATGTGATTCACCGGTACTTGTTTCCTATCTGGGCGCCCACGATTTTGATCGTGGGCCTCGCAAGCAAAAAAATCGCGTCGGTCGCGTGCTGACAAAAAAACGCATACGATGCGACCGACGCGATTACCGCGATTTTACATAGGGAACAATGTTAAATGTCCCAATTGACCCGATTTCACATAGGGAACAATGTTAAATGTCCCAATTGACCCGATTTCACATAGGGAACAATGTTAAATGCCCCCCCCCCCCCAATTGTTAACGCCACTCCACGATCAACGTCAACCCGAAGCGTGGCGAGCGCAGCGAGCCCGCGAGGGGCGGCGGTACGCGTCCTCCGACTTTTTCATACCCCTACTATCCACTAGGGCGTGGAGTGAGAATAGAATAGTGTGGCGAGCGCAGCGAGCCACCGAGCCCGAAGCGTGGCGAGCGCAGCGAGCCCCGTGAGGGGACGCGGACACCTGTGAAGCCCGCAAGGGGATGTGGATACTTGTGAAGGTATCCGCGTCCGCTCGCCACACTATTCTATTCTCACTCCACGCCCTAGTGGATAGTAGGGGTATGAAAAGGTCGGAGGACGCGTACCGCCGCCCCTCGCGGGCTCGCTGCGCTCGCCACGCTTCGGGTTGACGTTGATCGTGGAGTGGCGTTAACAATTGGGGGGGCATTTAACATTGTTCCCTATGTGAAATCGGGTCAATTGGGACATTTAACATTGTTCCCTATGTGAAATCGGGTCAATTGGGACATTTAACATTGTTCCCTATGTAAAATCGCGGTAATCGCGTCGGTCGCATCGCATGTCATTATAATGCGATGTACACGCGATGCCCGCGATGGGCGCCCAGATAGGAAACAAGTACCGATTCACCTAGTGTGATCCATCATCGGTCAATGTGTCTGCAAACAGAGAAGATGGCTGGATGTAAGAGGTACAGTATATCACGCTGCATGGTGTACTGAGGCTGGATGTAAGAGGTATATCACGCTGCATGGTGTACTGAGGCCGGATGTATGAGGTATATCACGCTGCATGGTGTACTGAGGCCGGATGTATGAGGTATATCACGCTGCATGGTGTACTGAGGCTGGATGTAAGAGGTATATCACGCTGCATGGTGTACTGAGGCCGGATGTATGAGGTATATCACGCTGCATGGTGTACTGAGGCAGGATGTATGAGGTATATCACGCTGCATGGTGTACTGAGGCCGGATGTATGAGGTATATCACGCTGCATGGTGTACTGAGGCAGGATGTATGAGGTATATCACGCTGCATGGTGTACTGAGGCCGGATGTATGATGTATATTACGCTGCATGGTGTACTGAGGCAGGATGTATGAGGTATATCACGCTGCATGGTGTACTGAGGCAGGATGAATGAGGTATATCACGCTGCACGGTGTACTGAGGCTGGATGTAGGAGGTATATCACGCTGCACGATGTACTGAGGCCGGATGTATGAGGTATATCACGCTGCATTGTGTACTGAAACTGGATGTATGAGGTATATCACGCTGCATGATGTACTGAGGCTGGATGTATGAGGTATCTCACGCTGCATGTATGAGGTATATCACGCTGCACGGTGTACTGAGGCTGGATGTATGAGGTATATCACGCTGCACGTTGTACTGAGGCTGGATGTATGAGGTATATCACACTGCATGGTGTACTGAGGCTGGATGTATGAGGTATATCACACAGTGTACTAAGGCTTGATGTATGAGGTAAATCACACTGCACGGTGTACTGAGGCTGGATGTATGAGGTATATCACGCTGCACGGTGTACTGAGGCTGGATGTATGAGGTATATCACGCTGCACGTTGTACTGAGGCTGGATGTATGAGGTATATCACGCTGCATTGTGTACTGAAACTGGATGTATGAGGTATATCACGCTGCATGATGTACTGAGGCTGGATGTATGAGGTATCTCACGCTGCATGGTGTACTGAGGCTGGATGTATGAGGTATATCACGCTGCACGGTGTACTGAGGCTGGATGTATGAGGTATATCACGCTGCACGTTGTACTGAGGCTGGATGTATGAGGTATATCACACTGCATGGTGTACTGAGGCTGGATGTATGAGGTATATCACACTGAATGGTGTACTGAGGCTGGATGTATGAGGTATATCACGCTGCACGGTGCACTGAGGCTGGGTGTATGAGGTATATCACGCTGCACGGTGTACTGAGGCTGGATGTAGGAGGTATATCACACTGCATGGTGTACTGAGGCTGGATGTATGAGGTATAGCACGCTGCACGGTGTACTGAGGCTGGATGTATGAGGTATATCACGCTGTATGGTGTACCGAGGTTGGATGTATGAGCTATATCACATACCCTCCAACTGTTCCGAATTTGCCGGTACAGTACCGTTTTTTAACAGTCTGTACCGGCAAATTATAATTGTACCGAATGTACCAAATATATATTTTTTTTCCATTGCAGCTGGCGTCAGCCTCACTTACTCATGTGCGCCGCATCCTCCAGGCTCCCGGGCCATTGTGCTGCGCCGCCGACTTCATCCCCTCCACCCCCTCCCACCCGGCGTTCCCAAGAGTGCTTAGCAGCGGCCGGTGCCGTGCGTCATTACGTCATGCGCCGGCACCGAGCACCATTAATGGAAGGAGTAGGACTCGTCCGGCCTCAGCGCAGTCTCGCTCTTGGCGCCAATCTGCCACTGCTGCTTAGGCTTGCGGTGGCCAGCCGGGACTCGGAGCCCCGGCGCGTGTGACACTGGGCTGGGATAATCTCGCATCAGAGGAGCCTGCCACAGCACACACTCATACCTCCCAACTTTTGAAGTTGGGAGGTCGGGACGTTCGCGAGATAAGGGGGCGTGGCCTCACGGGGTGACACGAACTCCGGCCACGCCCCCGTTTTCGCCGCTCGTCGGCGCTGAATAGATGCTGTGCGCATGCGCACAGCGTCTATTCTCGGCAAGCTGGGGGGGCTCCCAACTGTCCCCCCCACCGCGGGACAATGGCGGCCCCGGGCGGGACGCGGGAACGTCCCCGAATATCGGGACGTTCCCGCGGAAATCGTGATAGTTGGGAGGTATGCACACTGTAAGTGCAGCAACTTAGGTGGCTCAGGCCTGGCTGTACTAATACTTTAAATATTACATCTCGACACTTCTCTTGACTGTTATCCATCGTGACGCACCTGCTGCAGGCTGCAGCTCATGTCACTTGGTGGCTGCTGGTATATTAAATAAGTATATTTAACATACTTATTTATTTAAAAAGTATATTAAATATAATTATTTATTTTAATATGCCAGAAGCCCACCAAGCCACCATGTGACATGAGCTGCAGCCTGCAGCAGGTGCGTCACGATGGATAACAGTCAAGAGAAGTGTCGAGATGTAATATTTAAATATTTATATAAGCGCCCACTTCTTATTTGAAATGCCCAGAAAGTGGGTGGCCACACCCACTTTACTTGTGGCCACGCCCCCTTACTGCCTGTGTACCGATTTTAGCCCTTCAGATGTTGGAGGGTATGTATCACACTGCATGGTGTACTGAGGCTGGATGTATGAGGTATATCACACTGCATGGTGTACTGAGGCTAGATTTATGAGGTATATCACGCTGCATGGTGTACTGAGGCTGGATGTATGTGGTATATCACACTGCATGGTGTACTGAGGCTGGATGTATGAGGTAAATCCCACTGCATGGTGTACTGAGGCTGGATGTATGAGGTATATCACACTGCACGGTGTACTGAGGCTGGATTATGAGGTATATCACACTACACAGTGTACTGAGGCAGGATGTATAAGGTATATTATTCTGCATGGTGTACTGAGGCTGGATGTATGAGGTATATCACACTGCACGGTGTACTGAGGCTGGATTATGAGGTATATCACACTACACAGTGTACTGAGGCAGGATGTATAAGGTATATTATTCTGCATGGTGTACTGAGGCTGGATGTATGAGGTATATCACACTGCATGGTGTACTGAGGCTAAATGTATGAGGTATATAACGCTGCGTGGTGTACTCAGGCTGGATGTATGAAGTATATCATGCTGCATGGTGTACTGAGGCTGGATGTATGAGGTATATCACACTGCATGGTGTACTGAGGCTGGATGTATGAGGTATATCACACTGCACGGTGTACTGAGGCTGGATTATGAGGTATATTACGCTACACAGTGTACTGAGGCAGGATGTATAAGGTATATTATTCTGCATGGTGTACTGAGGCTGGATGTATGAGGTATATCACACTGCATGGTGTACTGAGGCTAGATTATGAGGTATATAACGCTGCGTGGTGTACTGAGGCTGGATGTATGAAGTATATCACGCTGCATGGTGTACTGAGGCTGGATGTATGAGGTATATCACACTGCATGGTGTACTGAGGCTGGATGTATGAGGTATATCACGCTGCACGATGTACTGAGGCTGGATGTATGAGGTATCTCACGCTGCATGGTGTAGAGGCTGGATGTATGAGGTATATTACACTGCACGGTGTACTGAGGCTGGATGTATGAGGTATATCACGCTGCATGGTGTACTGAGGCTGGATGTATGAGGTATATCATGCTCCACGGTGTACTGAGGCTGGATGTATGAGGTATATCACGCTGCACGGTGTACTGAGGCTGGATGTATGAGGTATATCACGCTGCATGGTGTACTGAGGCTGGATGTATGAGGTATATCACGATGCACGGTGTACTGAGGCTGGATGTATGAGGTATATCACGCTGCACGGTGTACTGAGGCTGGATGTATAAGGTATATCACGCTGCACGGTGTACTGAGGCTGGATGTATGAGGTATATCACACTGCATGGTGTACTGAGGCTGGATGTATGAGGTATATCACGCTGCACGGTGTACTGAGGCTGGATGTATGAGGTATATCACACTGCACGGTGTACTGAGGCTGGATGTATGAGGTATATCACACTGCATGGTGTACTGAGGCTGGATGTATGAGGTATATCACGCTGCACGGTGTACTGAGGCTGGATGTATGAGGTATATCACGATGCACGGTGTACTGAGGCTGGATGTATGAGGTATATCACACTGCATGGTGTACTGAGGCTGGATGTATGAGGAATATCTCGCTGTGTGGTGTACTGAGGCTGGATGTATGAGGTATATCACGCTGCACGGTGTACTGAGGCTGGATGTATAAGGTATATCACGCTGCACGGTGTACTGAGGCTGGATGTATGAGGTATATCACGCTGCATGGTGTACTGAGGCTGGATGTATAAGGTATATCACGCTGCACGGTGTACTGAGGCTGGATGTATGAGGTATATCACGCTGCACGGTGTACTGAGGCTGGATGTATGAGGTATATCACGCTGCATGGTGTACTGAGGCTGGATGTATGAGGTATATCACGCTGCACGGTGTACTGAGGCTGGATGTATGAGGTATATCACGCTGCATGGTGTACTGAGGCTGGATGTATGAGGTATATCACGCTGCACGGTGTACTGAGGCTGGATGTATAAGGTATATCACGCTGCACGGTGTACTGAGGCTGGATGTATGAGGTATATCACACTGCATGGTGTACTGAGGCTGGATGTATAAGGTATATCACGCTGCACGGTGTACTGAGGCTGGATGTATGAGGTATATCACACTGCATGGTGTACTGAGGCTGGATGTATGAGGTATATCACGCTGCACGGTGTACTGAGGCTGGATGTATGAGGTATATCACGGTGCATGGTGTACTGAGGCTGGATGTATGAGGTATATCTCGATGCACGGTGTACTGAGGCTGGATGTATGAGGTATATCACGCTGCACGATGTACTGAGGCTGGATGTATGAGGTATCTCACGCTGCATGGTGTAGAGGCTGGATGTATGAGGTATATTACACTGCATGGTGTACTGAGGCTGGATGTATGAGGTATATCACGCTGCATGGTGTACTGAGGCTGGATGTATGAGGTATATCATGCTCCACGGTGTACTGAGGCTGGATGTATGAGGTATCTCACGCTGCATGATGTACTGAGGCTGGATGTATGAGGTATATCACTCTGCACGGTGTACTGAGGCTGGATGTATGAGGTATCTCACGCTGCATGATGTACTGAGGCTGGATGTATGAGGTATATCACGCTGCATGGTGTACTGAGGCTGGATGTATGAGGTATATCGCGCTGCATGGTGTACTGAGGCTGGATGTATGAGGTATATCACACTGCATGGTGTACTGATGCTGGAGGTATGAGGTATATCATGCTGCATGGTGTACGGAGGCTGGATGTATGAGGTATATCATGCTGCATGGTGTACTGAGGCTGGATATATGAGGTATATCATGCTCCACGGTGTACTGAGGCTGGAGGTATGAGGCAACTCACTGCTCCACGAAGTCCCGGAACATCGGTCTCCAGGAATAACCATCTCTGCGGATACGCAAGGTCTCTATCAGACCATTATACCGTAGCTGAAACAAGGAAAAATACTATGCTGTCATCCCATACCCCAGTATACAGAAGTGATACTAAGCAGATTCCAGGAGGTAATAACACAAAGTTGTCACTTATCCCAGTATACAGTATCTGGTATAATGGGGTCAGCTCACCTGTCACCTCTGGTAGGAGGGGGGCAGGATGTATGAGCTGGACTTGGGCCTGAATCACAGTCGGTGTCATTGGTCAGTATACAGCATCACTAGTATACAGTATCTGGTAGCGGTATAATGGGGTCAGCTCACCTGTCACCTCTGGTAGGAGGGGGGCAGGATGTACGAGCTGGACTTGAGCCTGAATCACAGTCGGTGTCATTGGTCAGTATACAGCATCACTAGTATACAGTATATGGTAGCGGTATAATGGGGTCAGCTCACCTGTCACCTCTGGTTTGGGGGGCAGGATGTACGAGCTGGACTTGGGCCTGAATCACAGTCGGTGTCATTGGTCAGTATACAGCATCACTAGTATACAGTATCTGGTAGCGGTATAATGGGGTCACCTCACCTGTCACCTCTGGTTTGGGGGGCAGGATGTACGAGCTGGACTTGAGCCTGTGTCACAGTCACTGGTCAGTATACAGCATCACTAGTATACAGTATCTGATAGCGGTATAATGAGGGTTACCTCGCCTGTCACCTCTGGTGTGGGGGAAGGGGGGGACACACGATGACGATGTACGAGCTGGACTTTTGCCGCTATACAGCATCACCAGTATTGGTATAATGGCGTCACCTCACCTGGCTCTGCACGGCCTCTGGCTGGAACACTCCCGGCAGGTTCTCACCATTGGGCTTAATGCAGCGGATAAAGTGAGGATTGGCCGCGTTTATCTTTTCCATGAGGATTCCGAGGGAGCGCTGTGAAGGTATAAAGAACAAACAGCCTGATTCTGGTTCACTAAAAAAAAGCAAGGGGATACAGCACTTGGGTTTGTACTGAAAAATAATAACCTACAATAGGCTATATAAAATAAACATTTATTATATTCAAAGCAGTACATACAACTACATTAGAGAATTCTCTAAAAAAATAGAAAAAAGTGGGGGGTATATAAAAAAGAGGTAAAAAAAGAATGTGTTAAAATTAAGTCATTGTGTGCAAAGTTGCTCCAGTGTGAGAATTATTAATCCGTGAGTACCCACGTGGTTGTTATAATTACCAACGGTGATGGTCCACGTGGTTGTGGTTATTACCAACGGTGATGATCAGCTAAAAGCCTCCTACCGAAGGGATATATTACATATGGTCCCGGTTGTGTGTCCAACTTGTGGATCCAATTAGGCTGGACAGCAGCTGGTGGATATGTATGGAGATGGCTGCCTTCCAGTAGGAGGCTTTTAGCTGATCATCACCGTTGGTAATAACAACAACCACGTGGACCATCACCGTTGGTAATTATAACAACCACGTGGGTACTCACGGATTAATAATTCTCACACTGGAGCAACTTTGCACACAATGACTTAATTTTAACACATTCTTGTTTTACCTCTTTTTTATATACCCCCCACTTTTTTCTATTTTTTTTAGAGAATTCTCTAATGTAGTTGTATGTACTGCTTTGAATATAATAAATGTTTATTTTATATAGCCTATTGTAGATAATTATTTTTCAGTACAAACCCAAGAGCTGTATCCCCTTGCTTTTTCTTGTCTTTTACGATAGAAGGAGCTTTACACACTCCTTTATACAGCAGCTGTAGCTGTACCTGAGGTTCATAGCTTTCCTTTTATCTGATTCTGAGATGTGTTCAAACTGATATCTATATTGCAGTGTAAGAATAAAGCAGCCAGTATTTACCCTGCACAGAAATAAAATAACTCGCACAAATCTAACTCTGTCTGTACATATTACACCTGTCCCCCTGCAGTGCAGCATGGTTTAGCAAACAAAAAGGTGCTTTCCGAGTGAACCAGGATCATGCCCATAGCCTGTCTCACACACAGGGGGAAGAGGTTACACAGGTGCCTCACACACAGGGGGAGCAGGTTACACAGGTGCCTCACACACAGGGGGAAGAGGTTACACAGGTGCCTCACACACAGGGGGAAGAGGTTACACAGGTGCCTCACACACAGGGGGAAGAGGTTACACAGGTGCCTCACACACAGGGGGAGCAGGTTACACAGGTGCCTCACACACAGGGGGAAGAGGTTACACAGGTGCCTCACACACAGGGGGAAGAGGTTACACAGGTGCCTCACACACAGGGGGAAGAGGTTACACAGGTGCCTCACACACAGGGGGAAGAGGTTACACAGGTGCCTCACACACAGGGGGAAGAGGTTACACAGGTGCCTCACACACAGGGGGAAGAGGTTACACAGGTGCCTCACACACAGGGGGAAGAGGTTACACAGGTGCCTCACACACAGGGGGAAGAGGTTACACAGGTGCCTCACACACAGGGGGAGCAGGTTACACAGGTGCCTCACACACAGGGGGAGCAGGTTACACAGGTGCCTCACACACAGGGGGAGCAGGTTACACAGGTGCCTCACACACAGGGGGAGCAGGTTACACAGGTGCCTCACACACAGGGGGAAGAGGTTACACAGGTGCCTCACACACAGGGGGAAGAGGTTACACAGGTGCCTCACACACAGGGGGAAGAGGTTACACAGGTGCCTCACACACACAGGGGGAAGAGGTTACACAGGTGCCTCACACACACAGGGGGAAGAGGTTACACAGGTGCCTCACACACACAGGGGGAAGAGGTTACACAGGTGCCTCACACACAGGGGGAAGAGGTTACACAGGTGCCTCACACACAGGGGGAAGAGGTTACACAGGTGCCTCACACACGGGGGAAGAGGTTACACAGGTGCCTCACACACAGGGGGAAGATGTTACACAGGTGCCTCACACACAGGGGGAAGAGGTTACACAGGTGCCTCACACACAGGGGGAAGAGGTTACACAGGTGCCTCACACACAGGGGGAAGAGGTTACACAGGTGCCTCACACACAGGGGGAGCAGGTTACACAGGTGCCTCACACACAGGGGGAAGAGGTTACACAGGTGCCTCACACACGGGGGAAGAGGTTACACAGGTGCCTCACACACAGGGGGAAGATGTTACACAGGTGCCTCACACACAGGGGGAAGATGTTACACAGGTGCCTCACACACAGGGGGAAGAGGTTACACAGGTGCCTCACACACAGGGGGAAGAGGTTACACAGGTGCCTCACACACAGGGGGAAGATGTTAAACAGGTGCCTCACACAAAGGGAGAACAGGTTACACAGGTGCCTCACACACAGGGGGAAGAGGTTACACAGGTGCCTCACACACAGGGGGAAGATGTTACACAGGTGCCTCACACACAGGGGGAGCAGGTTACACAGGTGCCTCACACACAGGGGGAGCAGGTTACACAGGTGCCTCACACACAGGGGGAAGAGGTTACACAGGTGCCTCACACACAGGGGGAAGAGGTTACACAGGTGCCTCACACACAGGGGGAAGATGTTAAACAGGTGCCTCACACAAAGGGAGAACAGGTTACACAGGTGCCTCACACACAGGGGGAAGAGGTTACACAGGTGCCTCACACACAGGGGGAAGAGGTTACACAGGTGCCTCACACACAGGGGGAAGAGGTTACACAGGTGCCTCACACACAGGGGGAAGAGGTTACACAGGTGCCTCACACACAGGGGGAAGAGGTTACACAGGTGCCTCACACACAGGGGAAAGATGTTACACAGGTGCCTCACACACAGGGGGAGCAGGTTACATAGGTGCCTCACACACAGGGGGAGCAGGTTACACAGGTGCCTCACACACAGGGGGAAGAGGTTACACAGGTGCCTCACACATAGGGGGAAGAGGTTACACAGGTGACACACAGGGGGAAGATGTTACACAGGTGCCTCACACACAGGGGGAAGATGTTACACAGGTGCCTCACACACAGGGGGAAGAGGTTACACAGGTGCCTCACACACAGGGGGAAGAGGTTACACAGGTGCCTCACACACAGGGGGAAGAGGTTACACAGGTGCCTCACACACAGGGGGAAGAGGTTACACAGGTGCCTCACACACAGGGGGAAGAGGTTACACAGGTGCCTCACACACAGGGGGAGCAGGTTACATAGGTGCCTCACACACAGGGGGAGCAGGTTACATAGGTGCCTCACACACAGGGGGAGCAGATTACACACGTGCCTCACACACAGGGGGAAGAGGTTACACAGGTGCCTCACACAGGGGGAGGAGGTTACACAGGTGCCTCACACAGGGGGAGGAGGTTACACAGGTGCCTCACACACACACAGGGGGAGGAGGTTACACTGGTGCCTCACACACAGCGGGAGGAGGTTACACAGGTGCCTCACACACAGGGGGAAGAGGTTACACAGGTGCCTCACACACAGGGGGAAGAGGTTACACAGGTGCCTCACACACAGGGGGAAGAGGTTACACAGGTGCCTCACACACAGGGGGAGCAGGTTACATAGGTGCCTCACACACAGGGGGAGCAGGTTACATAGGTGCCTCACACACAGGGGGAGCACATTACACAGGTGCCTCACACACAGAGGGAAGAGGTTACACAGGTGCCTCACACAGGGGGAGGAGGTTACACAGGTGCCTCACACACACAGGGGGAGGAGGTTACACTGGTGCCTCACACACAGCGGGAGGAGGTTACACAGGTGTCTCACACACAGGGGGAAGAGGTTACACAGGTGCCTCACACAGGGGGAGGAGGTTACACAGGTGCCTCACACACACAAAGGGAAGAAGTTACACACAGGGGGAGGAGGTTACACTGGTGCCTCACACACAGCGGGAGGAGGTTACACAGGTGTCTCACACACAGGCGGCATGATAGAGAGGTGCCTCACATACAGGAGGCAGGTTAGAGAGGTGCCTCACACACAAGGGGAGGTGGTTAGGGAGGTGCCTCACACATAAGGGGAGGAGGTTAGGGAGGTGCATCACACAAGGGGAGGAGGTTAGGGAGGTGCCTCAAACACAGGGGGAGGAGGTTACACAGGTATCTCACAGTGGGCAAGATGAATTAAAATGCGGTAAAACCCCCGTTTTACCGCATTTTCCTATGTACTATTAACCGGCTGCACCAATATCGCCAGGCAGGGTATCGCCACCCTTGGGTGACGATACCCTATAGAAGCCTATGGGCTTCTTTTCGCCGCCCCCCCCCCCCGCTCTCTCCCTCTCTTGGGCTTACCTTCTTAGAGGTCCTCCTGGATCCCAGAAGGTAAGCCGTTCCTCCACCTAGCAATATAGCTGGACGTCCTTCCGGCTGCAGGGGGGAGGAGGCACCGGGGACAGCCACGCTGAGCTGTCCCGGCTGCAGAGGAGAAGCAGGAGGCTGGGAGGTGACGGAGACCCCCCCGCAGACCACAGTACAGGTATCGCGGGGGGCTGCCGTCATCGCACCGCGATGCCGGCCGCATGATATAGTACATGTGCGCTGGCATCTCGGCGGGGGCATGGCGAAGGGCGGCGATGTATAATAATACATCCCGCCCAGTCAGTTCACAGGCTGAGGAACTTACCCGGAACTGCGCTCCTACTGACATCTTGCGTGCAGATGCTGTATCCTGGCAGATGTGAGCCTGTAAGACAGGATATCTAAGCGATCATGTAAAAGTCACAGAGAGAAATCTGACATTTAATTAGCCATGATCATAGAAAGATAAAATGTGACGGCAGATAAGAACCACTTGGCCCATCTAGTCTGCCCCTTTTTAAACATGTTACCTCAAACCATATATGATTCTTATTTTTATGTAAGGATATCAATATGCCTATCCCAAGCATGTTTAAATTGTACTACTGTATTTGCCTCTACCACCTCTGATGGGAGGCTATTCCACTTATCTACTACTCTTTCTGTGGGGTAATTCTTCCTCACATTTCCCCTGAATCTTCCTCCCTCTAGTTTCAGTGCATGTCCTCGTGTTCTGCTGCTTCTCTTCCTGTGAAGAATGTCTCCCACCTGTACCTTGTTAAAACCCTTGATATATTTGAAAGTTTCTATCATGTCCCCCCTTTCCCTTCTCTGCTCTAAAGTACGGTATACATATTTAGATCTTTTAGTCTTTCCTGGTACATTTTGTGATGTAGGCCATGCACCATTTTAGTTTCCCTTCTTTGTATATTCTCTAATGTGGTAATATCCTTCTGGAGATATGGCCTCCAGAACTGAACACAGTACTCTAGATGAGGTCGTACCAAGTGGCATTATTACGTCTTTCTTTCTACTACTGATACCTCTCCCTATGCAACCAAGCATCGGACTTGCTTTCTTCATTGCTTTGTTACATTGCCTACCTGCCTTTAAGTCCCCTGAAATAGTGACACCTAGATCCCTCTCTTCCTCAGTAGTTTCCATTATAGTGCCATTTATACTATATTTAGTCTTTGGATTTTTGAGACCCAAGTGCATGATTTTGCATTTTTTGGCATTAAACTGTAGTTGCCTTGCTCTTGACCATTCCTATAATCTACCTAGATCATCAATCATTTGTTTTACCCCTCTTGGTGTGTCTACCCTGTTGCATACCTTTGTGTCATCTGTAAAAAGGCACATTTTACCCTCAATTCCATTTTCAATATCACCAATAAAGATATTAAAAAGCACTGGTCCAAGTACAGATCCCCGAGGTACCCCACTTGTAACCTTTCCCTCCTTTGACTGTACTCCGTTTACTACAACTCTGCTTTCTGTCCTGCAACCACGCTCTTATCCATTCAACTATCTTAGAATCCAATCCCAAGCTTTCAAGTTTATTTAACAGTCTGCGATGTGGGACAGTGTCAAAAGCCTTACTAAAGTCTAGATAAGCTACATCTACAGCCCCACCTTGATCTATTACTTTAGTCACCCAGTCAAAAAAGTCAATAAGATTTGTTTGACATGATCTTCCCCCAGTAAACTCATGCTGTTTCGGATCCTGTAAATTGCTGGTTTTGAGATATTCTACAACTCTTTGGTACTTGTTTCCTAGCACAGCGCCCATCGCATCGCATACCATAAGGCATACGATAGTATGCGATGCTAGCCGATGTTATACAATTTTAAATTGTATACCATCGAATTGTATGGTATACAATTTTAAATTGTATAAGCACCCTAATGGGTGTTTACAATGTTAAATGTGTCCCCTATAAGATAAATAATTGTATAAGTACCGTAATAGGTGCTTACAATGTTTAAAGTACTCCCACGCCACCCGTACTATCAACGCCATCCCGAAGAGTGGCGAGCGCAGCAGTACACGTCCTCCGACCTTTTCATACCCCCACTATCCACGTCGGCGTGGAGTTGATCTTATATAGTGTGGCGAGCGCAGCGAGCCACCGAGCCCGAAGTGTGGCGAGCACAGCGAGCCCCGCGAGGGGACGCGGAATACATGTGAAATAATGCGCTATGCTCGCCACGCTTCGGGCTCGGTGGCTCGCCACACTAAATAAAATCAACTCCACGCCGACGTGGATAGTGGGGGTATGAAAAGGTCCGAGGACGCGTACCGCTGCGCTCGCCACACTTCTGGTTGGCGTTGATAGTGGCGGTGGCGTGGGGGTGCATTTAACATTGTAAGCACCCATTAAGGTGCTTATACAATTAAAAATCGTATAGGGGGACCATTTAACATTGAAAAAACCCATTAGGGTGCTTAAACAGTTTAAAATCGCATCGCATTGCATTGTATGCCATATACAATTTTAAATTGAATACAATGCCATACAACTGAATATCGTGGGCGCCGTGCTAGGAAACAAGTACCCTTTGTTTTAAGAGTGTTTCCATCAATTCCACTACTACTGATGTAAGGGCTCACTGGTCGATAGTTGCTTACCTCTTCCTTTCTTCCACTTTTGTGCAGTGGCATTACATTCACTGTTTACCAGTCCTCTGGGATTACTCCAGTAGCTAGTGACTGGTTGAATAATTATATTATTGGTTTTACCAGCTCCCCTTTAAGCTCTTTTAGTATCCTTGGATGTATCCCATCTGGCCCCATTGATTTATCCACTTTCAGTTTTGAGAGTTCTGTGAGGACTTTCTCCTCTGTAAATGTACTTGTTTCTCCCTCAGTTTTCTGACTATACTTGGCCCCTTCCCCTCTCTTTCAGCAGTGAATACTGATAAGAAATAATTATTAATATGATCTGCTATTACATTGTCCCCCTCAAGAAGACTTCCACTCTCTGGAAGGCGGAGTCACAGTAACTATAAAGATGCATGACTAATTAGACACTGCTAGTGACCAGCACCATCTGGGGGACAGCTGCTAGTGACCAGCACCATCTGGGGGAAAGCTGCTAGTGACCAGTGCCATCTGGGGGACAGCTGCTAGTGACCAGCACCATCTGGGGGACAGCTGGTAGTGACCAGCACCATCTGGGGGACAGCTGGTAGTGATCAGCACCATCTGGGGGACAGCTGCTAGTGACCAGCCCCATATCTCTAAGATAGAGCTGACAGTGACCAACCCAACCTGTGGGAGAGCTGCCAGTGACAAACCCCAATTGTGGGAGAGCTGCCAGTGACCAGTGTCATCTGTGGGAGAGCTGCCAGTGACCAGAGCCATCTGTGGTAGAGCTGCTTATGACCAGCACCATCTGTGGGAGAGCTGCTAGTGATCAGCCCCATATCTGTGGGAGAGCTGCTACTGACCAGCCCCATATCTGTGGGAGAGCTGCTACTGACCAGCCCCATATCTGTGGGAGAGCTGCTACTGACCAGCCCCATATCTGTGGGAGAGCTGCTACTGACCAGCCCCATATTTGTGGGAGAGCTGCTACTGACCAGCCCCATATTTGTGGGAGAGCTGCTACTGACCAGTCCCATCCGTGGGGCTGGTCACTACATTTATTAATAGGGAATGGAAACTACTGAAACAGAAGCGGTAGAGGAGAGGCAGGACTGTATATAGGAAACATTTATAATTAGTCTTTTACTTGATTGAAACTATAGAAGTTTATTAGCATCTGCCAACTTCTGTGCCACCAGAACTGTTCAGCTGGAGAGTTGGCTGGTCTGACCAAAATGGTGGTGAGATGTACAGATGTAGCCGGCTTCATCTTTGTAGGGGCTGGCGAAACTATCACCAGCACCCGCCAGCTTGCACGCCCCGTGGCAAAGGAGCTCCCTCCGGGTCCCTGCCGCTGCTGACGGTGCCACTCGCTGCCCGACCTCCCCCCCCCCCCAACCCCCTGAAGCAGAGATGGGCAGGGACCCGCTGCCTCACCACCGAGAGACGCATGTGCGTAAAAATGTAATGGAGTCCCTCTCCGCCGGCCAGAGGGGAGGTTCTCGCGGGCGCCGGGACTGAATGAGATGGGCTCCATCTGTAGAGAGGACATTTGTGGATCAATGTTTGATAGTTGGATGAAAGTCGGTTAGATGTAGAAAGGACATCACTGGATCAGATAAGTAGGACCAATTTTGGACAGTTGAGTGGAAGTTGGTTAGCTGTAGGTGTGAGGAAACTGGGTTTATGTGCACTTATTTAGGGGAGCAGCCTTCAAAAATCTGTATTTAGGGGAGCAGCCTTCAGAAATCCGTCCTTTACAGCTCCATGTGCCCGGTATGTGTCAGGAATTACACAATAGCAAGGTACAAATGCACCTTTATTTCATAATTGTCATTACATATGAAAACCATCACCACACTACTAACAATACACGCTACAGACTGATATGTGCCCAGTGGGTCTGAAGTTCTTATTTTGATGTTCAGGTCTCATTAGCTGAAATTGGTTTAATGAAACAAAGGAAATTTACCAAACATAATGTAACACTATTTATTGTAAATAAAGATAAAAATAAAAGCAAGAATACAGGCAAGTATGGTCAATTGCAGATAAATAATAGTCCATGAAGGATGAGAACTGGGATGGAAAACAGTTCTCAAATAAGCGCTTGAAGTGGAACTAGCAGTTCCAGATACTGGTACCACAAAAGTGCTGACTAAATCTGGAAACAGCATCCTTACTTCCTGGGTGTGCAGATGGTATGGCTCCAACGCATTGTCAAGGAGAGAGAGATGCTTGAAGTGAAATAGTCCCTCTATTTATGGGACTTGCATCAGGGGAGGGTGGATGCCTATTGGATTAGTTAGCCAATCAGGATGGTTGGAGCAGGCCGGGACTGGGGAGGTCATATCCGCCCCACTTCCGGTTTTATGGGCGATATAAACATTTATAATAAATACCACAGGCGAAAAGTTATTTACAGGCTATTTTTGGCTATTGAGAGCTGAACGTCAAAATAAGAACTTCAGACCCACTGGGCACATATCAGTCTGTCTAGAGGCAGAGAAGATGAGTCACCCATTCCCTGCCAGGGATGTATGGTATATCTTCCCCTGAAGAGAGCACAATTAGGTGTATACACTTCCCTGCCTGACATTTATCCATGTGGTGTGGGGCGATCACATGCAGTGTTTCCCATCTCCAGCTGCTCTCAGCGGGAAACGGTCATCTGTCAGACCACACTTAGGTCCACAGTCATTAGGTCAACCCCGGAAGGTCGACTGGCCCCAAGGTCGACAGGGTTAAAGGTCAACATGGGTCAATGTCGACATGGGTTTAGGTTGACAGTCATTAGGTCGACATGAGTTTTTCACTGTTTTTTTGTACCGACATGTGCCGACAGGCGGTATTTCATGCCCCACCATCCACTAGGGCGTGGTGGGAGAATAAAATAGTGTTCCGAGCGTAGCGAGGCACCGTGCCCGAAGCATTGCGAGCGGCTGCGGTTCAACTCCAACTGTGTCCATGTCGACATTCGGGTTAAAAAAAACTGAAAAACTCATGTCGACCTAGTGACTGTCGACCTAAACCCATGTCGACCTCTACCCATGTCAACCTTTAACCCTTTCGACCTTGGGGCCAGTCGACCTTCCGGGGTCGACCTAATGACTGTAGACCTAAGTCTGGTCTGACAGATGTACCGATTCCCTCTCAGCGCATAACGTTTGATCTTTACCTTTATTATTTTTCAATACACGATACAGGTAGCACTACTATGTAACACAGCACAATCTAAACTACAATAAAAAAACACCTTATAAAAGGAACAATTTCCCCCCCTTAAGCAGCCAATAGTCACCTCTGCAACTCTGTGAGCTGGGGCACGACACACTGAACTCCTGCTGGTTGCTGGAAGGACTCTGGTGGCGCATGGCCGCCAATGGTCCTGAAAGTGACGAGTCCTGGCTGCTTGCCCACGCTTGTGCTGGAAGAGAATACCAGTAGCTAGCCCTGAAGGTGACACTCTGCCTGCTTGTACTGGAAGGGCCCTAGTGAGCTTGATGTGAATACCGGCCACTGGCCCAGAAGGTGGAGTCCGGCAGCTTGGCCTGTTTGTAATGCTGATGTTCTGGCAGGGTCTGGAGGGGCCTTAGTCTCCTCCACCCTGGTCCTGCCTCATAAGGACAGTGACCATAAACAGATACAAGAAAATCTCCCCCAGAGCTGCTGCTTCAACCCATTTTATCCCTCAGTTCTGGGCAAGGATTGGCAGTCTCTGGAATCTCAGGGTGTAGATGTAAGCCCCAGAAATGAAGGGGTTAATGCCAGCGTGCCCCGGCGCCTGGAGGGTTACCCAGCGGCCCCATCAGCCTGTGACTGACAGGGCCAGAGCAGTTCAGATTGGCCTGGAGGGAGGAAGAGGCGGATAGGAGAAGGAGGTAGAGACTCAGGTGGGGGCTGAATGGAGGCGCGAAGGAGATTGTGCGGAGGAGCAGCGTGTGATGCCCGGCGTGGAGGAGAATTGCCGCGGCCGAAAGGAGAAGCGGGTGACGTCAGCGGTGACCCCCGCTGACCCGGAGCACCAGTGACAGAAGACGCGGCGGGGAGAGACTGCCGCAGCAGCTTTGAAGGAGGGGAGAGCTCGCGTGCTGAGAGAAGGGAGTGAAGAGCAGTGTGCTGTACGGAGACGGTGCAGAGAGTGTGGCGCGGCCGCAGCAAGACAGGAGGGGAGCCGCGATAGTGACCTCAGTGCCCCTGCCCCGCTGACCTCCCCAGTGAGTAGCCGCATACACGCGCGGCAAGGACAGTGACCCCCCCCTGCTGACCTCCTCCTCTGATCAGCCGCCCGTACAATGCGGCAAGAGCCGTGACCCCCACTGACTTCCCCATACAGCAGCCCAAGCCACCAGCAGCTCAGGCCACAAGCAGCCCAAGCACAGCAGCCCAGGCCACCAGCAGCTCAGGTCACAAGCAGCCCAAGCCACCAGCAGCTCCGGCCACAAGCAGCCCAAGCACAGTGGGAGAAGGGGGTGTGCAGTAGGGAGAACTGCAGAGCCCAGCAGTGATTGCAGCCAGACAGAGGACCCAACAGCAGCCGGGGTGCAGTGTAGCGGAGTGTGGCAACGCCTGGCGCCCACACTAGCAATCCCGTCGGGGTGCACTGCGACCGGTGAATGTCTGCCCATACCCAGCGGGAGCTGGCACCGTGCCACAGGTACTTTACCCCTGACCTAAAAGTTAACCCCCATACTTTGTCACTCCACTCTCCAAATCCAAGGAAAAGGTTGCTGGACCAACATTGCCACCCGGTGGCCAAAGGATAAAAGTACATTGACCCATAGACATAATTAAATCCTATGCATAGGTTCTTGTTGAGGACTGACCGGTCTTAGCTAACGATAGTACCCGGGTACATAGGCTTAGGTGGTGCGAAGTAATATTTCATGATATGTGTGTTGCGATAGGTAGCGGTTAAGATAAAGCCTGACTATTGTTATGTTAGTGATAATCGTAAATAATGGCCGTTACTGTCCTAGAGCTACTGTCCTGTTTGTATTCCAAATGATGTTTGCACTCTGATATTGTTTTATACTGTTACGTGGTGTTCACCCCATTCCAAGGTACAAAAACCAGCTGGCGCCCCTAGTTGCAGGCCCAGAATAAAGCATCAATTGAGAAAGTGTGTCGACTGATTTGTGTACCCATCCTATAGTACGAGAAGACTCCAGACCGTGAACCGGAGGAGACTGGTGGGACCGATTCCAGCCGTACCAAGTGAGGTATAGCCCCTTCCGGTGCCTACATAAATGTCCCGAGTCCTCTGCAGAGATTAGCCACATCTTCAATCCTAGAAATACACACGGTCACTGGAGTTCTTTGGCTCCCTGCTGGGCTGGTGCCTGGGAGTCTGTAAGAAGCCAGGTAATTGTCAGAGACTTCCGGTTCCGGGTGCGATGGAGTGAGCAGGGCAGCTCCACGGCTCCGTCCAGGCCTGACAACAAAAGTCCTTTACAAGGCTATTAGCCTCCACGGACTCATCCCCAAAGTCATTTGGGATAGGCCCGGGCAGCCAGACTGGGAGTTCGGAGGGTGATTACCTCAATTACAGCCGGACGAAGCTTCTTTGCCCGACCTGTGGCTGACTGCCGGAGCCTCCCTCCAATTGTGGGCGTCGATAACATGCAGCCCAATATACACTGCACGGAGGTGGAACTAGCGGCTCACACTGAGCGTGCCAAAGGTAGCTAGCTGCACGGCGCAGAAGTACTGTTTGCAATCTCCGGCCTGAGGCGGGGAGCACGGCGGAACTGACACCTGCGCCATCATTGATTAACAGCGCCGACGGCGGGGCTCCTGGGCGGCCTAACTCTCTCTACATCAGAGGCACACAACTACTGGCAAACACCTGTTAGGCACACCAAACCAGCTTTTTGCAAGGTAGGGAACGCAAATTCCCTTGTTTTAACTGGAGCGCCTGAACTCCCATATAAGTACAAGAGATCAAGAAGAGAAGGCCCTGGGGGCACAGCCTAGTAGGAGGGAACACACTGGGGGATATTGACAGAGCCTCCTGGATTCATAAAAATACAGAGAAGGGATAAACCTTATACAGTTTTCAATAGGAACTGCGGGATGCGGTTAATTTCCCGGCGGTCGGGATCCCGGCGGTCGGAATCCCGACACTGGAATCCCGACCGCCGAAATCCCGAAACTTTCTCCCTCCGTGGGTGTCCACGACACCCATAGAGGGAGAATAAAATAGCGTGCCGAGCGTAGCGAGGCACCGGGCCCGCTGCGTGGCGAGCGCAGCGAGCCCGCAAGGGGGGGCGATCCATGTCCCCCCCTTGTCGGGATTTCGGCGGTCGGGATTCCAGTGTCGGGATTCCGACCGCCGGGATCCCGACCGCCGGGAAATCGTATCGGATCCGGAACTGCCGCTGTATGAAAAAAGCAGGTATGGATAAATAAATAACAGCACAGCAGCCACCACGATCTTAAAAGTTGACTTTTGGTGAATGCACAATGTGAGATTAAACGCTTAGAGAAGGAAAATTATTCTCTTGTAATTGGCTGGAAGAAATTGAAAACCATTCTAGGAGAAACAACATAAGAATAATAGGCCTTCCAGAAGCCGTAAAAGTCCCTGCTTTGGAAAAATGTGTGGCCCAAACATTGCAGCAAATACTTCAAAACTAATGTAAAAATATGACTGTGGAAAGAGTGCATAGAATAGGCCCAACACCGAGGCCTAACGACACCCGTCCGAGAGTCACAATTTTTAAATCTCTAAGCTATACACACAAAGTTGCCATTTGGACAGCTTCAAGGAAGATGCCGGTTATTAAATGGGAAGGCAATAGCATACATTTGTTCCAGGATTTCTCCGGACTGGTATATATTCTTTTTGAAGTGCAGTTTTTTACGTCACTTTCTGTGTGACAGTGGTGAAAGATTTGAAATCTCCCATTATGAATCTCTGACACAAATCTCTGCATATGTAGGGCCCATAATAATCTACAATCAGCTTATCTCCAAGAGACACATTTGAAATCACTACTTAGGATATACATATAACCAGCCCAACGCAAATTTATGGTTTCTGATGAAAAAGGGCGATGTTATAAGTGTTCCATGACAAGCGCAAAGTACTTACATTGCTTCTGGAGCTGTAATAAAATCCAGAGGTTCTAGAACAAAACTATAGGCTAAATAAACAAAATATTTAATCTATCTGTAGTGGGGCTACCGGAAGTCTGTCTACTGCTCGCATTTGATAGGTGGGATTTAGGTACACTTGGATCTAAATATATTCCTTTTTTGGTTATTATTTTTACTATGGCTAAGAAATTAATATCACGCCACCGGAGAAAGAAGTCTGCTCCAACCTTGCAAGAACTTAAACTAAAGGTGTGTACACACGGGCACGATATGGCTTCCGATGTTGCAGATATAGTGCACATCGGAAGCCATATCGCATGCCGATTGTGTACTTTTTAGGGCTAACGAGCCTGATGCTCTGCCGATGCGCCCCCGAGTGAGCGCAAATTGGCAGCGAGATAGTAAGGGCAGGCAAGACTATACAGTGCAGATCTGCACTATATAGTCTTTGTGCCTTTACTCACATAGCTCCGGCGGCCAGGGGGCTTCTCCTGGGGCTGCAGGGCTGAACGCTGAAGCGCAGTGACCCGGTCCGCCGTATAGAGGAGGGTGGGGGGATGTGGCCTCTGATATACGCATGGGGGGGCGGTGGGGGGAAGCTGTTGCTGTGCCGCAGCACCCTGCCATCTGTGCCCCTGCCCGGCACCCTGGTGACAGGTATCGTGTCCTCTCCTCTTCTCTCCTTCATGCCGTGCGATGCGAGTCCCGATGCGATAAGATCACATCGGGACTCGCATCGCACGGCATGTCGACCGTGTGTACACACCATAAGACTCATCCAACTTGTTTATTTTGACTTAAGAACTCTTATGCAGAATGAAACCACAACATCGGACTCTTTTTACAACAAATGGGGCTTTTTTATTAGTTCTTTAGACGACTCTTCAAAACAAATTATTATGGACTTTTTTGAGAAACGTCTATGGCATAGAGTGAATCCACTGCTGGAGCGGGTTGAAGTGCGATTTAGACTTTAGTACAATTATTCTTCAGGTCAACATTGCACACAATACTTATTCTTAAGCTAAACACCAATTGGTTGTATATGATCTTACGACTAAACTCTAAACCACAAGACCCCAACAAGTAAAATAATTGGTTATTGCCTCCAGTCTGAAAGGATAACCAATCCTGGGAAAAAAAACAGTGGGTACATCTAACCCCTCCCAACAATCCAACGTATACCAAATATATATATTGATGACGAATACAAGTAGTATAATATTGTGTGCACTGCTGCCCAGAAAGGAAAAACAATATAGATTTTTTTTCCTCCCTTCCCTTCTTGTGTGTGTAAGTATGAGGGTGAGTAAATTTGTCTTTGGGTTTATAATTAAGTTTGCAGACGTTAGTTAAACAGCACATTGTGATATGTAGTATTTTGATGTAAATGCCTCCTTGAAGGTTCCTTGAAGACTCTATTTGTTCATTACGCATATGTTCAGAACCTAACTGAATGATAATTGTAACTTTACGCAAATATCTTGTTGGATACTGCTTTGAAAATTAATAAAAAGTAAAAAAAAAAAGAAGAAGCCAGGTAATTGTGTCAAGTAATACGGTCAGACACTGTTAATTCCTTGTTGTCATTTGTGATATCACAGGTCCTCCAGCTGATTTAGGGTTCCTGGGAGGTTAGGGTTAGGGGGGGGGGGGGTATGATGGTTTGAGATAGGGGTATTGGCCCTGAATTTCCTGCTTGTTCCATACACAGGGCAGCTATCGACATTCAACAGGGCATTCACAGGACTGAGAGTGCCTGATAGTCACTGGGATATATTTAGGAATAGGTGGGTAGCCCCCAACTGTGTTAGGATGCAAACCTGTCGGGCTTTGGGGTGACTACCGACTGATGATCCTGGTGGAGGCGTCCTAAGGATCATCACAGTAGGGAGGACATTTGTGGATAGAATAAGTTGAACATTTGGGTAGTTGCTGGTTGTGTAAAAACAGAAATTAACGCATCAATATTCCTATGCTTTTATTATACTCTGTTTTCTTAAATACTGTTATTATTGCTGCTGCAGATGACATTAGCTTTTAGCAAAAACATTTTGTGAGCAAACATAAGAAAATCCTGTCACTCACCACACAACTGACCCTAAGGATCTCAAACACAATTTACTTAATTTAATATTTTATTCAAAATTATTCCATAAAACGTTTTTGGCCTAGGGGTGCCATAACTTTACTTATGATACTATATGGAGCCGTGATTAGAAAAAGTTTGGGAACCACTGCTTTACAGAAAGAAATTTATTGAAAGTTTGTGTTCAGATATGTTGTCCCATGTGTTATTAAAAAAAAAAAAAACATTTTGACAAGAAAGGTATTCTAAGTAATAAGTCAATATATGGGTATGAAAATGTGGTTGCACTCACCACACACTAAAAGGTTTTAGTCAAAATTGAACATGTTAAAAAAAATGCACATGGAGAACAATTTATTTAAGGTGGGTGTGGAAATGACCATAAGTTGACTTGAAATGACCATAAGTTGACTTGCCTCCGATTTTGTATGACATGCTCACCACTCCTGAGCAGCCACTCAACCTGTCCCCTATATATGTATTTCTTTGGAAGACTGCCCAACCCAATTCAACATCCAGCAGCAGACTTGTCACTCAAATATGATTTAACCGCAGACTATGTTACAAAATTCTCACAGCTTCTAAAGACTTTACAAGAAAGGCAAGCAAGCTTTGTTATAAAGTCCAGCCTGGAGACTATGCAATGGTGAAAAATTTATTGTAATCAAATGTCTTGTAGATCAAAGGCAAGACTCGTCCCTGTGAAACGAACCGATTGAATTCATGCGTCTCACTGCAAGAAGGTTTCCGACCCGGTGGTGATATTATTTGAAGAAAAAGAACATACTGATGCAGATGAATATTGTGACATTGATTTGAACTTAATAAACTTATTTGATGATGGGCCTGTCCAGGGCCCCCGCACAGACCAAGACAAGGTCCACGGAATCAGAGGGCATCGTTAATGATGTCCCTGTGGTTTGTGGGCAAGAAGAGGTCCATGGAATCAGGGGATATCCTTAGTGGTGTCCCTGCGGGTTGGGGACAAGGTGTAAAAGAAGGATTCCCATGAGTGACCAAGTTTCCCATACACTCAATAACTCGAGAAGTCATTTTTGTTTTTGTAAGTTTTCATCTTTTCATAGTGAATGAGGGTTACCAGGGATTGGTGGCTGGCAAGGACGGTGTGTATAGTTATCAAAGAGGTATTACTAGAGTCATGGTGGTGTATTCTACTTCTGATTTTAAATAAAATAAAAAAGTATAGTAATAATCATAAAAGACACACATATACAGTTTACTAACTGATGCTCCCCGGATAAGGTATTCATCAGAGGATGGTAAAAAAGGTCAGAAAAATTATTGATAGCCAATATAATAAAATCATTAGAAGGTTTAAAATAAATATACGATTAATAACATAAAAGTAACTAAGAACTCCAACACCAGAACCGTTGATAAAATACATCTAGTGAGGTATTGGTAAAGAAGAGGCATTCTGAGTAAGGATGGTAACAATGGACAAACATAATATTTATATGCAAACTGACATTTCTTCCTTAGACGCTCATCATGAGCTGATAGAAAGAACAATAAGGTAAACTGATTGTTGGGTATATTGTCATCTACCGTATCACTCCGGTAATGGTGGGTTAACGGCTACTTATATTTGCAGTCAAACCAAACAACACTTCATTTTCTATGTAGGATTCACACAAGTGAATCTTATGAGGTTACTGACTCTCCCCAGGTTTAAAATTAACAAAGTGTCCAAAGTATAAACATGAGAGTATCACATGTATTAACAAAATGTAATAACTGAACATGATTGGAGAAATGCTCTCGTAGAGATCATTAAATACACTAAATTGGCAAAGAGTGTAATAACAGGAGATATTTTGGAATACAACAAAACATGTAGTTATCATGTAACAAAGTGTGTTGAGCTAGAATAAAATATAGATAAAACGGGTACTCATTGAATTGTTTCTTATGATGTTTTCTCAAATATACTGTCTAATAAGCCATGGACATTACCACAGGGATTATAGTATGTTTACAAATTTAAGGCTTTTAAATGGTTACAAACAAGATCTATTGAAACACATTTTTAGAGGAACAAATTTATTTACATTGTACCAAGATTATAAGGTTTGAATAGAGTTTGGGAACATAATTAAAATATGGTACAATAATCATGAATACTAAACTGATGGTGATGTTAAAAGGAAAGTTGGATACAATTATTTGGGTTAAAAATTAGTTTACTAAACAGAGGTGAGTAATGTGATTCCCTACAGTTGGTTTACTTGGTTGAACTCCAATAACTGGTTCACATAAATCAACGTTATACAGTATATGATTTGAAAAGTTTAATGTTTTTGCCAAAATAATATTTTTTATTTTTCTTTATACTAGGGAAATGCCTCAAGAAGGTTTTTCGATGTATTAAGAGAGAGACTAATGATGTGTTTTCGAGAGATATGAACTTTCTTCAGATATATGAAAAAGTTCAGAGGATGAAACTATTACAACAGAAATTAACATATCAATATTCCTATGCTTTTATTATACGTTTTTCTTAAATACTGCTATTATTGCTGCAGATGGCATTAGCTTGTTGCACAAGGTACTAGGCACTGAGTATGAGGTCTACCCTTTGCACTAAGCAGCAGGTGTTAGTCAGAAGCAGCAACCATTTTGTATACTATGACTTGCATAAAAAAAAACATTACAAAATGGCTTAAGACACAGAACAGTGCTGGAAAAGTGATTTCTTATAGACCATTGTTTTGATTTTATAAGTTTAATAAAGCAATGTTGCAAAGTCTGCACATTCATGTCGACATCGTGAGAACGACCCGATAACAGGGCGATGCATGCGTAGACCCCAAGGCCACTGAATCTTTCCCTAGTAACAAGGAGGTATGGGTGAATTATGACAGTATGATTGAAAGCAAAGCTTGCCAATAAGACTCAATGCTTATGAGTAATTAATTAATTAATTAATTAATGTGAGTAAAGTTTAAATATCAGAGCTACAGAAGGAAGGGGAAGGCAGTTGAGGGAGAATAGGCAAGCACAGGGCTGGAGGTAACTATGAATGAGGGTTAATGGCTGATCACTGTGCTTGATAGGTTTCCATTTTGATTTATCTAGAATTATTAAGCATAAGCCATTCAATTTTGTTTCTTGTATTTATAAGCTATTTTTCAAGTAAAGCATTGTCATTAATTTTTTAACAAGTCTGTGTTGGCGTGCAATTATATCAGCGTTTGCCGTTACATGTAAGGGTTATAAAGTTTTATATATATAATTCTGTGTTATCAGCTGTCTAGAGAGGACAATACTGGATCAAAAAAGTTGGACCAATGTTGGACAGTTGGATGGAAGCTGGTTACTTGTAGAGAACATTACTACATCAGAGAAGTTTGACAGTTGGTTAGTTGGATGGAAGTTATATAGAGAAGATATTACTGGAAGAAGTGGAACAATGTTAGACAGTTGGATGTTTGTTGATTAGATGTAGAGAGCACATTTCAAGTCTTGAAAAAGTATCTAGTTGCCGTAGAGACGAAACGCGTTGACGTCACTTCCGCCTGTGGATAATCTCCGTGGTTTTACATTACAGCTGTCTCGCAACGCTCTCTTAAGCTGTGTACACACACTTAGATTTTCCCTGTTTTCAATTAGTCGAATCCACATCGAATGGTTTTTAGGACACTTTCGATCTGCATTCGATTCGATGCGCGCTACCGTTTTCTCAAAATCGAAAAGAAAAATAGACTGTGCAGCCAAGAAAATCACGAATTCGATCCAGTAAATCAAATGAGTATATTGTGCCTACACTGTGAAATCGAATCGAACGCAAAAGTACAGATCTAATGCTAAATTGAATGGGAAGATCTAATGCCAGATCTAATAGAAAATTGAATCTACCATCGAATCTAAAGCAAAAGGAAGTGTGTGTACAGGGCTTTACTCAGAGCTATATATTTCCAGCTTGAACTCTACCCCTGAGGTCAGCAGTAAAGCCGCTACACAGCCTGCTTCCCGATCACTGGGACCGGACGGATCTGGGGATCCTCATTTGAGGACGCTTACCACCCTCACTATCGGGTAGAGCCGTTGATGTGTCTGGGTCCCTGAATTTCACAAATAAACAACTACAAGGAGAGGAGGGTGAGACATACCATGATTTATTGCAGGAGTCACATGTATGCCTAAAACAACTTTTGCGTTTACCATCTATTCGTTAATTGGCTGCATGTGTATCCCTTACCCACTTGCTTTTCCCCAGCAACATGCCTAAATAACTATTATCTTACCAGTGATCCCATTTAATCCTTGACTAGCCATCATTCTAACTTGCACGGAGATCTCCATACTAACCACTAATTCTAAGTGGCTCATTAATGCTATTTGGCACGCTCTAATATCTTAATATTTTATTAATTATTTTGTGTATATTTGTATTGTGTTGTGTATTTTGGATTATATGTCTTTTTATATGTAAAGTATACTTATTTCACAGTGTGTCCAGTGTTAATTCAATCCAGTGAGGTTCACACCACTAAACTATCCACTCAGCAGCGCACAGTGTTTATCCCCAAACTCCCATTTTCTTCTTTGGGCGGGTAATCATAGAAGTAAACTAAATGGGAGAAATTGTACCTTGGGTTAACAAGTAAAGCAGTTAAATGTGCTAAACGTTGGTGGTCGATGGAGACCACCAATAAAGATCTATCATTGTTAAAAGATTGTAGGCTTCTGCCCAGTTATACCAGAGGGTGTAACATAAAAGACAAGGGATTCAGTATTGAATCCCGGCGGTCGGGATCCCGGCGTTCAGAATCCCGACGCCGGAATCCCGACAGCCGAAATGCCGACACGGGGGGGACGTGGATCGCGCCCCCCCCCCCCCTGCGGGCTCGCTGCACTCGCCACGCAGCGGGCCCGGTGCCTCGCTACGCTCGGCACACTAATTTATTCTCCCTCCAGGGGTGTCGTGGACACCCCAGGAGGGAGAAAGTGTCGGGATTCCGGCGTCGGGATTCTGAACGCCGGGATCCCGACCGCCGGGATTGTAACTGCATCCCAAGACAAGTGGTGAAATTGGATATCACTCCTCTTATGAAAAAAACAGCAGTCCCACTTTTTAACACAGAAGTCTGGATGTTATAGATGTCTGGGGTGTACTACTGGACATTCAACCACCCCACACAGGGAAACGTATCAATATCACTTTGGCAGTTACGTGTACCACTACACATATAATATACATGCTCACATGCCCATGCGGCCTGTCTTATGTGGGTAAGACCCAGAGACAGTTCCGTGAGCGTATGGCACAGCACAGGAGTGCCATTGAATTTGCACTAATTAGCGGAACGAGTGAACAACCGGTTGCAAGACATTGTGCTATCAGGAAACAAAACATACCCAGCATAAGAGCTATTATAATAGACCATGTATCCCCAACATTATGGGGTGGTGATAGGGATAGAATCCTCATGCAAAAAGAAAGCGGGTGAATCTATAGCCTGCACACAAAAGGACTCAATGAGTCATTAGGACTACAATGTTTCTTGTAACCCATATAATCCATCATAATCTCGGTCGATGTATTGGTGACCATTACATCTGTCATACTTAATCACACATATTTTATAACATGTTATATCCAGAACTAGGGATCCCATTATGACAACACTGCTTAATATGCATATCGATATAGCAGTAGTGCTAGTTATTATAATAATTATCATTGATCCTAAATTACTCTGATAGTTGTACATGCTTTTAATTGTATATATCTTGTTGTATTTTTTTATCATGCCCAGCTCAGACTAGGTATAAACTAAGTATTTTTCCTCCATTTATTTACTGAGGTTACCTAGCAACGTGGCAGCGGCATTGCGGTGATGTCACTGCCATCTCACGCAGACTGTCAGCGACAGAAGGATACCAGCACGTGGAGATCCGGGCTGAGCGGCGGTGCCGGACAGGTGAGCACCATAATGTTTTAATTGCCTGTATTGTGCGCTACCTATATATATGCTGTATGCACATCATGATATTGTATCCTGTGCCCCTGAAGACGGGGGAACCTTTCCCCCGAAACGCCGTAGGGCGATAATAAAGGAATTTTAATATTTACCAAGCCTTAGGAGTGCCACTGATTATCTACTGTATACACACACATATATATATATATATATATATATATATACATATATATACATATATAGATAAAGAAAGTAATAGGAGTGCGCCCTAAGAACAGTTTAACACCACAGAGCATACAGTTAAAATATCTGTATTTATTACAGCAATCAAGTACATATAAAAAACAACAATAATTTTGTCATAAAATTTGATCGGTAAATCCAAACAGAATGATCCCAGAGCAGGAAACAACCCTACGCGTTTCGTCCGTCTAGGACTTCATCAGGGGTAATTCTGGATCCAGTTCTATTTAATGCAACGATAATTAACCCGCATAAGATGGTAATTGGGGGAAATATGTTGTTAATAAACGGTCTATAAGGATTTATCAGCTTCAATTCTTAGACGTGATATCACGAAAAGGCTCCAAAGTAACCAAAGTATTTGTACTTAGATGTTTGAGCGAGGATGCATATAAGCATAGGCGACAGTAAATAGCCAATATCCAGTTCAATAATCACGAAATGAGCTTCAGGGAGCCAGGAGCTGTGTGTATTCCTAATGGAAGTACCGCGTACCAACTTCCATTAGGAATACACACAGCTCCTGGCTCCCTGAAGCTCATTTCGTGATTATTGAACTGGATATTGGCTATTTACTGTCGCCTATGCTTATATGCATCCTCGCTCAAACATCTAAGTACAAATACTTTGGTTACTTTGGAGCCTTTTCGTGATATCACGTCTAAGAATTGAAGCTGATAAATCCTTATAGACCGTTTATTAACAACATATTTCCCCCAATTACCATCTTATGCGGGTTAATTATCGTTGCATTAAATAGAACTGGATCCAGAATTACCCCTGATGAAGTCCTAGACGGACGAAACGCGTAGGGTTGTTTCCTGCTCTGGGATCATTCTGTTTGGATTTACCGATCAAATTTTATGACAAAATTATTGTTGTTTTTTATATGTACTTGATTGCTGTAATAAATACAGATATTTTAACTGTATGCTCTGTGGTGTTAAACTGTTCTTAGGGCGCACTCCTATTACTTTCTTTATCTCTATTTGTATCCACCGTGCCTTTATTAACAGCAAGGCATAATAGAAGTGCTGCCCCCACATTAGCGCAGAAAAAGGGTCACTACCCCTTTGTTTTCGATATATACATATATATACATATATATACATATATATATATATATATATATATATATATATATATATATGTATATATATGTATATAGGGATACCTCATTTGCATTTTTGCCACATTGTTGTGAATCTACTTAAGGCCCATACACACTAGAAGATTTTCATTTCAAAAGACTTTGCCAAAATCTTTGAAAGATATATCTGTCACCAAAGTAGTGCGTACACACTGAGCTATTTTCACAAAGAGCAAGGGATTTTCAGGAGGTGAAATACTTTGCTGAAAATCTTTCATATAAAAGGCGATTTACATAATGGGCGGGGTTTGAATTTCAAGGGTGGGAGCAGTGGCCCTTTTCTTCAGTGCATTTCTGTACTGATTCAGAACTGATCGCTGGGTTGCATATATTCGGAGCCCAGAAATCATGCCACCCCACCCAGGGTGAAATCCTTCCCATGTGCACAGCTGCAACTTCATTTGCAGCCGTGCATGTAGGGAGAAACCATTCACCATCAAATGACTTTCCCCCTGCAACAAGTAAGCCAGGACTACTCAGCACTTTGATGGCCGTGGGGGGCGTGGAGGGGGGGGGGGTGGGCACTGATGGCTGAATGGCTGGGGAACACCTGCATTTTCTGGTGAACTCCCAGAAAATGGTAATGGCATGCCCCAAAATGTCTGTCTGCTGTCAATAAGACCGCAAATGACCAGGGATCACAGGCGTTTGACAGTGGCGGCGGTAACGCATATATTGCTGACGCAGACCAGCAATGCATGTGTTAACCCCATAACATAATTGGTAGTATTCAATGCCACTTGCCTCGGCCGGCAAAGGGGGTTAAACAGCGAGGATCGCAAAAAAACAACGATCCTCGCTGTTTAACCCCCTCGCCGGCTGCTCGCCTTATTCAACGTTCTGGGGGAATCCTCGCCATCACAGGACTGCGAGGATTCCCCCAAACAGCGATACCCGCGGCTAATGCAGTGAACCAGCCGTGTCTCGCTGCTTCTGCAGCCGCATACGCCGATTCCCCCTCGCTCAAAAAACAGAGCGAGGGGGAATTGGAGTATGAGGGGGGTGAGTTGAATATTGACAGGGCGAGCAGTGATAGCGAGCAGGAAGCCCTGCTCACTGTCACCGCTCGCCCACGGCATTGAATACACCCCAATGTACGTTGGTGGGCAATGGTGGCGGTAACGTAGACAGTGTGGGCCATACGTTACCGCCTCATATTTTATTAATAAATATTGGTGGGCAGTGGTCCGTGCCAGCAATATATATTACTGGCTAATCAAAATACATTGGTGGGCAGGGGTACCAGCAATATATATACATGGCTGGCATGTGCCAGCCATGTATATATTACCAGCTAATCAATGTACTGTACATTGGTTGGCAGGGGTCGACCAGTAATATATACATTGCTGGCATGTGCCAGCAATGTATATATTACCAGCTAATAAATATTCATTGGTGGGCAGGGCTGCCAGAAATATATACATTGCTGGCATGTGCCAGCAATGTATATATTACCAGCTAATAAATATTCATTGGTGGGCAGGGCTGCCAGAAATATATACATTGCTGGCATGTGCCAGCAATGTATATATTACTGGCTGATCACTAGCGCTGCTGCGGGAAGGAGTCGGAGACCAGGCATGCGGGCAGCTTTTTCTCCCTGCTCAGGAGCCAGCGTACTGACAGGGGGACCCGGAGCTGCAGCACACAGCTCGATGCTCGAGTATACCGAGCAGAGGGAGCCGGGGAGGGAGAAGGGGACTAGAGGTGCTGGTGCCTCTGCGGATGGGGGCGGGTGACAGCGGCGGCTTTTACCTCCCTGCTCCGTGCGGCGCTATACGGAGCAGGGGGAGTGAGTAGCACTTCAGGGGGAGGGAGAAGGGGACGCAGCGGGGCGGTCCGCCGGGATCATAGTGGTTAGTCTTTCAGCCCGGCGGCCGTGAGGGGCGTACACACACAGCGATGATGGCTGATAAAATCAGCCATCATCGCTGGCATGCTGGTAAAACCAGCAGACTAGAGATTTTGCTAGCGATGATGCGGGAGCGCGCATCATCGCTAGTCTACCATCTGTGGCTCATACACACTGGGCGATTTTCAGCTGAAAATCGCTCAAAACGGCCAAAATGAGCGATTTTCAGCTGAAAATCGTTAAGTGTGTATGGGCCTTTACTGCTGGTTTTAGAGACCATTTTCACCTCAATGAGGCTGTATAAATACACCTGCTAGGAACTGAAGAACACCATATTGAATGTTACAACTTATCTTCTGGTTTGTGTGAACCCACCCTCTGGTCGAAGAAGACCACATTCTTTTAAATTGAGGCTGTGCAAATTTATCATTGTGGACAGAGCATTGTTACTATTTACAAGAATTTTGACCTGAGAGATCTCTTTCACCTGAATTGGCAGCTCCAAAAGAGCTATTAGAAGACACAACTTCACCCATAAATTGTGTAGGAGATATCTCCTCATTGGATTGATTCATTGCCCCTGATGAAGTCCTAAGGGACAAAACAGTGAAATGAATTCTTACTGCTGGATGAACCGCCAATAAATGTTTACCTGTTTTTTTAAAATAAATTTTTTATTGATTTATTGCATGTACAGCCACTAAGTGGTACACTTAGCGCACCCCTATTCTCTTTTCATTATATATATATATATATATATATATATATATATATATATATATATATATATATATATATATATATATCTACAGAGACGGAGAGGTGCGGCACTCACGACTTATTCTTTATCAAGGAAGATGCAAAGAGCCAGTTGTAAACAACGTTTCAAATTTTATAATTTTTCGTCAGGTTTATAAAAATACAACAAACAAACATACCGTTATAGAAGAAGTACAAATCACAAGAAGTGCATGGCTGAGCGGACCGGGACTGCACACCCGCCCCCTTGACCATAATGATGACATCATACAATGCGACTGTCATACACAAAAGTGAGAACGCCGTCACCATGGAAACCCTGCCGTGTAGAGAAGAGAACAAAACTGAATAAAACAGCATGATAAACAATTGCACAATTAAACAATTGATGCAATAATAACAAGTACGGATTATTTAAACACAGAATAAGAAATTTGTTCATTTAACCCTTTCGGGGAAATCACGTCCAGGCGGTGAATCCAACGGGATTCGCACCGCAACAATTGTAGTGGACGATTGCCGCCTCTAATAGAGGCTGGAACACAGTCTATAATTCTGAACCGTAAACTGTTTAAAGGATGGTTCTGCTCTAAAAAATGCCGAGCTACCGGCTGATCCGCTTTCCCACTAGACAGTGCTAGACGTATACAACTGCGGTGGAGAGCTATCCTTTCTTTACATTTTCTTTGAGTTTTGCCGATGTAGTTCAAACTACATGGGCAGATAAGTTGGTACACAATATAAGAGGAGGAGCAAGTGAAGTGATGCTTAATTTTAAAAGTTTTGCCAGTATGCGGGTGGTTAAAACTGTCACCCGTAAGCATATACTGGCAGGCTACGCAAGTACACCTGAAGCAGCCAGGCTTCAGTTGGTTTAACCACATAGGTTCAATAGGAATGGGATTGTAGACGGTATTAGTATTGACTAGCAAATCTTTTAAATTACGTCCTCTTGAGTAACATGGCATAATACGATGTTCCCTGAAAGGGAGAGATTTATAGCTTTCAATCATGGGCCAGTTGTTCTTGATAACGGAGGTCAGAGCATTGGTAGAGGTTTTATATTTATTAACCCAAGTGACTACATTAGAGGGAGTGTCAGTTTAATTTTTGGGGGTAAGAAGAGTTGTTCTATCCATGCCAAGGACCTTGGATTTACATTGCATTAAAAGATTCTTATTATAGCCTCGTAACAGGAATTTGCATATGAGGTCATCAAGTTGTTTTTCACAAACAATATCATTATTATTAATCCTCCGATATCTGATCATCTGAGAAAACGGGAGGGATCTGATAAGATTAGGTGGATGACAGCTCATGGGTTGGAGGGTAGTGTTCCTATCAGTTTCTTTGATATAAACGCTAGTAATAATGCATTGATCTTTAACAGTGACGTCGACATCCAAAAAATGGACATGTCGATCATTGATGTCAAACGTAAATTTGATCGGACTGTCCGATGCATTATGGATGGTTAGCAGGTTGGTCAATATAGAGGGATCACCTCGCCATAGCACAAAGAGATCATCTATGTAGCGTTTAAATAATAAAAAATTGTCAGAAACAGAAAAAATGTTAGCATAGGCTGGTGCCACAGAAGATCCCATGGCACAGCCTTGTACCTGTAAATAAAAAATGTTGATATAAATGAAAAAGTTATTATGCAAAATTAAATCCAAGAGCATTAACATAAACTCAATTTTACTCAAATCAAAATCACTGTGGGTTTGAAGAAATCTTCTCATGGCCGCCAAACCGGCTGCATGGGGGATGACTGTATATAAATTAACCACATCGATGGTAGATAGATAGCAGTCGTCGCTAAGCAACGGTAGATCATTCAGATTTTTAAAAAAAGATGTTGTATCCAACAAAAATGTCGGTTGCACCTTAATTAAAGGCTGCAGTAAGTCATCCAAAAAAGTAGCAGAAGGTTGCAAAAGGGACCCATGTGCCGACACAATAGGTCGGCCAGGTGGAGGGTCTAAGCCCTTATGGATCTTGGGCAGGGTGTATAAAACAGGCACCAACGGGAATTCAGGTGAAAGGATCCTTTTAATAGCCTCTGTGATGACATGTTGGTCGACACCCCATTGAAGGATTTCCAGTAGTTTCTGTCTACATACAGAAGTGGGGTTACGTGGCAATTGTCGGTAGGTGGATTGGTCAGATAAATGTCTCATAATTTCGTTGTTATAGGCATCAATGTCCTGGAGCACAATCGCGCCCCCTTTGTCCGCAGAACGGATAACCAAATTAGGATTATTGGCAAGTGATGGGAAACTCTGTAAGGGATTCTTTGGCAGAGTGGAGGAACTTGGAAGGAGTGCAGGATAAGTGGGAAAAATTAAAAAGTGCAATTCTAAAAGCAACAGAACTTTGTGTCAAAAGAGTTAGGAAAAACACAAGAAAAAGGAAGCCATTGTGGTTTGTGTAAGAAGTAGCAAGTATTGTGAAAGCAAAAAAGTTGGCCTTTAAGAAATTTAAGCAGACGCAGAAGAATGAGGACAAAGAGGTGTATCTTGTTATACAGGAGGCGGCTAAGAAGGTAATCAGATGTGCAAAAGCACAGGCTGAAGAGAAAATGGCCCAATCAGTGGGTAAAGGGGGGGGGGGAACTTTTTTTAGGTATATAAGTGAAAGGAGAAAAACAAAAAGTGGAATAATAAGACTAAAGACAGAGAGTGTAAGTTTTCTTGAGGGGGACAATGTAATAGCAGATAATATTAATAATTATTGCTGCTCAGTATTCACTGCTGAAAGAGAGGGGAAGGGGCCACAATTAAGTTGCAAGTATAGTCAGAAAACTGAGGGAGAAACAAGTACATTTACAGAGGAGAAAGTCCTCACAGAACTCTCAAAACTGAAAGTGGATAAATCAATGGGGCCAGATGGGATACATCCAAGGATACTAAAAGAGCTCAAAGGAGAGCTGGTAAAACCAATAACAGAATTATTCAACCAGTCACTAGCTACTGGAGTTATCCCAGAGGACTGGAAAACAGCGAATGTAGTCCCACTGCACAAAAGTGGAAGCAAAGAAGAGGTAAGCAACTATCGACCAGTGAGCCTTACATCAGTAGTAGGGAAATTGATGGAAACACTCTTAAAAGAAAGAGTTGTAGAATATCTCAAAACCAGCAATTTACAGGATCCAAAACAGCATGGGTTTACTGGGGGAAGATCATGTCAAACAAATCTTATTGACTTTTTTGACTGGGTGACTAAAGTAATAGATCAAAGTGCGGCTGTAGATGTAGCTTATCTAGACTTTAGTAAGGCTTTTGACACTGTCCCACATCGCAGACTGTTAAATAAACTTGAAAGCTTGGGATTGGATTCTAAGATAGTTGAATGGATAAGAGCGTGGTTGCAGGACAGAAAACAGAGAGTTGTAGTAAACGTCCAGTCAAAGGAGGGAAAGGTTACAAGTGGAGTTCCCCAGGGATCTGTACTTGGACCAGTGCTTTTTAATATCTTTATTGGTGATATTGCAAATGGAATTGAGGGTAAAATGTGCCTTTTTGCAGATGACACAAAGGTATGCAACAGGGTAGACAAACCAGGAGGGGTAAAACAAATGATTGAGGATCTAGGCAGATTAGAGAAATGGTCAAGAGAATGGCAACTACAGTTTAATGCCAAAAAATGCAAAATCATGCACTTGGGTTGCAAAAATCCAAAGACTAAATATAGTATAAATGGCACTATAATGGAAACTATTGAGGAAGAGAGGGATCTAGGTGTCACTATTTCAGGGGACTTAAAGGCAGGTAGGCAATGTAACAAAGCAATGAAGAAGGCAAGTCAGATGCTTGGTTGCATAGGGAGAGGTACAGATGGGTCTTGTCCCATCCTTGCTGGCGGGTCGCCATGGCGTCTGCGCTGGCGACCCGCCAGCAGCCACGCCAGCGAGGAGACTGAGACGCGCGTGCGTCTCACGCGCACGCGCGTCTCAGTCTCCGTCGCTAGCGCGACGGAAACCCTGTCCGTCTCCGCCTCAGGGAGACGGTCAGGGTTAGGGGGGGGTTAGGGGGGGTGCGGGCAGTTGGCGGGGACCCCGGGTTACCGCCGGCAAGCCGACGGGGACCCGGGGAAACGTATGGAAGCGCCGTCGGAAGGGGACGCGCGCGCCTCTCGTGCGCGCGCGTCCCCTTCTCACGATCGCCATGGCGCTGGCGGGGGATGGTGGCTGGCGACGCCAGCGCCATCCCCTGCCAAGATGGGAAAAGACCCATCTGTATCAGCAGTAGAAAGAAAGAAGTAATAATGCCACTGTATAGGTCATTGGTACGACCTCATCTAGAGTATTGTGTTCAGTTCTGGAGGCCATATCTCCAGAAGGATATAAATACATTAGAGACTGTACAAAGAAGGGCAACTAAAATGGTGCATGGCCTACATCACAAAATGTACCAGGAAAGACTAAAAGATCTTAATATGTATACTTTAGAGCAGAGAAGGGAAAGGGGGGACATGATAGAAACTTTCAAATATATCAAGGGTTTTAACAAGGTACAGGTGGGAGACATTCTTCACAGGAAGAGGAGCAGCAGAACACGAGGACATGCACTGAAACTAGAGGGAGGAAGATTCAGGGGAAATTTGAGGAAGAATTACTTCACAGAAAGAGTAGTAGATAAGTGGAATAGCCTCCCATCAGAGGTGGTAGAGGCAAATACAGTAGTACAATTTAAACATGCTTGGGATAGGCATATTGATATCCTTACAAAAAAATAAGGATCAAATATGGTTTGAGGTAACATGTTTAAAAAAGGGGCAGACTAGATGGGCCAAGTGGTTCTTATCTGCCGTCAAATTCTATGTTTCTATGTTTCTAAGTGATTTAAGAGCAAAGCGTTCCTCAGGAGAAAGATTTGGATGAACAGCGTTGGGTTGCTGTATAATAGCTGAAATGCCTTGGTCAAGTAACCTGGCATATGTTTTGATAGTAGGATTGGTCGACACGGGCTCAAAAGTTGACACCGGAGCAAATTTCTTGATAGCCGCTGGAATGGGCGTGTAATCAAGAGCAGGATCCCTGGGATTGTTAGCAAAATATTATTTTAATTTAATCTTCCTCAGTAAGTCGTGTTTTTCAATTTTGCATTGTAGATCCTGGACAGGGACAGAGGGAATAAAGGAAAGTCCATGATTTAAGAGTTTGATTTCACTCGTTGATAATTCATACGAGGAGAGATTGTAGATTAAGCTTTCTTGTTGGCCGGTGGCCGGCCGGCTCTTCCCCTGCCTCTGCCACTGCTTGCTTCTACGGGTTTGTCGCCTTTTGGCCCTGTGGCCCCTCGGCGAGTTTTGACACCTAAAGGGACCTTATTTGATGAAGCCTTATCAGAATCACTAAAGGAGCTTTGAGCATCTTGGGACGAGTCAGTGTCAAATTGGTTTTGTCCCGTTTTGTATGGCTTTTTGCGACGGAAGAAGGGACGCTTCTGTCCATCGGATGAATTTCCAGTAAGCCAGCGATATACATTATGCCTATCATAGTCCCCTTGAACTTTAGATAGTTTTTTGTTTTTTAAAGAGGATAAGCTCCTTTTTATAACTAGTGATCTGGCTTTGTAGTCGTTCCATCCAATTGGTGTCTGTCTGCTGTCAAAACTGGGAGATTCGTCTCCTCAAATTTACCAATCTTTTCTTTAATGATTTTAAGCTCCTTAGAGGACTGCTCAATCACTAGGACCATAAGGTCCAGGGAACATTTATTAAGCGTGCCCACCCACCGTTTACAAAATGAAGGGTCAAATCTGCCTATGGTCGGGCAGTTACGGACTCTAAAACCTCTGGGGATCATTTTAGCCTTGTAATAGTCACTAAGAGTGACTGCATGTAGATGGAAATCAATTTCCTTTTTCTTAAGCCGTAATAAATCACAGGGCCAAAAGGCGACAAACCCGTAGAAGCAAGCAGTGGCAGAGGCAGGGGAAGAGCCGGCCGTCCACCGGCCAACAAGAAAGCTTAATCTACAATCTCTCCTCGTATGAATTATCAACGAGTGAAATCAAACTTTTAAATCATGGACTTTCCTTTATTCCCTCTGTCCCTGTCCAGGATCTACAATGCAAAATTGAAAAACACGACTTACTGAGGAAGATTAAATTAAAAGAATATTTTGCTAACAATCCCAGGGATCCTGCTCTTGATTACACGCCCATTCCAGCGGCTATAAAGAAATTTGCTCCGGTGTCAACTTTTGAGCCCGTGTCGACCAATCCTACTATCAAAACATATGCCAGGTTACTTGACCAAGGCATTTCAGCTATTATACAGCAACCCAACGCTGTTCATCCAAATCTTTCTCCTGAGGAACGCTTTGCTCTAAAATCACTTGCCAATAATCCTAATTTGGTTATCCGTTCTGCGGACAAAGGGGGCGCGATTGTGCTCCAGGACATTGATGCCTATAACAACGAAATTATGAGACATTTATCTGACCAATCCACCTACCGACAATTGCCACGTAACCCCACTTCTGTGTGTAGACAGAAACTACTGGAAATCCGGTACTTATGTATTATCTGGACTCCCATGTTAAATGCACCCCATTTTTTCATACCCCTACTATCCAACTACGCATGGAGTTGATTTTATATAGTGTGGCGAGCGCAGCGAGCCACCGTGCCCGAAGCGTGGCGAGCGCAGCGAGGGGACGTGGTCTCATAAGAAAACGGGAGCCCAGATATTACATAAGTACCGGAAATCCTTCAATGGGGTGTCGACCAACATGTCATCACAGAGGCTATTAAAAGGATCCTTTTGTTGGATACAACATCTTTTTTAAAAAATCTGAATGATCTACCTTTGCTTAGCGACGACTGCTATCTATCTACCATCGATGTGGTTAATTTATATACTGTCATCCCCCATGCAGCCGGTTTGGCGGCCATGAGAAGATTTCTTCAAACCCACAGTGATTTTGATTTGAGTAAAATTGAGTTTATGTTAATGCTCTTGGATTAAATTTTGCATAATAACTTCTTCATTTATAACAACATTTTTTTATTTACAGGTACAAGGCTGTGCCATGGGATCTTCTGTGGCACCAGCCTATGCTAACATTTTTATGTTTTCCATTGAGCAAGATGTTTTCTTTTCTGACAGTTCTGTTTCTGACAATTTTTTATTATTTAAACGCTACATAGATGATCTCTTTGTGCTATGGCGAGGTGATCCCTCTATATTGACCAACCTGCTAGCCATCCATAATGCATCGGACAGTCCGATCAAATTTACGTTTGACATCAATGATCGACATGTCCATTTTTTGGATGTCGACGTCACTGTTAAAGATCAATGCATTATTACTAGCGTTTATATCAAAGAAACTGATAGGAACACTGCCCTCCAACCCATGAGCTGTCATCCACCTAATCTTATCAGATCCCTCCCGTTTTCTCAGATGATCAGATATCGGAGGATTAATAATAATGATATTGTTTGTGAAAAACAACTTGATGACCTCATATGCAAATTCCTGTTACGAGGCTATAATAAGAATCTTTTAATGCAATGTAAATCCAAGGTCCTTGGCATGGATAGAACAACTCTTCTTACCCCCAAAAATAAAACTGACACTCCCTCTAATGTAGTCACTTGGGTTAATAAATATAATACCTCTACCAATGCTCTGACCTCCGTTATCAAGAACAACTGGCCCATGATTGAAAGCGATAAATCTCTCCCTTTCAGGGAACATCGTATTATGCCATGTTACTCGAGGACGTAATTTAAAAGATTTGCTAGTCAATACTAATACCGTCTACAATCCTATTCCTATTGAACCTATGTGGTTAAACCAACTGAAGCCTGGCTGCTTCAGGTGTACTTGCGTAGCCTGCCAGTATATGCTTACGGGTGACCGTTTTAACCACCCGCATACTGGCAAAACTTTTAAAATTAAGCATCACTTCACTTGCTCCTCCTCTTATATTGTGTACCAACTTATCTGCCCATGTAGTTTGAACTACATCGGCAAAACTCAAAGAAAATGTAAAGAAAGGATAGCTCTCCACCGCAGTTCTATACGTCTAGCACTGTCTAGTGGGAAAGCGGATCAGCCGGTAGCTCGGCATTTTTTAGAGCAGAACCATCCTTTAAACAGTTTACAGTTCAGAATTATAGACTGTGTTCCAGCCTCTATTAGAGGCGGCAATCGTCCACTACAATTGTTGCGGTGCGAATCCCGTTGGATTCACCGCCTGGACGTGATTTCCCCGAAAGGGTTAAATGAACAAATTTCTTATTCTGTGTTTAAATAATCCGTACTTGTTATTATTGCATCCATTGTTTAATTGTGCAATTGTTTATCATGCTGTTTTATTCAGTTTTGTTCTCTTCTCTACACGGCAGGGTTGCCATGGTGACAGCGTTCTCACTTTTGTGTATGACGTCATCATTATGGTCAAGGGGGCGGGTGTGCAGTCCCGGTCCGCTCAGCCACGCACTTCTGGTGATTTGTACTTCTTCTATAAAGGTATGTTTGTTTGTTGTATTTTTATAAACCTGACGAAAAATTATAAAATTTGAAACGTTGTTTACAACTGGCTCTTTGCATCTTCCTTGATAAAGAATAAGTCGTGAGTGTCGCACCTCTCCGTCTCTGTATGCTACCTTATTGTGGAGGCACCGACTGAAGCAAGCCATTGAAAGTTGTTTGGAGTGCCTGACCGTCCTACATGTTCTATATATATCTATCTATCTATATATATATAGATATATAGATAGATATATAGATATATATATCTATATATATAGTGTTCCCGCTAGGCTGTTTTAGCGGGGCGCTGCACAATGCCCGATTTTTAAAGTGCAAAATGCGCCCTGCCCCTCTGGCAGCGCCCCGCTAAAACAGCCTACCTTTGTCACCGCTGTTGTGACCGGGGAAGCCCGGCGCCGCTGTACATAGCGATGCCCGGCACTTCCCCTGCAGTGTACAGCCTTCCGGGTGGCTGGGTCCGCCCCCTTTGCATGACTCCCCGGCCGGGCCCACCCCTTTGAGTGATGCTGCCGGCCGGGCACGCCCCTTTTCGTCCCGGCGCGGCCCGGGCACGCCCCTTTTGTGACGTCGGCGGCCCGGGCACGCCCCTTTTGTGACGTCGGCGGCCCGGGCACGCCCAAAATAGTGACGTCGGAGGGCCCGGTCCGACCCCCCCGCCCTATATATATAAGCAATAGGCAGCTGGCAGATACATGTAGTCTGGATAAAATCGTCGACCTCTTATCATGTAAACCTGCCTATTGCTTATATATAAAAATTGCTTCTCAAGTCCCCTGGAGTGACACGACTATTCTTCTAGCCTATCTCTCTCCATTGTTGGCACCAGGGGCAGTTGCCATTGGAATCCTGAGTGCCGGCTCGCTTGTCTCGGTTTATATATACATATATCTATCTTTATTTTTTAAATATAGTCTTTATTTTATTTTCAAATACAAAAAACATACATCTTACAATATTATATTCCGACATATCCCACAATATATTTCACCATATTTATTTTGTCTTTAGACATCAAGGGTATGCATCTTAATTAAACAAGTCTATAATCACACATATATTTATATTTAATACCACACATATACACCCCCCCCCCCCCCCCCAAGATCTGTCCATTTTCTTTCTTTCTATTATATCCTTCTATATTTCTAATATATTTTATCTACGGTGTTTTCCTATTGTACTTACTTTTGTGCTCTTTGTGTTTATTTTATGTCTATTCTCCATTGTAATATTTTGATTTCAACCATATATCCCATATCTAATTTTCCCGTTTTCAGGTACATAAATCTTTCGTGTTTAATAGTGCTATTGACCAAATGTAGCCATTGTTTAATGTTAGGGCTATCATGTGCCAGACATTTCCCAACTATTAAAACTTTTGCCAGTGTCAATAAATTTGTAATACATTGTGTTTGATATTTATTTATACCCACTAGTGTCACTATTTAACAAGCATGCTTTTTTATTTATTACAAATTCTGTGATACCTAGTTGTCTAATTCTGTGTTCTACTTGTTGCCATATTTTTTGTAAATGTCGACATTGCCATACCATATGTATAAAAGTTCCCTGAGTCAGTGGTGTTACTATAGAGGGTGCAGGGGATGCAACTGCTATGGGGCCCGAGGGCTTGGGGGTGCCCGATGGCCCAGCAGCCATCTCCTGCACCCTCTTGAATGTGTTTATAATGCGGTGGGACAAGTTAGTGGCTGTTAGGGAAGAAGGATATTATAGATTCAGCAGCACTCGTAAGCTTAGAGTGCCACTGCTACACTATAGAGCAGTGGTAGCCAACCCTAGCCCTCGAGAGCTACCAACAGTTCACATTTTCCAGACAACCTAGCTGCTGCATAGCTGCACTCATTAATCACTGACACATTTTAAAAGATCCACAGATGGAGCTAATTAGCTCACTTGTGATTCTGTGAGGAGACCTGCAAAACATGCAACAGTTGATCAAATGGTTTAACCCGAGCTCTTTCGTAGACTTGTTGTATGTTTTCTATGCCACACCTACTCCAGCATACCTTCATGTCTTTAATTATTATATCACTACCTTTCCCTCCTCCTCCTGTAGCCCATATTGGGGTTTCCGGCTCTATCTCTTCACACTCCATTATTTTACTTGTCACTTCCCAGATCTTTTTTGCCTGTTTAATCAATGCTTTATTTGTTTTACCCCCCAGTCTTATCCAGCAATATTTGTTTTGGGGAATATCCTGCCTTAGCCTGCCCCACCAGGTCTTTTAGATTCTCATCCCCTTGCTCTCCCATCCATTCCTTTAGATGCCATAATTGTGATGCCATATAATATAATTTAAAATGTGGTAGCCCTAGCCCTCCTTGCTTTTTATTCCTAATTAATGTGTCTATTTTTATTCTTGCCCTTTTTCCCCCCCAGATAAGTGATGATGTTATGCTATCTATTTTTTTAAATACCCTACCTGGGATGTATATAGGGGATTGTTGAAATATATATATATGAAATATCTCTTATATATTTAGCCAGATCTGTCACTCAACCCCTGTGGAGAACGTTCCTGTGTAGAACAGTGTCACTTTCATGTGTCTGACGTTCCACCCCCTTGACATCACCTCCCCCCGCCCAGCCAGGGCTACAGTACACGCCCACCATCCACCATTACTCCACAGCCACCATCACTCCTGCACATCCCTACCCTCTGCCAGGACCCCCGCGACCCCCCTCCCGCGATTCGCGGGACCCCCCCTCCCGCGATTTGCGGGACCCCCCCGCGACCCCCCCTCCCGCGATTCGCGGGACCCCCCCTGACCCCCCCTCCCGCGAATCGCGGGACCCCGCGACCCCCCCCTCCCGCGAATCGCAGGACCCCCGCGACCCCCTCCCACGATTCGCGGGACCCCCGCGACCCCCCTCCCGCGATTCGCGGAACCCCCGCGACCCCCCCTCCCGCCATTCGCAGGACCCCGCACCCCCCCTCCCACGATTCGCGGGACCCCCGCTTTCCACCCTCCCGCAAGTCGCGATACCCCCGCGACCCCCCCCTCCCGCGATTCGCGCGAACCCGCGATTCGCGCGACCCCCCCTCCCGCGATTTGCGGAACCCCCGCGACCCCCCCTCCCGCCATTCGCGGGACCCCGCACCCCCCCTCCCGCCATTCGCGGGACCCCCGCTTTCCACCCTCCCGCAAGTCGCGATACCCCCGCGACCCCCCCCTCCCGCGATTCGCGGGACCCCCGCGAACCCCCCCCCATTAGGTCGACACACCATTAGGTCGACAGCTCATTAGGTCGACATGTTTTTAGGTCGACACTGCCATTAGGTCGACAGTGTCTATGTCGACAGTCAAAAGGTCGACATGTTTTTTTTCACTGTTTATTGAGCCGACATGTGCCGACAGGCGGTATTTCATGCCCTACTATCCACTAGGGCGTGGTGGGAGAATAAAATAGTGTGCCGAGCGCAGCGAGGCACCGTGCCCGAAGCATAGCGAGCGGCTGCGGTACACTTCAAACTGTGTCCATGTCGACTATGTCGACATTTCGGCCAAAAACCAGTGAAAAAACCCATGTCGACCTTTTGACTGTCGGCATAGACTCTGTCGACCTAATGGTATGTCGACCTAAAACCATGTCGACCTATTGAGCTGTCGAACTAATGGTGTCGATGTAATGGCTGTCGATGTAAGTGCTGTCTAATATCCGTCCCAGACCCGACCACCCCCTCCCGCGATTCGCTGGACCTCCGCGACCACCCCCTCCCGCGAAACGCGGGACCCCCGCGACCCTCCCGCAAATCGCGAGACCCCAGCGACCCCTCCCTCCCGCAAGCCCCCTCCCGCGATTCGCAGGACCCCTGCATCCTCCCCTCCCGCGATTCGCGGGACCCCTGCGACCCCCCCTCCCGGCATTAAAAGGGCCCCCCGCGACCCACCCTCCCGCGATTCACGGCACCCCCCCCCCCCCTACTATGATTTGGGACCCCCCTCCCGCGATTCGCGCCGCCCCCTCCCGCGATTCACGGAACCCCCCGTAGCGCCCCCCTCCCGCGATTTGCGGGCCCCCTTGGCACTTCTCGCGATTTGCGACCGCCCCCTAATTCACACATTCGGGGACCCCACCTCCCGCGATTCATGCCCCCCTCACGCAATTCACGGCACCCCCCACACCCCCCTTCCTGCGATTCGCAACCCCTCACGACCCCCCCTCCCGCGATTCACGAAACCCCCCGTAGCGCTCCCCTCCCGCGATTTGCGGGCCCCCTCGGCACCTCTCCCGATTTGTGACCGCCCCATAATTCACACATTCGGGGACCCCCCCTCCCGCGATTCATGCCCCCCTCACGCAATTCACGGCACCCCCCATACCCCCTTCCTGCGATTCGGAACCCCCCACGACCCCCCACGACCCCCCCTCCCGCGATTCATGCCCCCTCCCGCAATTCACGGACCCCCGCACCACCCCCCTGCGCCCACCCTCCCTTGATTCACGCCCCCCTCATGCAATTCACGGCAACCCCCCACACCCCCCTCCTGCGATTCGCAGCCCCCCCACGACCCCCGCCTCCTGCGATTCATGACCCCTCCCGTGATTCACGGACCCCCGCACCACCCCCCCCTTGACTCACGGCACCCCACGCGCCCCTCCCGCAATTCACGGACCTCCGCAACCCCCCCTTCCGCAATTCACTAACCCCGACAACCCCCCTCCCGCAATTTGCGGACCCCCCTTCCCACGATTCAAGCCCCCCCGCGCCCCCGCCCACGATTTGCGGACCCCCGCCCCCTCCCGCTAACCGCAGATCCCCACACACCACCCCCCCTCCCGCAATTTGCAGACCCCCCAGACCCCCTTCCGGCAATTCCACCCCCCAGCGGACCACCGCGGCCCCCGCTCCCGCATTTCACGTACCCCTGTGACAATGGGGGATCCTGTACCACCACAAGCAGGTACCGCCCCTAGGTGGGAAATCCGGCCCTGGCTGCCGCACTGCAGGTTTCCCCACTGCCCTCTGCACCAGCGCCACAACTTTTATCAATGTCTTGCCCACATACCACTATTATACAGCCTCCTGCTCTCATGCACACTCACTCCCTCCCAGTGGGAGGAGACGCTCACCCACTGCCGGGAGCTGCATACTGTCCCCCACCCTCCTCCAGTTCTAGGGATGCCCATCGACCATCAATGATTTTCAAATAATCGATGGTTTATGGCCGATGTTGAATACTTTTGCCATCAATGTGGGAGGACACTGCCCTGCCTCCTGTTCTCCTGCCCCGTAACTTCCGCCAGTGGAGACCCGCTCACCCTGTGTTGCCCAAATTCCCCTATCATGCTTTACCGCCCAGCCTCCTGCTCTCATGCACCCTAACTCCCACCCAGTCGGAGGAGACACTGACTCCTGTATTTCTGTGCTGCCACGCTGGACCCTCACCCACTGGCAGAAGCTGCACAGTTTCCACCACCCTCTTTAGTCCCCCGTATGCCCACACACCCCTATCACTACCCAGCTTCCTGCTCTCCTGAACCGTAACTTCCACCACTGGGTAATCGCTGACGCTGTGTTGCCCACATACCCCTATCATGCCTCATATCCCAGCCTCCTGCTCTCATGCACCCTAACTCCCACCCAGTAGGAGGAGACACTGACTCAGGGCCACCGTCCGGTACTCCTGTGCTGCCACGCTGGACCCTCACCCACTGCCAGAAGCTGCAATACAGGGCATCTTTCATACAATTCTAACCATATTTCTCACAATACAAATGTTCACAAATTAAGGGGCGTAGCCCCTTACGCCGGTGTGAAGAGCGCCCGTAGGGCGCGATGAATCACCTAGTATATACAGTATATATTACATCTTGGGCAGAACCACCATTTTTATTAAATTAATTCTGCCAGTGACAGGGGTAGTTTCACCCATGTTTTACTTTTTTCCTTGATACCATTTAATCAAGGGGTCCACATTCATTTTAATAAAATTCTCGGTACTTATGTAGTATCTGGGCGTCCGATTTTGTGATTGTATGCCTTACCTTAAGGCATACAATCAGATGCGATGCGATGCGATTTTGCATAGGATTCAATGTTAAGAAGGTCCTGTTCATTTCCCCACTATCCAAGTGGGCATAGAGTTGATTTTATATAGCGCGGCGAGCGCAGCGAGCCATCGAGCCCGAAGCGTGGCGAGCGAAGCGTGCCCCGCGAGGGGCCGCATATTTCTTAAAAACGCTCGCCACGCTTCGGGCTCGGTGGCTCGCTACGCTCGCCACAGGTTTATATCCAACTCCATGCCCACTTGGATAGTGGGGAAAGGAAAAGGACCCCTTTTTCCCATTGAATTCTATGTTAAAATGGACTCAGACCATTTTAACATTGAATCCTATGGAAAAATCTTGACCATCGCATCGCATACGATTTGGTCGTATGCGATGCGATGCGATTTCTAAATCGGACGCCCAGATACTACATAAGTACCAAATTCTCAGTGTTGTTTGATATCCGTATCCCTAGATATTTCATGCTGTCCACCCATTTTAATGTTCCCTCTTGTTCCGGGTTTCGGGGACACTCTCCTCTAAAGGGTATTTTATTGGATTTATCCTAATTAATCTTTATCCCAGATCTTCTGCCAAACTCTTCTAAACTTGATAGCATGATTGGCATTTCTACTCTTTGATCAGCAATATAGATCAACATATCGTCGGCATATAGTGATATTGTTTACCTCCTTCTTTCAATTGGCCAAGGCCCCTTAATCCCAGATTTTCAATAAGAGCACAGGCCAATGGCTCTATTGCCAAGTTGAACAAGGCAGGGGACAATGGGCACCCTGCCTTGTTCCCCTCGCCTGCTGGAACGTATCCGTTACATAGCCATTCACATGAACTCTGGCCCTTGGTGCAGCATATAGGGTTGTTATCCAACTAATAAATTTCCCCCAAAATTTTAATTTTTCTAACACCTCCCATAGGTACCCCCATTCTATACTGTCGTATGCTTTTGCGGCATCTAGCGATATAATAGCCGGCTCAACCCCTAGTTGTAGCTCTATTTGTGTATTCACATAGAACCTCCTGATATTTTTTGCCGTACTTTTGTCTCTACGGAACCCTGTTTGATCATCATGAATGAGATTCAAACTGACCCCCTCCAATCTATCTGGCAACACCTTGGCTAATATTTTGGCATCCGAGTTAATCAAGGAGATCGGTCTATATGCCTCTAGTGCTCTTGGATCTTTATTCTCTTTTAGGATTAACACAATTACAGCCTCACTCATTGTTTCTGCGACTTTTCCATTTTGCATACTCCTATTAAACATTTCTGTCATTTTTGGTGCCATTTTAAAACAGAATTTCTTATATATTTCAGATGGTAACCCATCACATCCGGGCGCTTTCCCCATCGGATATGTATTAATAGCTTGACTGACTTCTTCTACTGAAAAAGGTTGTTCTAGTGTCTCCCTCTCCCCCCTTTATTTAGGCTGGGTAGTTCTACAGATGGAGCACCGCTCGCTCTTGCAGGGGATGGCGGAAGATTCGCCAGCCGCTGTAAGGGGACGCGCGCACGAGATGCAGGCGCGTCGCCTTACAACGAGGCTCTCCGCTGGTCGCCCCGGGTCCCCGCCGCCTTGCCGCCCCCCCTAACCCTGTCCGTCTCCCTGAAGCGGAGACGGACAGGGTTCCCGCCCCCCGCCGATGGGAAACTGAGACGCACGCGCGTCTCAGTCAGATGGGGCGCCTCTCCGCCGGCGATCGTTAGCGGCCAGATTCTGGCGCTGGTGAAGCAATAGTGAGAGGCCCCCATCTGTATCTTGCTCAGGAAATTTTTTATTTCCCCTGCGTCTACTGATGTAGAGGCATACAGCTTTTATAAATACTGCAGAAATGCATTATCAGGTGTGGTATCTACCACTTTCCCATCCCCGCTAATGATTTGTACAATATTATTTAATTTTTTGTCCTCTCTGACCAATTGTGCCAAATAGCTACCTGGTCTATCGTATATTATATATCTATTATGTGCTAGAAAGGATTCTTGCTTTTGGACTTCGTCCATCCATATTGCACTTGCATTTAGCCATTCTACTTTAGCTTCTTCTGTTCTCTCTTGCCAATATTATTTCTCCAGCCCTTTACTCACTCTCCGCCTCCACATTCTTTTCCCTGGCCCGCTTTTTTATATATGCAATTCTTTTTATAAGCGACCCCCTCATGCACGCTTTCCCTGCATCCCACACAACCTTCCCGTTAGCTGATCCTTCATTATTCTCAATGCATGATTCCCATTCCCGTATTAACCTCTGATCCGGCACCCATCTGCTCCAACCATGATGAATGGCATTTACACACCCTCATTCCTTTTTCGGTATGTTCTTTAAGATTGATCATGATGGGTGCGTGATCAGAGATTCCCCGGGGCATATATTCCACTTGCTCAACATGAGGGAACAGGGTTTCATCCATCCGCGCCATATCTACATAGCAACACCAGTAAGCTGGTATTAACTATTTTCTAATATAAAGAAAAAACATATAACGCGCTGGAAACAATATATATATATATATATATATATATATATATATATATATATATATATATATATATATATATATATATAAATTAATGCAAATATTTACTAAACTAAAAATGAAATACACATATAGTATATAACACTGGCCAGTGATAAAAAATACAATTCCATAAAAACACAATTAGTTGCAGACAAAATCCAGTGTGGTGGATTCAACATAAGTTGGGTATAGCTGTTCTGTTTGTCCCATATATAGGTGGGGAAGGTTAGTGGCTCCCTTATATTTTAGATTTTGCCTGGCCAAACACAATAAAAATGTAAAGAAAAAATATAAAAATGTATAAAAATATATTTAGTTCCCCTCTCTTAGGTTAGAGATGAAGAGAGGGGGGAAATAAAAAAATAAAATATAAAAGTCCAAAGGGAGAAATCTCCCTGTACCTGCCGTATGTGCACTGGTTCTAAGGGCTGTGTTGCAGCAGTCTTTTTAAAGTTCCTGGAAGCCCGGGATCCGGGTTAGATTGAAGGTGGTGTGGTTACCAAACCCAGGAGATCTGCTGCAGGTAACAGGGCTCTATTTCTCTGGCACCCTGGAGATGAGGTTGCTCAGTCAGAATTAGCGGTATGACGCGTTTCCCCGCCTCCTTAGGGGTTCAGCGGCTTCTTCAGATAGTAAGCCGGTGAGAAAGCTACATGGATACCATTATATAAGCTGTATTAACAGCTGTTCGTATTTCCCTAATATAACGCTCGGCCTATATAACTGTTCAAATACACCATGTACTACAAATTATTGCTCTGCTTCGCTCTCCATGGTTTTCTCTCAAAATCAGTCTCTTCTCTCTCTCTCCCTGAAGCTCAGCCCTCATACACATTTCTGCCTCCATTATCCACACCCCTCTTATTAACACTCATGAGATTTTTACATATCTCTCTACATTGACAATAACATCCACAAACTGTCGCCAGAAACAACATTCACAAACCACCTGCAGCTACACCTATCTCTCTCTACTGCTTCTATTAGCTGGTGACATTTCACTTAATCCAGGCCCCAGCTGCTTGCCCCGCTCGCAGGCACCTAACTCTCAGGAACATAGTAATCCAGCTAACCTCATAAACATCAAATGCCTCCTTTCATCCCCCAAATCACTAAAATGTGCGTTATGGAATGCACGCTCTGTTGGCAACAAATTAACCTCCATCAATGACCTCTTCATTTCAAACAACTTCAACCTGCTGGCTATAACAGAAACATGGCTCTCACAATCAGACACAGCCTCCCCTGCAGCCCTGTCACACGGTGCTCTGCACTTCACACACACACCCAGGCCTGGTGACAGCAGAGGAGGTAAGGTTGGAATATTACTATCCCAATCCTTCACATACACAGTTATACCACAGGTTCCATCACTCACATTCACATCATTTGAAGTACATTCCATCAGAACTTACACTCCTTTCTCGCTGTGTGTTGCAGCGAGGGCAGAAAACACGATTTCTGGAAGATTTGTCTGCCTGGCTCCCTCAATTCCTTTCCTCTGACATCTCATCCATCATCATGGGTGACTTCAACATTGCTATTGATAGCCCAAAATCTGCTGCTCATGCCTCTAAACAACTCTCTCTAACCTCCTCCCTTGGCCTCTACCAATGGACTGACTCCTCTACTCATCGGGATGGCCACTGTCTTGATCTGATATTCACTAAGCTGTGCTCAGTGTCGGAATTCACCAATTCTCCTTTCCCTCTCTCAGATCACAACCTTATCACCTGCATGCTGTCCTCTAGTACTTGTAACTCAAAAACACTGAAATCCTTTAATCCACCTCAAGCCCGCAGAAATATTAATGATATTGATTTTCATGTACTCTCCTCCTCACTGCAACAACAGCTTGCTCCTATTTCTGCATTCACTACTCCTGAGATGGCGGTATCACACCTAAACCTAACCCTCTAAACAGCCCTTGATGAAGTGGCTCCAGTTACCCACCACACTCCACGTAGGCCTAGACGCCAACCGTGGCACTCTAAATTAACGAGACACCTACAAAATAGCTCACGCAAAGCTGAGCGTATATTGCATAAATCTCACAGTCCAATAGATTTCTTTGCATAAAAGAATATCTACCAGTCCTATAGTTATGCCCTGGAAACTGCCAAACAAACATATTTCCAAACTCTTATTTCTGATCAAGCTTCTAACCCAAAACGTCTTTTTAATACATTTACATCCCTTCTCAACCCTCCCTCTCCCAAGACACCAACCACTATCCATGCACAAGATCTTGCTTCCTACTTCAGGGATAAGATTGACAAGATAAGAGATGAATTGGTATGCTCCAACTCAGTTGGTGATATGCTCAATTCCATACCTGAGCCCTCTGACGCATTTACTTCATTTGATCCCACAAATGAAGATGAAGTATCTGCACTTTTCTCTTCATCCCACTCTACAACCTCTCCTCTTGAACCTATACCCTCGCAAATAAGTAAATCTCTGTCTCCTGTGCTCATTCCAATCTTAACTAAAATCTGTAACCTCTCTTTCTCTACTGGTGTCTTTCCTTCATTGTTGAAACACGCAGTTATTACTCCGATTCTGAAAAAAACAGAATTCTGATCCAAGCTCTCTCTCAAACTACCATGGACCTCAGGTCTCAACTTCCATGGACCTCCAAACTACTTGAAAGACTTGCCTACACTCGCCTCACACACTTTCTTAACTCGCACAACTTAATGGGCCCGCATCAGTCAGGCTTTCATGCCCAACACTCCACAGAGACAGTACTGACTAAAGTTGTGAATGATCTGGTCACTGCTAAGTCTAAAGGCCACTATTCACTACTAATTCTTCTAGATCTCTCTGCTGCTTTTGACACTGTTGACCACACACTTCTCATACAAACACTACAATCCATAGGTCTTAAAGACACAGCCCTCTATTGGTTCTCATCCTACCTATCTAAATGCTCCTTTAGTGTTCTTTTCTCTGATTCTACCTCCTATTCGCTACCTCTTTCAGTATGAGTACCTCAGGGTTCAGTTTTAGGTCCTCTGCTTTTCTCAATCTATAACTCATCTCTTGGCAAACTAACCAGCTCCTTTGGATTTCAGTATCATCTGTATGCAGATGATACTCAGCTCTACCTATCCTCCCCGGACCTGTCCCCATCTGTATTGAGCCGTGTCTCTGAATGCCTTTCTGCTGTTTCATCCTGGATGTCATCTCACCACCTCAAATTTAATATCTCAAAAACAGAATAAATTATATTTTCGCCAATAAAAAGTAGGTACCAACCTGATATCTCTATTTCTGTTGAGAAGATGACAATCATTCCTACCTCTCAAGCTCGCTACCTAGGCGTTATCCTTGACTCAGAACTTTCCTTTGTACCCCACATTCAATCTGTCTCAAAATCATGCTGCATGCACCTAAAAAACATATTTAAAAGTTGCCCTTACCTTACACAAGACACTGCAAAAACTCTAATCCATGCTCTCATCATCTCACGCATTGATTATTGCAATAGTCTCCTTATTGGCCTTCCCAATACAGACTCTCACCACTACAGTCCATCATGAATGCAGCTGCGAGGCTAATCTTCCTAGCCAGACATTCATCGTCTGCAAAGCTACTCTGTCAGTCACTTCATTGGTTACCTGTATTCTACCGTATTCAATACAAAATTATTTTACTTACACACAAAGCCATAAACCAAACTACACCAACATACATATCTTCTCTTATCTCAAAATATCATCCAACACGACCTCTACGCTCCTCCCAAGATCTGCGTCTCTCATCCACACTCATTACTCACTCCCATTCCTGACTGCAGGACTTTCTTCGGGCTGTACCCACTCTGTGGAATGCCCTCCCAAGCACAATAAGACTCTCCTCCAGTCTCCAAATCTATAAGCGTTCCCTGAAAACTCATCTCTTCAGGCAGTTTATCACATTCCAGAACCAGTCATAGAACCTTGCATTCTGGTGGAATCGATGCAATAAAGAATACAGTATCTATCCTTATGTATCAATGCCTATTTCCCTATAGATTGTAAGCTTGCGAGCAGGGCCCTCCTACCTCTGACTGTCTGTAAATACCCTGTTTGTTGTATCACTGTCTCCTTTGTAAAGCGCAATGGAATATGCTGCGCTATATAAGACACTGTTAATAAATAAATAAATAAATCTATGAATGGGAGTAACATGAGTAGGTATTCATTTTAGGGTGCTTCTCCATCCACCAATCTTTCCATCCAATATCTTCTATAAAATGGTGTAATCCCTTATTTCCTCTACTTTTACCTCCATCTATCTAAGCTGGGATTGAGGACATTATGCATATACCCTAAGCACAATACTGCGGCCCCCTCAGATTTGGCAGCAAATTCTACCGCCCTTCTCAATACTTCATATTGGAATGGCGGTGGGATATAAACTGCCAGTACACATACTTGCATATTACATAATTGGCCTTGTAGGGATATATATCTAACCCTACAATCAATGTCCTGACTTTTACATTTGAATGGAGTATTTTTATAGAACAATACAGAGACTCCTCTAGCAGCATTTGAGAAGCAGGAGTGGTACATACTGACAACCCACACCCTTTCTAGGGCTTTGTTTTTCCCCCCATTAAATGTGTTTCCCCCAGACATATCACTTGTGCCCCACATTGTTTATTGTGATTCATCACCGTAGCCCTTTTAATCCTGTCATTTAATCCTCGCACGTTCCAGTGCACTATCTTCACCATCTTTTATTTTCATTCATTGTATACTGTTTTTTAGGCAACACCTTCCATACTTTAACTTTAGACAAATCCCCTCCCCCCTCCTGTAGTATACCTTATACCCAACCCCCCCCCACCCCCACGTCTCTTTATTCACAATAATCATCATTTCCTTACATTTATGTATTTCACACCTATCACTTGGGCAATATTTATTCTAAATGATCACTCACGAGTGAGCCCTCTGGCGTTTTCAATCTTCAGTATAAATTTGGAGAGAATGACACAAATAATACAAAAAAAAAAAAAAAAAAAAAGGAAAAACTCACAACTGTACATATGAGCATAATTCGATTCCACACCATAACACGCTTCTTCTGGGCTAGTATAGAATCTAGTCTGTCCATCCATCCACAATTATCCTTCATTTTACTGGGAACATCATGGAGTACTGGATGTTTAACTCCCTTAATCTTCTCTTGACGTTCACAAACTTCATTCTCTCTTTCTGAACCTCCCTAGCAAAATCTGGGAACACCATTGTGGTACTCCCATTGATTGACAGACTATGACTCCTGGACCTACGAATTACACTGTCCCGTTCCCTATAATTGAGCAGCTTCGCTATCATTGTCCTGGCAGGGGCACCTGGGGGTTGGGCTTTCATTGGTACCCGATGAGCCCTCTCCACACAAAATTGTGCTGTAAATGCCTTTTTTCCAAACTAGTCTATCAACCAAGTCTCAAACCACATTTCAGTATTGTCCCCCTCTGTTTTCTCCGGTATACCTGTTATCCAGGCACCCCTCCATCTCTGCCATCTGGCTTTGAACACTTGTTACTGCCCCTGTTATTTTTTTGATTTGTGCCTCCATAGGCCCTTGAATATCCTCCAGTTGTGATACTCTGGTCTCTGCCTCATTAACCCTCGCCTGAACACTCTGTACCGATGGTCTCAGTAAAATGATTTCATTATGGGTTTGCTCAATCTTGCCACTCAGTCTTTCCTCACTGTCATTTATGGCTTCCAGCAATTTCTGAAATGTAGCTTCCGGTACTGGGTCTGCTAGAGTGGATTTAGATGGAGCAGATGTACCTGGTGACAGAGATTCACGGGTTTCCACATTTAGGGACTTGTTATTGCTTCTTGCAAATCTTTCTAATTTAGCAGCTGCTGCTGCTTGCCCTGTTTTTCCCATTTCAGTACAGTATATTCCTTAGGACAGTACTTGTTGTACTTCGGTGTAGGAGTGTGCCCCACTTATCTGAACCTGCGGTATGTCTCAGGTGACCACACAGGCACTGGGCTCCCTCCAGGGGTTTAGGTATATTTGTATTATTTAGTTCCACACAGTCACTCCCCTCTGGCATGCCCCAGTACCTGATACTTTTGCTGGCCACAAATATCCTGCAGGGTTTGTTGCCGTCTCCAGCCCGGACTCTCCCTTTATCTGGGGTCACTCTCCGGCTGTCTCCTGTCCACGGTGTCTGCTATGCACCAGTGCCCAGCCACTCTCCCAGTCACACACCAGTGCTTGCTGCTTCATAGACCGGGATCCCGGCTCTCATCCCTCTGGAGCTTTGCGTGGTCCACCAGCCTGGTCCACCTCTCCGGCCGTCTCCTACACGCGGCGTCCACTGTGCGCCTGACCTCGGCATGCGGCAACTTCCGCCTGTCAGCTGCTCCCATCATCACACTTCACCGCCCGCCGTGTCATAGATCAGGGACCTGGCTTTCCTCAGCAGCTGCCCAGCATATCTACCCGTTCCATCGCCTCTCAGGTTAGCAGTCCTACGGCTAATCGCCTCTTGCAGTCCTTCTTCCCGGGCACAGGATTTTAGGCTCAATAGTATAGCGTTCTCTGCACGCCGTGCATCTGGGCTTCAACACGCCAGAGGTCTCACAGGCCGGGTCAGTTAAAGTATTATATACCCCTTTTACACCAAAATCCCTGGTCGGACCCTGGTCTTTGAACATGGGAGTTTCCAGGGTTGGACCCAGCTTCATACCCCATTTACACAGCACTGTGACCCAGGTCGGACCCAGGTCTGCACCGTTTACACTGAACCTGGGTCAGCACTGCTTTTCCCTATGGATGACATTAAAAATGTCCATTTTAGGATAAACTGCCATCCAACTTTCCCTCAATGATTTAAAATAAAAATTAAAAGACATGACAAGTTAGCACTGAAAAATGTTTTCTTTTTTATTTAGCAAAATATTTTTCAAAAAGTTTTATTCACTGCTAAAGCACACACAGCGGTATAAAAGTGCAGCATCACCCATGTGCTCTCCCCAGCCCCTGCCACTGCAGCAGCAGACCGAATCTCCCATGTGCTCCCCCCCCCAAAAAAAAATATATATAATAATAATAATATAAATTATACTGCATCCAATTATCCAATTATGATTTCTGTGTGCACTGCCCGTATCCTTCCTGGCTGCTGTCTTTTGCCACTGCAGCGCACTGTGGAAAGGCGTCCAGCACTTCTGGTATCCTTTCAGCACTACCCAGATGTCCCAACCTGGGTTGGTACCATTTACACCGCCCACGACCCAGGTCCAACCAGTGTTCAACCCTGGTCAGGACCTGGGTAGGAGACCAGTGTTACTGGACCTGGGTTGACCCCTTTTACACCAACGCTGACCTGGGTCCAATTATTATTATTTTTTTTTATGAGAAATGCACACTATTCAATAGAAACTTACCAGGTCCAAAACATTTTTTACAGTCTTGATAGGACCAGCACATCCACATTATATAAGTATCAAAAAAGCACACATTTATTGAAGAAAAAATGTAAGGCCATTATACTGATCACGGACAGCAGCAGATCTACAAGAGTACAGCATGGATCTGTAACAGTATGGCAGCAGCCGTGGGACAAACCATTACCCTGACGGGCTGTTTCGGCGCTACAGCGCCTTTCTCAAAGGGTATCCCGCGGGTGGTAGGGGGTATTATATCAACCGCTCAGCATGTAGGACCTGGATCAGTAATTTCCACTAATTACCCCTTTACTGCACAGATGGTGGGGGATGGGGTGGGAGAAGGGGGCATTGGGCTAAATGAAGGGGCCCTGATACATAACTTCCAGGGTGGTAGAGGATGTGTAATACGCAGAAGAGGGGTGTATAGTGGAGTGGGCTTATTATTCATAATTTTCTGGTGGGAGGACAGCTTGCTTTACTGCAGATATCTCCAGTTCCCAGAAATAGATTTCTTAGATTTTAATGGAATTAAAAACTAGAGAATCCCACCTACCAAATGGTCCTAGGGACTAGGGGATCAGAGTTCAGGAGGCAGAGCAATCCGCCAACGAGTATATAAAACTACATACCAGGTGTATGGAGCTGGAGCAGTAACCAGCTGCTGGAAGGCTGATATCTCTGGTTCTGGGAACAGTAGAGACAAGCTACTAGTGTCAATCAAAGGGGGAGAGTCCCAGCTTTTGGAATATACCCCCAGAAAAACTCTAAGTCAGACAGAACCTGAAATATCTGACTGGGAAGAGCAATTAAAAGGCTTGGATGGGGACCACTGCTTTGAAGTCAGACATCTCTGGTTCCCGAGTTCCTGGTTTTCAAAATTCTTGTACCCATGGAAATTGGGGACCCACAGCTTTCAGTCTAGGGCCCTTACCTTAGACTTCTGGGGGGTTTCTGGGTACTCAGAGCCCCCCCCCCCCTGCAAGCGCCACTGCCCTTAATTGTTTAATTCTTGGATAAAAGTCTGTTCATTCTGAAGTGCATATTGAAACTTAAATGCAATCTGTCACATTTGCCCCTTACAAGACAAGTATTTGGAGAGACTTCACACAGGATATAAAATACAGAAGACTACAGAGGAAAGTAGATAATATACATTAATAACTTACTTTATCTCTCTTTACAGGCATTAAAGTTCCTGTTCTGGATATGTTGGCTGAAAAATACAAGGCAGAGGGTAAGACAGATCGATATAACAAATGAACGAGTAAGACACATGATGGTCTAGTGGTGCCAAGAGTGTGTATGTGTGTTGGGGTGGGGGTGGGGGGGGAGTACTAGCCACCTGCTCAAGGTCTTATGGAGGGGCCCAGCTGATTTGTGTTTGATATCAGCCAATAGCATCCAAGGGTTGGAGCCATGGTTTGTAGGAGTTGCTACAAGGCTATGAAGTCCGTGGTTACTTCACGGCCATCTGTACATTGCACTCATGTAGGAGCCGGACTGGAGGCAAAGCCTGGGGGTAGGCTCCCCTGACAGGGTTTGTAGGGAGCTGACTAGCAGGTTAGTCATAGGAGGGGTGTCTAAGGAGAGGGTCATAAGGGGAGTGGCTTAATGGGGTGTTGGAGGGGTTTATAAGCAGGGTTCAGGCAGGAAATAGGGGTCACTGGGAGATTTTCTCAACAGCTAAGCAGCGTGACATCTCCCATGGCTTCCCCAGGCAACGCTGATGCGGAGGTATCCGCTGCGCTGGCTGCCCTCAGGGAGGCAGCTGGCACCAGAGGGGCTGCGTGGCTGCAGCAGCAGATGTCAGGTCTGCTGGGGGGACTGGGAGCAGCAACGCAGGAGGCTGCTCCAGCGGGTGCACGGCCTCGGAGGTCCAGGCCTCCGGAGCGCTTTAGCCCATCTGTGTCCCCCAGGGTTCAGCGCTGTTCACGGAGCCCCGTTAGGGACCCTCCAGGCCAGGCTGCGGGCCGGGCACCTTCCGCCCGCAGGACCAGGTCTGGGAGGAATCCGACCAGCAGGCGGAACCCCCCGCGCGGGGGGGGTCCCCCCCACGTGCAAGAAGATCCGGCGTTGCGTGGTACTGGACCTGGTGCGGTGGGGCATGCGGGGCATGCTGCTGCCCAGCGCGGGGTGAGTCGTGCCAGGGGGGCAGAAGTACAGGCTGAGGACCGCAGGCCTGGTACACGGAGCGAGAGGCGCACGGCTGGCTCCGCCTCCAACGAGGTCACGCCGGCTGGTGCTGTACCTGAGGGTCGGGATGACAGGAGAAGAGAGATGGCAGCGTCAGCAGTTGATGGAGAAATACCTGGTCCTTCCTCATTGGCTGGAGTTCGTCAGGACACTGGACCTGCGGCTGCTGGGTTCACAGCCCCCAGGCAGCCTGGTGAGTCTGTCTCTATGTCTGTTAATGCTTTAGCGCAGAGTCAGGGGGGGGGAGGGTTAGCCCTCCAAGGGGAAATGAGTAGAGGTTTTACTGAATTATTGAGTGGTTTTGCAGATTAGTTGGTGGGTTTGCGGCAGGGGGCGGGGCCGTCCCCGGCGGCAGCATGGGTGCCGCAGAATGCGGGCACACCAGCTAGCATTAGTGTGCCAGGCAGTAATAGTGTGCCGATTAGCAGTGGGGTGCCGATTAGCAGTGGGGTGCCGGTGAGCAGCGGGGTGCCGGTGAGCAGCGGGGTGCCGGCACCCGGCGGTGAGCAAAGTAGCAGTAGTGCAGGGGCAGAAGGGGGCAGTGTGGGGACGCAGGAGGAGAGTGGGAGGCTCAGTGACACTGCAAAAGGGGAGGTGTATGTATGCTTTGAGGGGCCATTGGGGGCCCACCTGAAGCAGGAGGTGAGGGAGAAGATTTGGAAAGGGGAATACGTTGATATATTTTCCTTGCTCCCTTTAGAGCGTTTTCATCTGGATAGGCCCCGTAAGGAGGAGAAGGAGGAGGAGGAACGGCGGCGGTATCGGCTGATACCGCGGTCATTCACGAACTGGCTGCAAGCATTTGCTATTTTAGCTAGTGTGATTGGGGAGAAGGCACCTGACAATTGTTCAGGCTTGTTTTGTTACATGGATGCGATAGGAGAGGCATACCGTGTGTATGGGGGCTTGGCTTGGCTCAGGTACGATGAGCAGTTTAGGCAGAGGAAGGCTGTTCGCCCTAACATACGTTGGGACCATAAGGATATTGCTTTATGGTTAAAGGTGACGGCTCCCACAAAAAGTGGGCAGCCCTTTCGTGGGGACGGGGGGGGGGCCGAGGGAGGCCACAAATGGGACGGCCATGCAGAAGGGACTCTGCTTCGCCTTTAATGACGGGTCATGTCGTTTTGGGGCAAAATGCAAATTTAAACATGAATGTTCCTCGTGTGGAGGGACCCATGGGGCAAATAAATGCTTCAGAGGGAAGTCACGGGACGGTAATTCAAAAGGGGGAGACACCAGTTCGGCTGGAAAGGATGCTGGGCTATCTGCGTAGGTATCCTGATCAGCAGACAGCCGTGTTGTTGGAGGAGGGGTTTAGGGAAGGTTTTAAGATACCTTCCGACGTGCAGGTTTCAGGGGGCTTGAGGAGGAATTTGAAGTCTGCAAGGGAGCATCCAGAGGTGGTGCAGGATAAACTGCGTAAGGAGGTGCAGCTGGGTCGTATGGCTGGACCTTTTGGGTCGGCACCATGGCCAGATTTGATAGTCTCTCCATTGGGGGTGGTGCCAAAAAAGGAGGCGAACAAGTTTCGTCTTATACACCATTTATCCTTTCCAAAAGGGGCGTCGGTCAATGATGGCATTGACCCTGACATCTGTTCAGTGGTTTATACATCGTTTGACGCGGCTGTCCAGTGGGTGAAGCGGTTTGGAAAAGGGGCCAGGTTGGCAAAGACTGATATTGAATCGGCATTCCGTTTGCTGCCAGTTCACCCAACCAGTTTGCGTTTGTTGGGTTGTTGTTGGGACGGGGAATTTTTTGTTGATCGATGTTTACCGATGGGTTGTTCTTTGTCATGTGCTTATTTTGAGGCCTTTAGTTCTTTTTTGGAGTGGGTGGTTAAGGATGTCTCTGGGTGTAGTTCAGTTATTCATTACCTAGATGACTTCTTATGTATTGGTCCTGGGGGGACCGGAGTATGTGACTTATTGTTGAGGACTGTTGAAAGGGTGTCGGCAGACTTTGGGGTCCCGCTTGCTCCAGGTAAGACGGAGGGCCCTGCGACTGTGATTAGTTTTTTGGGTATAGTCATTGATACCGTGAATATGGAGTGCCGCTTGCCCGAGGAGAAATTGCTGGGTTTGAAGGCCGAGGTAGGGAGGGCATTGCTGTTGAAGAAAATTAGATTGCGGGAATTGCAATCCTTGCTGGGCAAATTGAATTTTGCGTGTCGCATTATGCCTATGGGCCGCATTTTCAGCAGGAGGCTGGCAGCAGCGACAGCAGGGGTGGTTCTTCCTCATCATTTTGTCAGATTAGGTAGTGAGTTGAAGGGGGACTTGCGGGTGTGGGCAACTTTCTTGGAAGCTTTTAACGGCAGAGCTTTGTGGATGTCAGACACATGTGTCGCTACTGAGCTGGACCTTTTCACAGACGCGGCCGGGAGTGGTGGTTTCGGGGCATATTGCCAGGGACAGTGGTGTGTAGGCCGGTGGCCGGAGTCTTGGGTGCAGAGAGGCATGGTCAAAAACTTGGCATTGCTGGAGTTGTTTCCTATTTTGGTTGCGGTAGTTGTTTGGGGGGAGCTATTCCGCGATAGGAAGATTTGTTTTCACTGCGATAATTTGGGGGTTGTCATGGCTATTAACCAATTGTCGGCGTCTTCACCGCCAGTGGTCACTATTTTGCAGCAGTTAGTATTGGAATGTCTGGCTTTGAATTTGTGGGTTGTGGCTAGGCACGTTCCCGGTGTCTCTAACGGCATTGCGGATGCTTTATCTCGTTCACAGTGGGAGCGTTTTCGGGAGTTGGCACCAGAGGCGGACAGGGAGGGGACCGGGTTCCCGAGTCGGCTCTGGGCTCTGCTGGACGGGTAGTCGATCAGCTCATCAGGGAATCCTTGGCCCCGAATAAATGGTCGGCATACAATCAGGAATGGCGGAGCTGGTTAGAATGGCGTGAGGTAGTAGGTCTGAAGGAGGATGATGACGAGTTGGCTGTCTTGCTATATATAGGCCATTGTAAGGAGATTGGTTGGTCAGTGGCAAAAATCACGCGCTGCATGGCGGGCTTGGCGTTTGGGTTTCGTGCAGGCGGCAGGCCTGACGTCACTAAGAATTTCCTGATTGCGCAGGCTTTAAAAGGTTGGAGGAGAGGTCATGTCGTGCAGGATCAGAGAAGGCCGGTGTCTTTCCAGTTGTTACAGAATATGGGCATGAAGTTAGGGGAGGTCTGTAGTTCCAATTTCGAGGAGAGGTTGTTCGGGGTAGCTTTTTCGCTTGCCTTCTTCGGGGCACTGCGGATTGGGGAGCTCGTGAGTCCAAGCGTGTCCAGGCCGGGAGGTTTGTTAGGAGAGGATGTGGATTTATATTCGAATAGGGTGGAGCTAGTGGTGAGGAGGTCTAAGACGGATCAGTTGGGGAGGGGGAAGAAGGTAGTTCTCTTCTCAGTACCAGGGTCGGATATGTGCCCAGTGGCACGGCTGAGGGTATTTAAGGAGGTCAGAGTGGGCAGGGAAAGGGATCCTTTGCTGATGCATGCGAATGGATCCTTTTTATCACGATTTCAGTTCACAAGTGTGTTTAGAGCAGTCCTGCGGACGTTGGGCCTCAAGGGGGAGGAATACGCGGGTCACTCTTTCCGCATTGGGGCCGCAACTGAGGCTGCTAGACTGGGATTTGGGGATGAGTTGATTAAGCGTATTGGGCGGTGGGAATCGTCTCGCTTTCGGTCCTATGTTCGTTTAGGGGATTGTTGAGGTTGACTGTGTTCTTTTTGTTTTAGGGCAGCCTCCGTGCCTGATTTGGATTTTAGGACATTCATATGTCTTTTGGGGAGCTTTACGGGCTGATGTCAGACCGAACGGCCGCCAGCTGGGTTTGGATAGAGAGGAGGCAGTGGTTCGCTGGCTGGGAAAACGCGGTATGGTATGGAGTGGAGTGCTGCAGGAATTTCACCGTTTTGTTCGGCTCGATAGGGTTCCCGACATATTAGTTTTGCATGTGGGCGGGAATGACCTTGGGGGCAGACCATTTAGGGAGTTGATACGGGATATCAAGTTTGATCTCCTACGGTTATGGGCAATGTTTCCGGAATTAATCACGGTTTGGTCAGACATCGTGCCACCCCATTATTGGAGGGATGCGAGGCTGACAAGCTCAATAAGGCACGGATTAAAGTTAACAGGGCGATTGGACGTTTTATGGCCAGGAACGGGGCTGTTGTGGTGAGGCACAGGGAACTTGAGTCTGGTGCCGGGGCATTTTGGAGAGGTGACGGGGTGCACCTGAATGCTGTCGGGATAGATGTTTGGTCTTTGGGACTACAAGAGGGAATAGAAACAGCGTTCCGGATGTGGGGGGGGCGCACGGGGTTAAGGGTTTAACCTCGTGCTTAGTGGCGGAGGGGGGTCCTCGAGGTTGGTGGCATTGAGGCTTAATTATGCGGCGGGGAGGGCCCCATGAGGGGGCTGGACTCCCCTGGGTGAGGTTAATTAATGAGCACTGGGAGTGTACAATTGGTGCCCTCGAGCCAATCGCTATCGGCTGGGGGTAAGAGCTCCTGGAAGTGCTTAGAGGTGGATATATATTTATTGAGGGCCTCGGGGACCACCTTCCGTGGGAATGTTTTGGATTATTGTTTAAAATTGTATTGTTTCAATAAAAATGGCTGCTGTGGCCAATTTTATCCAACAAGAGAGTTATGTCATTTGTGGGGGGTAATTGGGCACAGCGATTAGACAATACCCTGTCATGTAGGAGCCGGACTGGAGGCAAAGCCTGGGGGTAGGCTCCCCTGACAGGGTTTGTAGGGAGCTGACTAGCAGGTTAGTCATAGGAGGGGTGTCTAAGGAGAGGGTCATAAGGGGAGGGGCTTAACGGGGTGTTGGAGGGGTTTATAAGCTGGGTTCAGGCAGGAAATAGGGGTCACTGGGAGATTTTCTCAACAGCTCCCACCCACCCTTCCCTATTTTTTATAGTTTAGGTAGAATATTTGATAGGATGTCTTTTTGTCACAGTGGCCTGTGCGGAGGGGGGTCCTCGAGGTTGGTGGCATTGAGGCTTAATTATGCGGCGGGGAGGGCCCCATGAGGGGGCTGGACTCCCCTGGGTGAGGTTAATTAATGAGCACTGGGAGTGTACAATTGGTGCCCTCGAGCCAATCGCTATCGGCTGGGGGTAAGAGCTCCTGGAAGTGCTTAGAGGTGGATATATATTTATTGAGGGCCTCGGGGACCACCTTCCGTGGATTATTGTTTAAAATTGTATTGTTTCAATAAAGATGGCTGCTGTGGCCAATTTTATCCAACAAGAGAGTTATGTCATTTGTGGGGGGTAATTGGGCACAGCGATTAGACAATACCCTGTCATGTTGTGTAGATCTTGTCTGCATACTCCATATCAGTCACTCTGATGTGTCCACATGTGTTCTTGCATATCACCTTGCAGGTCACACACAGTATACAGGTGTCACACATCACATCACTCAGCGCAGTCCGCTCCGTATACAGCCTCAGTCACACACAGTATACAGGTGTCACAATTCACATCACTCAGCGCAGTCCGCTCCGTATACAGCCTCAGTCACACGCGATATACAGGTGTCACATATCACAACACTCAGCGCAGTCTGCTCCGTATACAGCCTCAGTCACACACAGTATACAGGTGTCACACATCACATCACTCAGTGCAGTCTGCTCCGTATACAGCCTCAGTCACACACAGTATACAGGTGTCACATATCACATCACTCAGCACAGTCTGCTCCGTATACAGCCTCAGACACACACAGTATACAGGTGTCACACATCACTCAGCGCAGTCTGCTCCGTATACAGCCTCAGTCATACGTGATATACAGGTGTCATACATCACATCACTCAGCGCAGTCTGCTCCGTATACAGCCTCAGTCACACTCAGTATACAGGTGTCACATATCACAACACTCAGCGCAGTCTGCTCCGTATACAGCCTCAGTCACACACAGTATACAGGTGTCACATATCCCATCACTCAGCGCAGTCTGCTCCGTATACAGCCTCAGACACACACAGTATACAGGTGTCACACATCACTCAGCGCAGTCTGCTCCGTATACAGCCTCAGTCATACGTGATATACAGGTGTCATACATCACATCACTCAGCGCAGTCTGCTCCGTATACAGCCTCAGTCACACGCAGTATACAGGTGTCACATATCACATCACTCAGCGCAGTCTGCTCCGTATACAGCCCCAGTCACATGCAATATACAGGTGACACATATCACATCACTCAGCGCAGTCTGCTCCGTATACAGCCTCAGTCACACACACAGTATACAGGTGTCACACATCACATCACTCAGCGCAGTCCGCTCCGTATACAGCCTCAGTCACACGCAATATACAGGTGACACATATCACATCACTCAGCGCAGTCTGCTCCGTATACAGCCTCAGTCACACACAGTATACAGGTGTCACAAATCACATCACTCAGCGCAGTCCGCTCCATATACAGCCTCAGTCACACGCGATATACAGGTGTCACATATCACAACACTCAGCGCAGTCTGCTCCGTATACAGCCTCAGTCACACACAGTATACAGGTGTCACACATCACATCACTCAGCGCAGTCTGCTCCGTATACAGCCTCATTCACGCACAGTATACAGGTGTCATACATCACATCACTCAGTGCAGTCTGCTCCGTATACAGCCTCAGTCACACACAGTATACAGGTGTCACATATCCCATCACTCAGCGCAGTCTGCTCCGTATACAGCCTCAGACACACACAGTATACAGGTGTCACACATCACTCAGCGCAGTCTGCTCCGTATACAGCCTCAGTCATACGTGATATACAGGTGTCATACATCACATCACTCAGTGCAGTCTGCTCCGTATACAGCCTCAGTCACACTCAGTATACAGGTGTCACATATCACATCACTCAGCGCAGTCTGCTCCATATACAGCCTCGGTCACATACAGTATACAGGTGTCACATATCACATCACTCAGCGCAGTCTGCTCCATATACAGCCTCGGTCACACACAGTATACAGGTGTCACATATCACATCACTCAGCGCAGTCTGCTCCGTATACAGCCTCAGTCACACGCAGTATACAGGTGTCACATATCACATCACTCAGCGCAGTCTGCTCCGTATACAGCCTCAGTCACACACAGTATACAGGTGTCACATATGACATCACTCAGCGCAGTCTGCTCCGTATACAGCCTCAGTCACACACATTATACAGGTGTCATATATCACATCACTCAGCACAGTCTGCTCCGTATACAGCCTCAGTCACACGCAGTATACAGGTGTCACATATCACATCACTCAGCGCAGTCTGCTCCGTATACAGCCTCCGTCACACGCAGTATACAGGTGTCACATATCACATCACTCAGCGCAGTCTGCTCCGTATACAGCCTCAGTCACACACAGTATACATGTGTCACATATCACATCACTCAGCACAGTCTGCTCCGTATACAGCCTCAGTCACACGCAGTATACAGGTGTCACATATCACATCACTCAGCGCAGTCTGCTCCGTATACAGCCTCAGTCACACGCAGTATACAGGTGTCACATATCACATCACTCAGCGCAGTCTGCTCTGTATACAGCCTCAGTCACACGCAGTATACAGGTGTCACATATCACATGACTCAGCACAGTCTGCTCCGTATACAGCCTCCGTCACACGCAGTATACAGGTGTCATATATCACATCACACCAGCGCAGTCTGCTCCATATAAAGCCTCAGTCACACACAGTATACAGGTGTAACATATGACATCACTCAGCGCAGTCTGCTCCGTATACCACCTCAGTCACACGCAGTATACAGGTGTCACATATCCCATCACTCAGCGCAGTCTGCTCCGTATACAGCCTCAGTCACACACACAGTATACAGGTGTCACACATCACATCTCTCAGCGCAGTCTGCTCTGTATACAGCCTCAGTCACACACACAGTATACAGGTGTCACATATCAAATCACTCAGCACAGTCTGCTCCGTATACAGCATCAGTCACACGCAGTATACAGGTGTCACATATCCCATCACTCAGTGCAGTCTGCTCCGTATACAGCCTCAGTCACACGCAGTATACAGGTGTCACATATCACATCACTCAGCGCAGTCTGCTCCGTATACAGCCTCAGTCACACGCTGTATATAGATGTCACATATCACATCACTCAGCGCAGTCTGCTCCGTATACAGCCTCAGTCACACACAGTATACATGTGTCACATATCACATCACTCAGCACAGTCTGCTCCGTATACAGCCTCAGTCACACGCAGTATACAGGTGTCACATATCACATCACTCAGCGCAGTCTGCTCCGTATACAGCCTCAGTCACACGCAGTATACAGGTGTCACATATCACATCACTCAGCGCAGTCTGCTCTGTATACAGCCTCAGTCACACGCAGTATACAGGTGTCACATATCACATGACTCAGCACAGTCTGCTCCGTATACAGCCTCCGTCACACGCAGTATACAGGTGTCATATATCACATCACACCAGCGCAGTCTGCTCCATATAAAGCCTCAGTCACACACAGTATACAGGTGTAACATATGACATCACTCAGCGCAGTCTGCTCCGTATACAGCCTCAGTCACACACACAGTATACAGGTGTCACACATCACATCTCTCAGCGCAGTCTGCTCTGTATACAGCCTCAGTCACACACACAGTATACAGGTGTCACATATCAAATCACTCAGCACAGTCTGCTCCGTATACAGCATCAGTCACACGCAGTATACAGGTGTCACATATCCCATCACTCAGTGCAGTCTGCTCCGTATACAGCCTCAGTCACACGCAGTATACAGGTGTCACATATCACATCACTCAGCGCAGTCTGCTCCGTATACAGCCTCAGTCACACGCTGTATATAGATGTCACATATCACATCACTCAGCGCAGTCTGCTCCGTATACAGCCTCAGTCACACGCAGTATACAGGTGTCACATCACATCACTCAGCGCAGTCTGCTCCGTATACAGCCACAGTCACACACAGTATACAGGTGTCACATATCCCATCACTCAGCGCAGTCTGCTCCGTATACAGCCTCAGTCACACACAGTATACAGGTGTCACATATCACATCACTCAGCGCAGTCTGCTCCGTATACAGCCTCAGTCACACGCAGTATACAGGTGTCACATCACATCACTCAGCACAGTCTGCTCCATATACAGCCTCAGTCACACGCAGTATACAGGTGTAACATATCACATCACTCAGCGCAATCTGCTCTGTATACAGCCGCAGTCACACACAGTATACAGGTGTCACATATCCCATCACTCAGCGCAGTCTGCTCCGTATACAGCCTCAGTCACACACAGTATACAGGTGTCACATATCACATCACTCAGTGCAGTCTGCTCCGTATACAGCCTCAGTCACACACAGTATACAGGTGTCACACATCACATCACTCAGCACAGTCTGCTCCGTATACAGCCTCAGTCACACACAGTATACAGGTGTCACACATCACTCACATCTGCTCCGTATACAGCCTCAGTCACACACGGTGTACAGGTGTCACACATCACATCACTCAGCACAGTCTGCTCCGTATACAGCCTCAGTCACACACAGTATACAGGTGTCACATATCATATCACTCAGTGCAGTCTGCTCCGTATACAGCCTCAGTCACACACAGTATACATGTGTCACATATCACATCACTCAGCACAGTCTGCTCCATATACAGCCTCAGTCACACGCAGTATACAGGTGTCACATATCACATCACTCAGCGCAGTCTGCTCCGTATACAGCCTCAGTCACACGCAGTATACAGGTGTCACATATCACATCACTCAGCGCAGTCTGCTCTGTATACAGCCTCAGTCACACGCAGTATACAGGTGTCACATATCACATGACTCAGCACAGTCTGCTCCGTATACAGCCTCCGTCACACGCAGTATACAGGTGTCATATATCACATCACACCAGCGCAGTCTGCTCCATATAAAGCCTCAGTCACACACAGTATATTGGTGTCACATATGACATCACTCAGCGCAGTCTGCTCCGTATACAGCCTCGGTCACACGCAGTATACAGGTGTCACATATCACATCACTCAGCGCAGTCTGCTCCGTATACAGCCTCAGTCACACGCAGTATACAGGTGTCACATATCACATCACTCAGCGCAGTCTGCTCCGTATACAGCCTCGGTCACACGCAGTATACAGGTGTCACATATCACATCACTCAGCGCAGTCTGCTCCGTATACAGCCTCAGTCACACACAGTATACAGGTGTCACATATCCCATCACTCAGCGCAGTCTGCTCCGTATACAGCCTCAGTCACACACACAGTATACAGGTGTCACACATCACATCTCTCAGCGCAGTCTGCTCTGTATACAGCCTCAGTCACACACACAGTATACAGGTGTCACATATCAAATCACTCAGCACAGTCTGCTCCGTATACAGCCTCAGTCACACACAGTATACAGGTGTCACATATCACATCACTCAGCACAGTCTGCTCCGTATACAGCCTCAGTCACACGCGATATACAGGTGTCACATATCACATCACTCAGCGCAGTCTGCTCCGTATACAGCCTCAGTCACACGCAGTATACAGGTGTCACATATCACATCACTCAGTGCAGTCTGCTCCGTATACAGCCACAGTCACACGCAGTATACAGGTGTCACATATCACATCACTCAGCGCAGTCTGCTCCGTATACAGCCTCAGTCACACGCTGTATATAGATGTCACATATCACATCACTCAGCGCAGTCTGCTCCGTATACAGCCTCAGTCACACGCAGTATACAGGTGTCACATCACATCACTCAGCGCAGTCTGCTCCGTATACAGCCACAGTCACACACAGTATACAGGTGTCACATATCCCATCACTCAGCGCAGTCTGCTCCGTATACAGCCTCAGTCACACACAGTATACAGGTGTCACATATCACATCACTCAGCGCAGTCTGCTCCGTATACAGCCTCAGTCACACGCAGTATACAGGTGTCACATCACATCACTCAGCACAGTCTGCTCCATATACAGCCTCAGTCACACGCAGTATACAGGTGTAACATATCACATCACTCAGCGCAGTCTGCTCTGTATACAGCCGCAGTCACACACAGTATACAGGTGTCACATATCCCATCACTCAGCGCAGTCTGCTCCGTATACAGCCTCAGTCACACACAGTATACAGGTGTCACATATCACATCACTCAGTGCAGTCTGCTCCGTATACAGCCTCAGTCACACACAGTATACAGGTGTCACACATCACATCACTCAGCACAGTCTGCTCCGTATACAGCCTCATTCACACACAGTATACAGGTGTCACACATCACATCACTCATCACTCACATCTGCTCCGTATACAGCCTCAGTCACACACGGTGTACAGGTGTCACACATCACATCACTCAGCACAGTCTGCTCCGTATACAGCCTCAGTCACACACAGTATACAGGTGTCACATATCACATCACTCAGTGCAGTCTGCTCCGTATACAGCCTCAGTCACACACAGTATACAGGTGTCACACATCACATCACTCAGCACAGTCTGCTCCGTATACAGCCTCAGTCACACGCAGTATATAGGTGTCACATATCACATCGCTCAGCGCAGTCTGCTCCGTATACAGCCTCAGTCACACACAGTATACAGGTGTCACATATCACATCACTCAGCGCAGTCTGCTCTGTATACAGCCTCGGTCACACACAGTATACGGGTGTCACATATCCCATCACTCAGCACAGTCTGCTCCGTATACAGCCTCAGTCACACGCAGTATACAGGTGTCACATATCACATTACTCAGCGCAGTCTGCTCCGTATACAGCCTCAGTCACACGCAGTATACAGGTGTCACATATCACATCACTCAGCGCAGTCTGCTCTGTATACAGCCTCAGTCACACGCAGTATACAGGTGTCACATATCACATCACTCAGCGCAGTCTGCTCCGTATACAGCCTCAGTCACACGCAGTATACAGGTGTCACATATCACATCACTCAGCGCAGTCTGCTCCGTATACAGCCTCAGTCACACACAGTATACAGGTGTCACATATCACATCACTCAGCACAGTCTGCTCCGTATACAGCCTCAGTCACACGCAGTATACAGGTGGCACATATCACATCACTCAGGGCAGTCTGCTCCGTATACAGCCTCAGTCACACGCAGTATACAGGTGTCACATATCACATCACTCAGCACAGTCTGCTCCGTATACAGCCTCAGTCACACGCAGTATACAGGTGGCACATATCACATCACTCAGGGCAGTCTGCTCCGTATACAGCCTCAGTCACACGCAGTATACAGGTGTCACATATCACATCACTCAGCGCAGTCTGCTCCGTATACAGCCTCAGTCACACGCAGTATACAGGTGTCACATATCACATCACTCAGCGCAGTCTGCTCCGTATACAGCCTCAGTCACACACAGTATACAGGTGTCACATATCACATCACTCAGCACAGTCTGCTCCGTATACAGCCTCAGTCACACGCAGTATACAGGTGGCACATATCACATCACTCAGGGCAGTCTGCTCCGTATACAGCCTCAGTCACACACATTATACAGGTGTCACATATGACATCACTCAGCGCAGTCTGCTCCATATACAGCCTCAGTCACACGCAGTATACAGGTGTCACATATCACATCACTCAGCGCAGTCTGCCCCGTATACAGCCTCAGTCACACGCAGTATACATGTGTCACATGTCACATTACGCAATGTAGTCTCCATGGGCGTCTCAGTCACATTGTGATGCATCTAGATTATGTTTTCAGCAAGAAAGACACTTGAAGACTTACATCTGACCCCTTAAAGCATAATTCCATGTAATAGTGACTGGGTTACTCCTGAGGTATAGTCTAGGTGAGTACAGACATAACATTACCTGTAAATAGGAGGCTCAGTAATGAGGTTACACTGTGTACAAAGAGATGCTGGATGTTTACAGGGATGGTGTCTCGGTTCTTCTCCAAAATCCCAACTGCAGAATACTGCACCTGCCAGGGACAGGAGTAGTACATGTGACAATACAGCAGGGTATAGGATGTGTGATAGCCGGTGCATATGCTACAGACACGGAATCCTGCACCTGCCAGGGACAGTACATGTGACAAGACAGCAGGGTATAGGATGTGTGATAGCCGGTGAATATGCTACAGACACGGAATCCTGCACCCGGTAGCGTGATAGCGGTTGGAGACATGGGGGGATACTAGGCTGCAGAGAAGGAGTGTTACATTATAATATGATGTTACCTTCCCAGCATAATGATGAATAATGAATCCCGGATCCCTTCCTCGCACTCGGGCAAAGTGCGGATTATTACAGCATCCAGCTGACAACTTCTCCACAAACGAGGCATCAGAAGCCTGGAAACATTGGATATACATCAGGAACTGATATTGTGCAATAACACTACTGCGCTGGCGCGATGGAAACGACAAGGCCGGCTCCATCTGTAGGTGTGTCTATACAGGGGCTTATAGTACTTATTTATCATATATAACCGTAATCATAGGACAGCAATAAAGGGTATAACATATTAAGATGTGGATCTATGCTAAAAAAAATAAGAAAATAATGTAAATAAAAATATAAACATGTCTAACATCGCTGCATCGAAACACATCCAATGAACTGATGCCCTTTAATCAGAATAGAAATGTCCAGTCTCCATTGACCACATGAATATTTATGTGCAGCACCTTAGGATGAAACCTGTCCGGGGTCTGGAACTCCTCTCTGTGTGTCGCTGCTGTCGGCTAAGGGCCGTGCTTTAGGCTATAGCAAGCAGCTGTATGCAGTGAGACGTCAGTCCTGCGTCTCCCGTAAGAGCTGTAGGTGCAGCTGTATAGCTCCAAATGTCTCTGGTCTCTTACAGAGGGGTCTTGTATCAGGGTCCTTACACTGGAAGAGGAGCTCCAGACCCAGGAGACCTAACATCATTTTTCCTACGATGCTGCACCTAAAGTTCTATCTCCCATGGTCACTGGAGACCGGACAGCAAAGTGACTGTCTGTGTGTAAGGCTTCCTCCTGCAGTGTGTGTATATGGGGGGCAGTAGTATAGGTAACACACCTGCGGAAAAGTGGTTTGTTCATCTAGAATTGAGAGGATTCCACACGGTCGGCAAAGAAATAGATCCTGGGTGGAAAAGACAAACAGCATTAAACTCCAGGTAAAACATTCACTTAAAGAAGCAGCTTCAGCAAGTTATGTGAAACATTCATATAGTAAGTAAGTTACTTAGTAAGTTTCATTTATATAGCACACTTTTTTTTTTTTTTTTTTATAATATTCAATTTTTATTAAGGCGAACAGCGCCTGCATCTGTAGACAAATTTGCAATACTATTAACAATTGTGCAAAAGGTGACCCATGAAGACTCGCACAAAACAGAAATACCTTGCAGCGTAAACCTAAACACACCAGGCGGACTTGCCAGCCCGAATATTAAAGGGATACACGTATAAGACTTAAGACAAAGACAAGGACATACAGGAACAGAACGGGGGGGGGGGGGGGGGGCACATAGGACGAGCGGGGAAACCTCTGCGTTGGATAACCGAAATCAGAGATCAGTTTGTGACCCTGGTCATTCGAGTAATCCCCCATCCGACATCATACTCGGGTGAATAGGTAGACCGACTCTTTCTCGGTATTCAGACCATTTAAACCACTTCATTTGAATAGAGGAGGCCGAGGAGGAGTATTTACAATTAGCTGTTTCATATAAGAAGTGTTTGTGGATTTTATCAATGATGGGACTGAGACTCGGGATAGTCTCTGATTTCCATAATTGGCCAACAGCAGCCTTGGAAGCGATTAAGATATGGCCCAGTATGTATTTATCACCTCCATGAACACGCTCGTTATGGTGAAATAGTGCTGTCAGGGGGTCGGGAGAGACCTGTACACCCAGTATCTCCTTAATAAGAGAAAATACCTCGGCCGTATGAATAGGCACTCCCAGAAAATATGGTATATTGTTCCGACCTCACCGCATTTCCTCCAGCATAGATGAAAAATCGATGGCCAGATGCGGTGTAACCTACTGGGGGTGAGGTATGCCCTCTGAGCAAGTTTAAAGAAGGTTTCTGCGTGAGATATGCATTTCAACATCTTGAACCCAGATTGGGAGATAGATTCCCAGTTCTCAGCCGAAGTGTCACAGACATATCCCTTTCCCATCTAACGTGAGCTGGTAATTTATCCTTTTTAGTTTTAGTCACCCCATACTGATACAGTGATTTGGAGAGATGAGCCAAGAGTGTAAGATTCTTGGGAAGGCAGCAGAGGCAGTGGTACTCTAGCACACTTTTTCCAAAAGGACTCAAGGTGCTTTACAGACATTATAACAATGCACACAATACAGAGGATGTAGGTAGTACAGTAACAGACAATGCACATAATACAGAGGATGCAGGTAGTACAGTAACAGACAATGCACATAATACAGAGGATGTCGGTAGCACAGTCACAGACAATGCACAGAATACAGAGGATGTCAGTAGTACAGTAACAGACAATGCACATAATACAGAGGATGTTGGTGGTACAGTAACAGACAATGCACATAATACAGAGGATGTCAGTAGTACAGTAACAGACAATGCACATAATACAGAGGATGTTGGTGGTATAGTAACAGACAATGCACATAATACAGAGGATGTCAGTAGTACAGTAACAGACAATGCACATAATACAGAGGATGTTGGTGGTACAGTAACAGACAATGCACATAATACAGAGGATGCAGGTAGTACAGTAACAGACAATGCACATAATACAGAGGATGTCAGTAGTACAGTAACAGACAATGCACATAATACAGAGGATGTCGGTACTACAGTCACAGGCAATGCACAGAATACAGAGGATGTCAGTAGTACAGTCACAGACAATGCACACAATACAGAGGATGTCAGTAGTACAGTAACACACAATACACATAATACAGAGGATGCAGGTAGTACAGTAACAGACAATGCACATAATACAGAGGATGCAGGTAGTACAGTAACAGACAATGCACATAATACAAAGGATTTCAGTAGTACAGTAACAGACAATGCACATAATACAGAGGATGCAGGTAGTATAGTAACAGACAATGCACATAATACAGAGGATGCAGGTAGTACAGTAACAGACAATGCACATAATACAGAGGATGTCAGTAGTACAGTAACAGACAATGCACATAATACAGAGGATGTCGGTACTACAGTCACAGGCAATGCACAGAATACAGAGGATGTCAGTAGTACAGTCACAGACAATGCACACAATACAGAGGATGTCAGTAGTACAGTAACAGACAATACACATAATACAGAGGATGCAGGTAGTACAGTAACAGACAATGCACATAATACAGAGGATGCAGGTAGTACAGTAACAGACAATGCACATAATACAGAGGATGTAGGTAGTACAGTAACAGACTATGCACATAATACAGAGGATGTCGGTAATACAGTAACAGACAATGCACATAATACAGAGGATGCAGGTAGTACAGTAACAGACAATGCACATAATACAGAGGATGTCAGTAGTACAGTAACAGACAATGCACATAATACAGAGGATGCAGGTAGTACAGTAACAGACAATGCACATAATACAGAGGATGTCAGTAGTACAGTAACAGACAATGCACATAATACAGAGGATGCTGGTAGTACAGTAACAGACAATGCACATAATACAGAGGATGTCGGTAGTACAGTAACAGACAATACACATAATACAGAGGATGTCGGTAGTACAGTAACAGACAATGCACATAATACAGAGGATGCAGGTAGTACAGTAACAGACAATGCACATAATACAGAGGATGTCGGTAGTACAGTAACAGACAATACACATAATACAGAGGATGTCGGTAGTACAGTAACAGACAGTGCACATAATACAGAGGATGCAGGTAGTACAGTAACTGACAATGCACATAATACAGAGGATGCAGGTAGTATAGTAACAGACAGTGCACATAATACAGAGGATGTTGGTAGTACAGTAACAGACAATGCACATAATACAGAGGATGCAGGTGGTACAGTAACAGACAATGCACATAATACAGAGGATGCTGGTGGTACAGTAACAGACAAGGCACATAATACAGAGGATGTCGGTAGTACAGTAACAGACAATGCATAGAATACAGAGGATGTAGGTAGTACAGTAACAGACAATGCACATAATACAGAGGATGACGGTAGTACAGTGGCAGACAATGCACATAATACAGAGGATGTCGGTAGTACAGTCACAGACAATGCACATAATACAGAGGATGTAGGTAGTACAGTAACAGACAATGCATAGAATACAGAGGATGTAGGTAGTACAGTAACAGACAATGCACATAATACAGAGGATGTGGGTAGTACAGTAACAGACAATGCATAGAATACAGAGGATGTAGGTAGTACAGTAACAGACAATGCACATAATACAGAGGATGTCGGTAGTACAGTAACAGACAATGCATATAATACAGAGGATGTCGGTAGTACAGTAACAGACATAGCACATAATGCAGAGGATGTCAGTAGTACAGTAACAGACAATGCACATAATACAGAGGATGTCAGTAGTACAGTAACAGACAAGGCACATACTACAGAGGATGTCGGTAGTACAGTAACAGACAATGCACATAATACAGAGGATGTCAGTAGTACAGTAACGGACAATGCACAGAATACAGAGGATGTAGGTAGTACAGTAACAGACAATACACATAATACAGAGGATGTCGGTAGTACAGTAACAGACAATACACACAATACAGAGGATGTCAGTAGTACAGTAACAGACAATACACATAATACAGAGGATGTCGGTAGTACAGTAACAGACAATGCACATAATACAGAGGAGACAATATGTTTTGAGCGCTATGGGCCTATGTTTGAGTGCTGTGTGCAAGTGGCTGCCCAAGGGGTTCCGCAGAGCATAAAAGTGGGACCACACAGAGTACAATTCTGGGACCCAAAATAACTGGCTTCTACAGATGCAATCATACTCAATGTATGACTTGCAAACATGTAATGAATAAAACCCAGAAAATTATAGCGTCAAACAATGACAAAACTTATAATATAGAGACCTTCATTAATTGCACAACTAATTACGTGATTTATTTACTAATATGTCCATGCAACACCTACTATGTAGGACGAACTATCCGCCCCCTCAAGACTAGAGTCTTAGAACATAGAAGGAACATCGTGAAGAAACTTACTAATCACAGTGTTCCCCGCCATTTTGCAGAACACCATGGTGGGGACCCTACGGGTCTCAAAGTGGTAGGTTTGGAGCATATAGCTCATACCAGCCGTGGAGGAGACCGCTTCAGGACCTTGTGTCGCCAAGAGGCGGCATGGATCCTGAAGTTACAGACTCTTAAACCCCACGGTATGAATGAGACTATAGATCTGGAATTTATTTAAACTCACATACTGCGACTTCAGTGCAATACCTTTAAGACATATAAATATATATATAAATACATAAAAATGGGAATAAAATAATAACGAGGAATAGAAAATAAAAAAACCCTAAAAAAAATAAAAAATTTAAAAAAATAAAAAACAACTTCACTGAAAATTGAAGATAAATTAGCCTTGAAAATGCTTAAAAATTCTTCCCCTTATAAAACTGTATAAATGTAAAAAACATAAAAATATATATTAATATTAAAATCGATATACGAAACATTAAAGAAAAATTAAAAACATTGACAAAAATGTTCCAGTAGAATAATGAATGATTTTCGGACTCTCTCCCCTGTCTCTCTCTCTTATGTGCACTCCAAAAAAATGGACATCTACCATACCGGCGGTTGTTCTGTTACAATGCCGGGGTGGCTCTAAGATCCATTTTGCAGTATATCTGTTTCCATCTTCTGGGGTTCATATGCCCCAATATCCACTTAATGTACTATCATGAATAAGGAATACACCTCCACACATCCTTTTGATGTATGTGCTCACCTACATTAAAGTAGGGGTATTTATATCTATACGGTACCGATTTATTGGGTGCCTATTTGTTACTATTTTCAATTATCTGATAGCCTTTCGAACATGTGTATATTTAAATATATATCGTTTCTGGTCTCACACACCTATGTATATATGCATGTATATGTGTGCTCTCTTATGGTAGAATTCTCTATAGTATATCACAATATCAATATTAAAGGTTACGCAATTTATTCAGCACTATTTAGTATTTGTTATAATATTTATATTGGATTAGCTTATATTTTATTAATTTATTTTTTCTTCTCCTTGTCTTGTCTGATATATCAAAAATACATCTGATCTATACTAATAAACCATTTAGGGATTAGCCCAAATGGGTTAATATAAGATAATATTATTATTGATGTTTTTTAATGGTGCTTTGATTCAGTATTCCTTTTCTCAAACAAAAGACATTTTTTTTTAGTGTTATGAACATTATAAACATAAATACAGCTAGATACAAAATAACCCTCTTTTCTTTTTATGCTCAATTATTATAGGAATAGTCTGTCAGTGTAACTTTTAAACTTTTTGAACGTCTGAACTTTAGAGACACATTGTAACATAGTGGAAAGTGGAGTGTACGTTCCCGATAAATTAAAATATGTATATATTTGTGTATGCCCACTTTCTAACGTTTATTTTTATTTTTATATTTTGTATTTTTTATATACCTATTTTTATGTTATTCTGATTTTTATTATTATTAATTTTTGAAAGTATTTGTATGTCCATGATAAATTACATATATACACATGTGCTAATGCATAACGCCGAGTCTGTGCACAAAATAGCTATGCCAAAAGGTTATAACAATATCTCCAGCTGACTCATAATGTGAGACACGGTAATGAAACCGCTAACAGTGAAACCACTAACAATTGGCCACACACACCTGTGCACAACATCCAGCCAGGTATAAGACCAGCCCACCTAGCTGAATCTTCTATCCTCAATTGAAAAAGCTGCCGTAGCGCGGCGAAACGCGTCTTGAACAGGAGCCCTGTTGCCGCTATCGAGTCAGTGGACCTGGAGGAATCTCTCATTTATTGAGCTCCACGACAATCAGCTTACCTCGGTCCCTGTATCCTCCCATAAGCGCAACAGTGGTGTCTCACCGGAGACGTTACACAGCCACCGCATCATCTCGCGGCATACAGCTGGTACGCTCACAGCAGAGCGCGCGAGACTCCCGACCCAAACAACCTCCGTCTGTCAAAGTGTCCAGCGGCTAGCACTTGGCTGTCTGGCCGATGCGGCTGCCCTGCAACCATCTGACACCGCCAGGCGTGGGGCACATTGGTGTACTCGTTACCTTGAACTGGGATCCGCTGCAAATTATTTGCCCGCAAGTAAGCACTGTGGCTGTCGTCTCCATCGACACATAAGTGTCGACTTCATCGGCTTTACTTAACCATTGTCTGCCATCACAAAGCTATTTCAAACCCCCGCTGTGGATTACAAAAACCCTGTTGGGAGACTCTACAGGTGTTATTCACTCCCACAGAGCGCTGGCATTTCATCCTTCAATTTGGGACATTAGTACCTGGCATCATATGCGCATATGATAAAATCTACCGGGACTTGGTAACTATACATCAAATCAGCATTTGCTATTGTACATGTTTTTTTACTTTTTATATTGATACTGCTATTGTTGTGTATATATTTTGTGTTCATCTAGTTTAATTAATTTGTGTATGATAGGTTCATTTAATAAATTGTTATATTTGTGTGCATAAGGCTCCTACTGGTATTTCCTTCTTTCACATAATACAGAGGATGCAGGTAGTACAGTAACAGACAATACACACAATACAGAGGATGCAGGTAGTACAGTAACAGACAATACACACAATACAGAGGATGTCAGTAGTACAGTAACAGACAATGCACATAATACAGAGGATGTCGGTGGTACAGTAACAGACAATGCACATAATACAGAGGATGCTGGTAGTACAGTCACAGACAATGCACAGAATACAGAGTATGTCAGTAGTACAGTAACAGACAATGCACATAATACAGAGGATGTCGGTAGTACAGTAACAGACAATACACACAATACAGAGGATGTCAGTAGTACAGTAACAGACAATACACACAATACAGAGGATGTCGGTAGTACAGTAACAGACAATGCACATAATACAGAGGACGTTGGTAGTACAGTAACAGACAATGCACATAATACAGAGGATGCAGGTAGTACAGTAACAGACAATACACATAATACAGAGGATGTCGGTAGTACAGTAACAGACAATACACACAATACAGAGGATGTCGGTAGTACAGTAACAGACAATGCACATAATACAGAGGATGTCGGTAGTACAGTAACAGACAATGCACATAATACAGAGGACGTTGGTAGTACAGTAACGGACAGTGCACATAATACAGAGGATGTTGGTAGTACAGTCACAGACAATGCACAGAATACAGAGGATGCTGGTAGTACAGTCACAGACAATGCACAGAATACAGAGGATGCTGGTAGTACAGTCACAGACAATGCACATAATGCAGAGGGTGTTGGTAGTACAGTAACAGACAATACACATAATACAGAGGATGTAGGTAGCACAGTAACAGACAATGCACATAATACAGAGGATGTAGGTAATACAGTAACAGACTATGCACATAATACAGAGGATGCAGGTAGTACAGTAACAGACAATACACATAATACAGAGGATGTCGGTAGTACAGTAACAGACAATGCACATAATACAGAGGACGTTGGTAGTACAGTAACAGACAATGCACATAATACAGAGGATGCTGGTAGTACAGTCACAGACAATGCACATAATACAGAGGATGCTGGTAGTACAGTCACAGACAATGCACATAATACAGAGGATGCAGGTAGTACAGTAACAGACAATACACATAATACAGAGGATGTCGGTGATACAGTAACAGACAATACACACAATACAGAGGATGTCAGTAGTACAGTAACAGACAATGCACATAATATAGAGGATGTTGGTAGTACAGTAACAGACAATGCACATAATACAGAGGATGCTGGTAGTACAGTAACAGACAATGTACATAATACAGAGGATGTCGGTGATACAGTAACAGACAATACACATAATACAGAGGATGTCGGTGATACAGTAACAGACAATACACATAATACAGAGGATGTCGGTGATACAGTAACAGACAATACACATAATACAGAGGATGTCAGTAGTACAGTAACAGACAATGCACATAATATAGAGGATGTTGGTAGTACAGTAACAGACAATGCACATAATACAGAGGATGTCGGTAGTACAGTAGCGGACAATGCACATAATACAGAGGATGCAGGTAGTACAGTAACAGACAATACACATAATACTGAGGATGTCGTTAGTACAGTAACAGACAATGCACATAATACAGAGGATGTCGGTAGTACAGTAACAGACAATGCACATAATACAGAGGATGTAGGTAGTACAGTAACAGACAATGCACATAATACAGAGGATGTCAGTAGTACAGTAACAGACAATGCACATAATACAGAGGATGCAGGTAGTACAGTAACAGACAATACACATAATACAGAGGATGTCGTTAGTACAGTCACAGACAATAAACATAATACAGAGGATGTCGGTAGTACAGTCACAGACAATGCACATAATACAGAGGATGTCAGTAGTACAGTAACAGACAATGCACATAATACAGAGGATGTCGTTAGTACAGTCACAGACAATACACATAATACAGAGGATGTCGTTAGTACAGTCACAGACAATAAACATAATACAGAGGATGTCGGTAGTACAGTCACAGACAATACACATAATACAGAGGATGTCGGTAGTACAGTCACAGACAATGCACATAATACAGAGGATGTAGGTAGAACAGTAACAGACAATGCACATAATACAGAGGATGTCGGTAGTACAGTAACAGACAATGCACATAATACAGAGGATGTCGTTAGTACAGTCACAGACAATGCACATAATACAGAGGATGTCGGTAGTACAGTAACAGACAATGCACATAATACAGAGGATGTCGTTAGTACAGTCACAGACAATGCACATAATACAGAGGATGTCAGTAGTACAGTAACAGACATAGCACATAATACAGAGGATGTCGTTAGTACAGTCACAGACAATGCACATAATACAGAGGATGTCGTTAGTACAATCACAGACAATGCACATAATACAGAGGATGTCGGTAGTACAGTAACAGACAATACACATAATACAGAGGATGTCGGTAGTACAGTCACAGACAATAAACATAATATAGAGGATGTAGGTAGTACAGTAACAGACAATGCACACAATACAGAGGATGCAGGTAGTACAGTAACAGACAATGCACATAATACAGAGGATGTCGGTAGTACAGTAACAGACAATGCACATAATACAGAGGATGCTGGTAGTACAGTAACAGACAATGCACATAATACAGAGGATGTCGGTAGTACAGTAACAGACAATACACATAATACAGAGGATGTTGGTGGTACAGTAACAGACAATGCACATAATACAGAGGATGCTGGTAGTACAGTAACAGACAATGCACATAATACAGAGGATGTCGGTAGTACAGTAACAGACAATGCACATAATACAGAGGATGTTGGTGGTACAGTAACAGACAATGCACATAATACAGAGGATGCTGGTAGTACAGTAACAGACAATGCACATAATACAGAGGATGTCAGTAGTACAGTAACAGACAATGCACATAATACAGAGGATGCTGGTAGTACAGTAACAGACAATGCACATAATACAGAGGATGTCGGTAGTACAGTAACAGACAATGCACATAATACAGAGGATGTTGGTGGTACAGTAACAGACAATGCACATAATACAGAGGATGCTGGTAGTACAGTAACAGACAATGCACATAATACAAAGGATGTCGGTAGTACAGTAACATACAAAGCACATAATACAGAGGATGTAGGTAGTACAGCATACCTCCCAACTTTGGTACCTCTGCCGGCGGGACGCTGCTGCTGCGCGCCGAAGGCGCGCCAATATTTTCGGGGTTTGTGGGCGTGGCCTATACTCGCGGCTCCCCCGCAAGGCCACGCCCCCATTTTGCCGCTATGGGGGCATGACCCAGAGGCTCTGTGAGCCTCTAGCCATGCCCCCAGCCCCCTGGCTGCGGAATAGACGCTGTGCGCATGCGCACAGCGTTTATTCCCCGCTGTTTAGCAACCGACGGGGGGACTCCCAAAAGCCCCCACACACCGCGGGACACTGCCGCCCGCGGGTGGGACATCGGGACAGGCCCTGACAATCGGGACTGTCCCGATAAAATCGGGACTGTTGGGAGGTATGGTACAGTAACAGACAATGCACATAATACAGAGGATGCAGGTAGTACAGTAACAGACAATGCACATAATACAGAGGATGTCAGTAGTACAGTAACAGACAATGCACATAATACAGAGGATGCTGGTGGTACAGTAACAGACAATGCACACAATACAGAGGATGTCGGTGGTACAGTAACGGACAATACACATAATACAGAGAATGTTTGTGGTACAGTAACAGACAAAAAAAAAACCCTTGAGTACACAGTAAGCATAATGCAGGGTTGGTGCAGCATTTTGGATAACTTCCATGGGTTGTGTACTCCACCCTGACAAGGTACCAGGTGTGGCAGCCATTTTAGGTGCTCTGCGCAGAATTACCCTGGGTGGAATAGGTTAACCCTAAAAGAAATTACCCCAAATGGGTGATTTCAGTGTATACTCAGGTCCATGTATTTTTCATCCCATCCACAAGTGCACCTGATGATGCAGCCATGGTGGGCGCACTACGAAGGTTACACTGCATGAGGCGAGCCATACAAGGACCCAATGCATATCTTGGAAGGCAAATATATAAAGCACACACTGATGCTTACGTCTCGCTCCCCCTCTGTATAACACACAAACCAGTGCTTACGTCTCAGCCACCCTCAGTATATCATCACACACAACAACGCTTACGTCTCCCTCTACCACTGTATAATACAAACACACATACACATATAGGGCGAAATGTAATAGGGTGGGATTTTTAGACTTTTGCGATATTTGGTCCAAAACGGCCAAAATCGCAATTTCTCTAAAAATCCCACATGTAATAGGGTGCGATTCGCGGGAAAAAGCACAGGAGGCAAATCCTACTCACCTACTCCCCGGCGGCGACCTCCGGTGACAGCGCTGCTCCAGACTGGTACCCGGCTTGAAGGACTTTGCCCGGCGCTGAGATGTTTCCTCTTCGCCGTCTCTGCACAGAATGATTTCTCGGCCAATCAGGAGCCGAGAAAGTCGGCTCCTGATTGGCCAGAAATCATTCTAACTAGAGACGCCGACGAAGTAACATCTCTGCTCTAGATGCGCTGAGATGTTACTTCGTCGGCGTCTGTATTCAGAATGATTTCTGGCCAATCAGGAGCCGACTTTCTCGGCTCCTGATTGGCCGAGAAATCATTCTGTGCAGAGACGGCGAAGAGGAAACATCTCAGCGCCGGGCAAAGTCCTTCAAGCCGGGTACCAGTCTGGAGCAGCGCTGTCACCGGAGGTCGCCGCCGGGGAGCAGGTGAGTAGGATTTGCCTCCTTAGGTACCCCTGGGGACTACCACGGATCCCGGACCCCGGATTCTTCACGCCAGGAGCCCCGGAACCCCAGGACCAGCCCCGGAACCAGGACCAAGGCCCCGGAACCGGACTCTTCTGCCCTGGAGCCCCGGAGGACGGACCCAGGATCCAGGGACCGACCTACGGGCTCAAGGTAGGTAAGTATCAGTGTGTGTGTGTGTTTTGTGTGTATTAAAGTTTTATTTTACAGGGTGTCAGTGTGATTTTGTGCACTATTTTTTTCACTGCAGAACTACAAGTGCCAGCGGGCCCTTTAATGCCCCGCATGCTGGGACTTGTGGTTCCCCAAGTCCCAGCATGCGGGGTAGGCTTGCTGGGACTCATAGTTCGCCAGTGTAAAACAATAGTTTTCATTCTTATTTTTACACAAGTCATCAGCCCGATGCCCACCGGCCAGGGGCATCGGGGACAGCCCCGAACTATCAGCATGGGCTGGTAAGTCCTGGAGGGGGGGGACCCCTTCATTGGGGGGGTCCCCACTTCCCCAGGACCCCTGCCCATGCTGACCAGCCAGGGGGTTAATGCTTTGGCCGCGGGAGCTTATATAATAAGTTTCCCCCGGCTGTGGCATTACCCTGCTGGCTGGTTGTGTCCGGTGCTGGTTCTTAAAATACGGGGGACCCCTAGTCATTTTGTCCCCCGTATTTTGGGAACCAGCGCCGGACCTTGAGCCTGGTGCTGGTTTTATAAAATCCAGGGAACCCCAACTTGATTGTTCCTTTGATTTTATGATACCAGCACCGGCTTTTTGAGCCCGGGGCTGGTTATGCTTAGGGGGTGGACCGCACGCCGTTATTTTTTATTTTATTTTTTTAAACCAAAATCGCATATATGAAAATGCGCACATTTTCAGGACTGAAAATGCGCACATTTTCATGACTAAAAATCGACCGAAATCGCGGCAAATCGCATTTTTTGCCGCTAATTCGCATCTCATTACATATGCGATTTAGCGTCAAAAAATGCGATTTTTAAAGGTGCAATTTCTGGCGAGTTTGGAACTCGTCCAAAAATCGCACCCTATTACATTTTGCCCATAGTGTTCATTCTAGCACACAATATCTTTGAAAACCCATGCAGTTCCAGTTCCCTGCCTGGGGTGTTGCGGTCTGCTGTGGTGTTTCTAGCACTGGTCTGGTTTGCATATCAGTGCTTATATACAGACCACACTGTGCTAGAAGCACTACAGCAGACAGCGACACCCCAGGCAGGAAAGAGGAACTGCATGGGTTTCCAAAGATAGTGGGTGCTAGAATGAACACTACACACACACTGTGACACACACAGGTGCTAACGTCTCCCTCCCCCTTTGTATAATATAACACACACACCAGTGCTTAAGTCTCTCTCCCCCTTTGTATAATATAACACACACACACCGGTGCTTACGTCTCCCTCCCGCCTCTGTATAATATAACACACACACACCGATGCTTACGTCTCCCTCCCGCCTCTGTATAATATAACACACATACACACACCGGTGCTTATGTCTCCCTCCCGCCTCTGTATAACTTAACACACACACACCGGTGCTTACGTCTCCCTCCCACCTCTGTATAATATAACACACACACACACCGGTGCTTACGTCTCCTTCCCGCCTCTGTATAATATAACACACACACACACACACACACACACTGGTGCTTACGTCTCCGTTCCGCCTCTGTATAATATAACACACACACACACCGGTGCTTACGTCTCCCTCCCGCCTCTGTATAATATAACACACACACCGGTGCTTTCGTCTCCGTTCCGCCTCTGTATAATATAACACACACACACACCGGTGCTTACGTCTCCCTCCCGCCTCTGTATAATATAACACACACACCGGTGCTTACGTCTCCCTCCAGCCTCTGTATAATATAACACACACACCGGTGCTTACGTCTCCGTTCTGCCTCTGTATAATATAACACACACACACACCGGTGCTTACGTCTCCGTTCCGCCTCTGTATAATATAACACACACACACCGGTGCTTACGTCTCCGTTCCGCCTCTGTATATTATAACACACACACACCGGTGCTTACGTCTCCCTCCCCCTTTGTATAATATAACACACCGGTGCTTAAGTCTCCCTCCCTCTGTATAATATAACACACACACCGGTGCTTACGTCTCCCTCCCCCTTTGTATAATATAACACACCGGTGCGGACGTCTCCCTCCCTCTCTGTATAATATAACACACACACACACCGGTGCTTACGTCTCCCTCCCGCCTCTGTATAATATAACACACCGGTGCTTACGTCTCCCTCCCGCCTCTGTATAATATAACACACACACACCGGTGCTTACGTCTCCCTCCCGCCTCTGTATAATAGAACACACACACCGGTGCTTACGTCTCCCTCCAGCCTCTGTATAATATAACACACACACACACACCGGTGCTTACGTCTCCGTTCTGCCTCTGTATAATATAACACACACACACACACCGGTGCTTACGTCTCCGTTCCGCCTCTGTATAATATAACACACACACACCGGTGCTTACGTCTCCGTTCCGCCTCTGTATAATATAACACACACACACACACACAGGTGCTTATGTCTCCGTTCCGCCTCTGTATAATATAACACACACACACCGGTGCTTACGTCTCCCTCCCCCTTTGTATAATATAACACACACACACCGGTGCTTACGTCTCCCTCCCGCCTCTGTATAATATAACACACACACACCGGTGCTTACGTCTCCCTCCCCCTCTGTATAATAGAACACACCGGTGCTTACGTCTCCCTCCCGCCTCTGTATAATATAACACACACACACCGGTGCTTACGTCTCCCTCCCGCCTCTGTATAATATAACACACACACACACACACTGGTGCTTACGTCTCCGTTCCGCCTCTGTATAATATAACACACACACACCGGTGCTTACGTCTCCGTTCCGCCTCTGTATAATATAACACACACACACCGGTGCTTACGTCTCCCTCCAGCCTCTGTATAATATAACACACACACACACCGGTGCTTACGTCTCCGTTCTGCCTCTGTATAATATAACACACACACACACCGGTGCTTACGTCTCCGTTCCGCCTCTGTATAATATAACACACACACACCGGTGCTTACGTCTCCGTTCCGCCTCTGTATAATATAACACACACACACCGGTGCTTACGTCTCCGTTCCGCCTCTGTATATTATAACACACACACACCGGTGCTTACGTCTCCGTTCCGCCTCTGTATAATATAACACACACACCGGTGCTTACGTCTCCCTCCCCCTTTGTATAATAGAACACACCGGTGCTTACGTCTCCCTCCCGCCTCTGTATAATATAACACACACACACACACACCGGTGCTTACGTCTCCCTCCAGCCTCTGTATAATATAACACACACACACACACACACCGGTGCTTACGTCTCCCTCCCGCCTCTGTATAATATAACACACCAGTGCTTACATCTCGCTCTCCCTCTGTATAATAGAACACACACACACCGGTGCGGACGTCTCCCTCCCTCTCTGTATAATATAACACACACACACCGGTGCTTACGTCTCCCTCCCGCCTCTGTATAATAGAACACACACACCGGTGCTTACGTCTCCCTCCAGCCTCTGTATAATATAACACACACACACACCGGTGCTTACGTCTCCGTTCTGCCTCTGTATAATATAACACACACACACACCGGTGCTTACGTCTCCGTTCCGCCTCTGTATAATATAACACACACACACCGGTGCTTACCTCTCCCTCCCTCTCTGTATAATATAACACACCGGTGCTTACGTCTCCCTCCCGCCTCTGTATAATATAACACACACACACCGGTGCTTACGTCTCCCTCCCGCCTCTGTATAATATAACACACACACACTGGTGCTTACCTCTCCCTCCCCCTCTGTATAATATAACACACACACACCGGTGCTTACGTCTCCCTCCCGCCTCTGTATAATATAACACACACACACACCGGTGCTTACGTCTCCCTCCCGCCTCTGTATAATATAACACACACACACCGGTGCTTACGTCTCCCTCCCGCCTCTGTATAATAGAACACACACACCGGTGCTTACGTCTCCCTCCAGCCTCTGTATAATATAACACACACACACACCGGTGCTTACGTCTCCGTTCTGCCTCTGTATAATATAACACACACACACACACCGGTGCTTACGTCTCCGTTCCGCCTCTGTATAATATAACACACACACACACCGGTGCTTACGTCTCCGTTCTGCCTCTGTATAATATAACACACACACACACCGGTGCTTACGTCTCCGTTCCGCCTCTGTATATTATAACACACACACACACACCGGTGCTTACGTCTCCCTCCCCCTTTGTATAATATAACACACACACACCGGTGCTTACGTCTCCCTCCCGCCTCTGTATAATATAACACACACACACCGGTGCTTACGTCTCCCTCCCCCTCTGTATAATAGAACACACCGGTGCTTACGTCTCCCTCCCGCCTCTGTATAATATAACACACACACACCGGTGCTTACGTCTCCCTCCCGCCTCTGTATAATATAACACACACACACACACACACACACACTGGTGCTTACGTCTCCGTTCCGCCTCTGTATAATATAACACACACACACCGGTGCTTACGTCTCCGTTCCGCCTCTGTATAATATAGCACACACACACCGGTGCTTACGTCTCCCTCCAGCCTCTGTATAATATAACACACACACACACCGGTGCTTACGTCTCCGTTCTGCCTCTGTATAATATAACACACACACACACCGGTGCTTACGTCTCCGTTCCGCCTCTGTATAATATAACACACACACACCGGTGCTTACGTCTCCCTCCAGCCTCTGTATAATATAACACACACACACACCGGTGCTTACGTCTCCCTCCCGCCTCTGTATAATATAACACACACACACCGGTGCTTACGTCTCCGTTCCGCCTCTGTATAATATAACACACACACACACCGGTGCTTACGTCTCCGTTCCGCCTCTGTATATTATAACACACACACACCGGTGCTTACGTCTCCGTTCCGCCTCTGTATAATATAACACACACACCGGTGCTTACGTCTCCCTCCCCCTCTGTATAATAGAACACACACACCGGTGCTTACGTCTCCCTCCCCCTTTGTATAATATAACACACCAGTGCTTACATCTCGCTCTCCCTCTGTATAATAGAACACACACACCGGTGCTTACGTCTTCCTCCCCCTCTGTATAATAGAACACACCAGTGCTTACATCTCGCTCTCCCTCTGTATAATATAACACACACACACCGGTGCGGACGTCTCCCTCCCTCTCTGTATAACATAACACACACACACCGGTGCTTACGTCTCCCTCCCGCCTCTGTATAATAGAACACACACACCGGTGCTTACGTCTCCCTCCAGCCTCTGTATAATATAACACACACACACACACCGGTGCTTACGTCTCCGTTCTGCCTCTGTATAATATAACACACACACACACCGGTGCTTACGTCTCCGTTCCGCCTCTGTATAATATAACACACACACACCGGTGCTTACCTCTCCCTCCCTCTCTGTATAATATAACACACCGGTGCTTACGTCTCCCTCCCGCCTCTGTATAATATAACACACACACACTGGTGCTTACCTCTCCCTCCCCCTCTGTATAATATAACACACACACACCGGTGCTTACGTCTCCCTCCCGCCTCTGTATAATATAACACACACACACACCGGTGCTTACGTCTCCGTTCTGCCTCTGTATAATATAACACACACACACACACCGGTGCTTACGTCTCCGTTCCGCCTCTGTATAATATAACACACACACACCGGTGCTTACCTCTCCCTCCCTCTCTGTATAATATAACACACCGGTGCTTACGTCTCCCTCCCGCCTCTGTATAATATAACACACACACACTGGTGCTTACCTCTCCCTCCCTCTCTGTATAATATAACACACCGGTGCTTACGTCTCCCTCCCGCCTCTGTATAATATAACACACACACACACACACACACACACACACCGGTGCTTACGTCTCCCTCCCCCTTTGTATAATATAACACACACACCGGTGCTTACGTCTCCCTCCCGCCTCTGTATAATAGAACACACACACCGGTGCTTACGTCTCCCTCCAGCCTCTGTATAATATAACACACACACACACACACACCGGTGCTTACGTCTCCGTTCCACCTCTGTATAACATAACACACACACACACACCGGTGCTTACGTCTCCGTTCCGCCTCTGTATAATATAACACACCAGTGCTTACATCTCGCTCCCCCTCTGTATAATATAACACACACACACCGGTGCTTACGTCTCCGTTCCGCCTCTGTATAATATAACACACACCGGTGCTTACATCTCGCTCCCTCTCTGTATAATATAACACACACACCGGTGCTTATGTCACGCTCTCTCTCTGTATAATATCACACGAACACACACACCGGTGCTTACGTCTCCCTCCCGCCTCTGTATAATATAACACACACACACCGGTGCTTACATCTCCGTTCCGCCTCTGTATAATATAACACACACACACCGGTGCTTACGTCTCCCTCCCCCTCTGTATAATAGAACACACCAGTGCTTACATCTCGCTCTCCCTCTGTATAATATAACACACACACCGGTGCTTACGTCTCCCTCCCCCTCTGTATAATAGAACACACCAGTGCTTACATCTCGCTCTCCCTCTGTATAATATAACACACACACACACCGGTGCGGACGTCTCCCTCCCTCTCTGTATAATATAACACACCGGTGCTTACGTCTCCCTCCCTCTCTGTATAATATAACACACACACCGGTGCTTATGTCACGCTCTCTCTCTGTATAATATCACACGAACACACACACCGGTGCTTACATCTCGCTCTCCCTCTGTATAATATAACACACACACACCGGTGCTTACGTCTCCCTCCCGCCTCTGTATAATATAACACACACACACCAGTGCTTACGTCTCCCTCCCCCTCTGTATAATAGATAGCGTTACCACCTTTGTGTTGAGAGATTCCCGGACAATGGCCCCCCCTTGACACACCCACAGCCTGCCCACTCACCCGTCCCCAGCCCCGCCTTATCATGTTTTTTTTTTTTTTTTACATTTGCTTCAAATCTATTCTTGATTTTGCACACGGTAATGCCACATACACATTACATCACACACTGTAATGCCCATTTCACGTTATTACACACAATGTGATGCCCAGTACGCCACACACGGTGATGCACATTATACATTATGCCACACACCACAATGCCCATTACACGTTATGCCACACACCGTGATGCCCATTACACGTTATGCCATGACTGGACAATTGAGAAAAAACAAAAAAAACATAGGGATAATCTGGACAGTGCGTGCCGAAGGTGGGCCCAAAAATTACACCATAATGCAGGCATTCCCAAACACGGTCCTCAAGGCACACCAACAGTGCAGGTTTTGTAGATATCCAGGCTTGAGCACAGGTGACTTAATTAGCATCTGAGGGATTCTGATTAAACCATCTGTGCTGAAGCCTGGATATCACTAAAACCTGCACTGTTGGTGTGCCTTGAGGACTGGTTGGGAATGCCTGCCATAATGCCTATTACACGTCACACACCCATATGCCATAATTCCCATTACACGTTATGCCAGGGTGCAACAAATATTTTAAACATTAGGGAAAACCGGCACAGTGTGCGCCAAAAATTTACACTGTAGAAACAATGGGTGACATTCTATGCTTGCACATAAATGCGCATGTTTTTTTAGCGCACCACATCGCCGCAAATCGCACTTTTACAAATCGCACTTTTCAGTCATAATTCGCATATTTAATGTGATGCGTTTTGGAGGCTGAAAAGTGCGAATAGGTGCGATTTGCGGCGAAGTGGTGCGCTTTTAAGTAACAAAATAGTGCAAATTCTTCCGCCGGTCATGTGCGATTTTTGGACCAACCGGAGTGCGATATACAAAACTGTCTCCGCATGAGTAAGAACCCCCCAACCTATTGGCCCACCTGTGTCCCCTCCATTATGCATCACACCCCCTATATAAAGGGGCATTGGCAGATGATTACATACTTGTAAGTGCGGATGTAAGTTCTCTATACACCATCATAGAACATCATCATGGTGTAGAGGCAGTAAAGAAATATCTAAGATCATCCACAATGAACACATCACTTCAAGAATTCATTTTAGAGAGTATCCCTTTTATACTTGAACATAATTATTTTGTTTTTAAAGGTGATTTTTATCTCCAACAGAAAGGTACAGCTATGGGCACCAGGTTTGCCCCCAGTTATGCAAATATATTTATGGGTTACTGGGAGGAATCATACATCTGGAACAATAACCCATATGGGGCAAGCCTGGTGTCCTGGTACAGATATATAGATGATATTTTATTTATATGGAATGGAGATATGGAAACTTTGGACCTCTTCTGCACTTTTTTAAATAGCAATCCTTTTAATATCAAATTGGTTTTTAATATTGATAAAATCACTATCAATTTTTTAGATTTGACAATTTTTTTTAAAGACGGCAACATTTGCACAAGAACGTACCAGAAACCAACGGACTCTGTATCATACATTCAGGCTGACAGTTGTCACCACAAAAATTGGCTGAATGGCATCCCGGGAGGCCAATTTAAGCGGGTAAAGAGAAACTGTACAGAAAAGGATACCTTTGAGGAACAATCTAGCAAAATGAAGGAGGCATTCATATCATGCGGTTATGATAGCCAAAAAATAGAACAGGGCTTAACACAGGCAAGAAATACAGAAAGAGAACTTCTCCTAAAACCGCAACAGAAAAGAAAAGAAAACGATAGAATGAAATGGGCCTTCATCACGCAGTATAATTCTCAACATCAGGCCATAGAGAAAGTTTTTAAGAAAAACTGGCTAATTTTAAAACAAGACCCTGTCTTAGGTAAGTTCCTACCGAAAGGCCAATACATGTCTATCGTAAATCAAAAAATATTAAAAACAAATTGGTACGGAGCCTCTGCCCTACAGATACCATCCGACAGAGTTACAACCGTTCAATTGGCTTTTATAGATGTGGACTATGTCCAGGTTGCCGCAACACAAAAAGTCCAAATCAATCGAAATTCAAACAAATCCAGATCAACGGACAAAATATCAAAATTACAGAATTTATCACATGTAATACTCCAAACGTAATATACGCTATAAAATGCTCATGTGATAAAACATACATAGGTAGGACATCAAGATCTTTAAAAATAAGAATGGGAGAGCACCGAAGAAATATAAAGAAAGGCTTTGAATTACATTCGCTCTCAGCACATTTTAAAAAGGAGCATCAGTGCTCTATCAATCATATAAAGGGTTTTTGGGGATTCAAACTTGTGAAAACTACAGAAAGAAACAAGAATCTCCCCAAACTTTTGGCACAAACAGAAATGAAATGTATCTACAACTACAAAACATTGGTGCCTTCAGGTCTAAACCAAGATTTTGAACTGAAATGGTTTTTATAAATATCAACCCTCTTTTTCTGACCCTTTTTAATGAGACTTTTATACTGCTCACCCATTTTTCACTTTTTAACACTTTTTCCTCCTTTTTCTATATTCATATTTTTAGATATATATTAAGATCATTTAAAATTCTTTTTCTTGCTGCTAAAGATATCATTTAATCATTAAGCTGCTAAATAAAAAAAAAACTTTTTAATGAAACTATCGATCAAACAGTATGCTGCTAAAATCCCTTTTAGAGTGAATATCCCTTTTTCATCTCTATCGTTAAACTCCATTTTCTCCTTAAAATTTCACAATGTCCATCATACCAAATACTGCTAAAATATAATTTGTTCCCCAGGACATCAGAAAAAAGGGGGAGACAGGAGTTTTTTACAAAATAACCTGATATAACGCGATATGGAACGCAAGAAGGATATGATATCTGGAACGCAAGACGTCTCCCCTGGCGTCAGAATGCGTCATTAGAAGAAAATCCCGGAAGTAAACACAGCCGTTTGGAACGCAAACATAGAAGATCCACGACGGGCGGAAGTGACGGAGAAGCGCGAGCCTGATCCGACGGAAGGCTGGCGGAAGTGACGGAGAAGCGCGCTTCGGATTGGATATAATCACGACATCGTCATAGAAGGACAGAGGGCTGGCGTAAGTGACGGAGAAGCGTGCTCTTGATTGGATAGAGCCGCGAAAACGTCACAGAAGGACACACCACTATTTAGGATTGGGGGAAATTGCGTGTCACAGTAGATCATGTGACCACGAACAAGGAAATCACCTGTCACTACATATGGATTGTGTATAACACCACATAGGGATCCCTGTATGTTGTATTAGTTCTACATATTCAGTGACTTTATTTTGGCGGGAAAACGGGCAGACCTGCCCCCAATTATCATTATCCAGACAGCTATATAAACCATAAGGTTGCAGTGAGAGAATGCACCTTGATAAAGATCCAGTACGGGTCGAAACGCGTTGGTGGACCATTCTCTCGGAATTTTTAAACTGTTGTGGATGCCTACTGGATACTCTGGACCTACAGGACAGGAACACCTAAATCCAGGTGGTAAGGCATAAACGGGGCCCCATTTAGCCTGCCCACTACAAACAACTTCAGGATTTTTTTGGTTAGTACCGGTCCAAGATAGGTAGAGTTATTCCAGAGGCTTTTTGTTGTATGGGTTTTTATGTCAAAAGTGACACGTTTGTTTTTCAATAAAAAGGATAACTATTTTATTATACATAGTATCCACTAGTGTCATCTTTTTAAAATATAAGGAATTTACCCATATTCTCATCACGGACGGAGGACACCAGGAGAAAGACCTAAACTACATGCGATCTGAATTCCAGCTCTGAGTGAGTAAATTGGAAGGGGGACCTACCCCCAACATATTATATTTGGATACAGTACCTGTTTGAACACAAGATCTATTGTTATAAGCTATATAACATTCTATGATTGTGTGAGTGCATTTGGAAGGGGGAGATAAGAACCCCCATACTTATTTCAATCTATACTCAACCCAGTAGCTAGTATTGGAGGCTATTGAATCACCATCTTTGTAATCACCCAATATAAACAGGATTACACGAGGGGATCTGTCCCTCTTTCTCTTCTTATCTTTTCATGTTTCAATACGGGACCAGGAAGATATAGGAAGATATCAGGAGACCACGAATAGGGAAGTATCAGCCTTCTTTTATCTCTACATATCCCCATAGCGCCCATATTTCTAACTTCAAATAATCTCTACCCCTTTAAATTGCACAAAAAGTCCGGGTGGGCTTTTTTCATTTGAACTAGGAATACAGGCAGCTCTGCACAGATTGGTGTAGATCCCACATCCCCTTTGCTCAAAGGGGCATTGGCGCCATTTCACTCTTTGATAGGAAGTAAGGAGCATGGAGAGGAGCAGTGGAAGCGTGAGTTCAGGAAGAGGTGTTGGTGGCAGAGTGAGGAGTGGCAGAGGGAGCAGTGGCAGAGTGAGGAGTGGCAGAGGGACCAGTGGCAGAGGGACCAGTGGCAGAGGGACCAGTGGCAGCAGCCAGACAAGTGTGAGAGGCAGCAGTGTGGCAGGCAGCATGGCCACAGCAAGGGCAGCCCCACACCAGGCCCTGGGCGTCCAGCCCCAGCAGGAAGAGGTGGAGGATCCGCTGGCATCCCCATCCTACAGCCAAGACCTTGACCATACCCCACACCAGCTGCAGGAGGGCCACATGTCAGAGGTGGAGGCAGATGGTGGTGAGGAGGAGGAAGACACTGCCATGGAGGAGGAGGGCTACATGGCTGGTGTTAAAAATGAGGAGGAGGATGAAGCTGGCCGCACCAAAAGTGGCAGAAAGGTGCATTTTTCCTATGAAGAAAATGCAGCACTTGTCCGGGCTATCCTGCCAGTGTTTGAGCGTTTGCTTGGCAAATCTCACCACAAGACCACTGCACAGCGCAAAAGGGCTATGTGGAAGGACATCACCCAGGCGGTGAACGCTGTGAGTCAGCACAAGCGCCTGGTCCGCAATGTGAAAAAGAGATTTAATGACATCAAAAGGCAGTTGAAAAATAAAATGGCCATGGAGTTGGAGGAGGCCACCAAGACTGGAGGAGGAAGCCCCACCACTGTCTGCTACACTTCATATGAGGTGAAGCTGAAGCGCATCATACCCCCTGAGGTCCTGCCTGGCATGCACGTGGCGGATACCGATAGGCCACAAACGCCATCTAGAGCTGGTAAGTGTGACCACATGCAATCCTAAACATACATGCTAATGTATTATAACTATAATGTTCACTTGTATTGTTATGCTAAGTAAAGTGCTGCTGTGGAACTACATAGCCCAGCAAGGTCATGCACAAGAAATTGCCTGCTACTCCTTTAAAATTGCTGATAATGCTGGGCCTTGTAGTTCCACAACTGCTCACATTGATTAACACTGTAACATTCTTTCTAGCAGCCTAACATGTATGTGGACAAAAACCCAGAGGTGTACTGGTGGTTTAGCTGCCATGCCTACATAGCAAAGATTATACAATAGTTGTCATGTGTACAATAGTGTAATATTATTAATGTCACAGAAAAATCTGTGGGTTCCAAAACAAAATGGTGCCAAAGAAATAAAGCAGTCCTTGTCCAAAGGGTATTGTCCATTATTGTCATCTCAATGCCTGTTTGCACAAAATGCTTCCCCATTGCAAGGTCCATAATGCCTGCCCATCTTTCCTTCTACAGATTGTCCATCCCGAAGTGCTGCGGCATCCAAGACAAGAAGGCCCGTTGCTGCAGAATCTGCGGAAGCAGGTAAATGAACAAAAAACACACCATTACACATACAGTACACACACCCATGTCACCTCAACAATATCTCATACCACATTCAACTCCTGTTGCTACATTGCAACGGAAATGAATGTCATCTGAGTTACGCATGTGACATATTATTAATGTGAATGTTACATGCTGTATCGGGGTACATGTGTAAGTACATAACACCCCTAGGTATTTGCGTCCAGCATCTCAAGCCCTATGTAAAACAGTATAGAGGACAGTGTGGCCTATATATGCATGAGTACTTACCTCTTCTCTGTATCCACAGGTGCTATACAACTAGGGTCAAACCAAACAGATTCTTCAATGATGGTGCTAGACGAAATGGACATCATTCTTGAACCAGTCGACACCTTTGCGGCAGAGGAAGAAATACAGACCTCGTCACAGAGTGATCTTCCCCCAAGTGGGGTGTCTCCCAACCCACCCCCACCCACCAACACACCCCATACAGCCGCTTCGGCTTCCCAAGTAGCTAACTCCTTGGTTAATTTCAAGGAAAAACAGATAGAATTCATGGCCTCCCAAAGCCTCCAAATAGGTAATATCCAGGGGTACATGCGTGACACCTTCCTTCAGTTACGGAAAATGGCACGTAGTGTACGGGTAGGTGTAGGCACTCATGTGCGCATTGCTAACAGCATTGACACCCGTCTTGCTGAGCTAACTGCTGCTGTAAGGGAGCAGAATAGGCATATTGGCAGCCTGGCGCAAAGTATTGCTGCACTCACCCAATCATGCACAGCGCAGACTAATGCCTTACTAGCTATGCAGGCCCAAATCCAGCAGCTGGAAGCCAATGTGGGAGGTGGCACAGCATCCACCCTCAGCAGTGTATCCAGCACCCCAATAAGTGGCTCCCCCACTTCCCCACCCCGTCGGAGTGTTAGGACCCGTGGTGGGCTTGGTACAGGGTCTAGAAGTGGTGTAGGGGTGCCTGATGCTGGGAGAAGGTAGCTCCTACATATGTTTCATTATTTTTCCCATTCCCAATCATCTTGTAAAATGCCCCCAGAATTGTTATTTTTCACCTGCAAAAATGCAGATTGCGTCTGACAAAGTAGACAGAAGTAAAAATATCTAGCCGCATACCATTGTGTTTGTGTATTATTTTTTAAGCAATTATTGTGTGCAGTCTAAAATATTGCAATGGTATATGACAATGGGATTGCACTAAAGTAGTGTGGGGTATCTCCTTGGCTGGCAAAGGTTGTGCATCTACATATTCCAGCAGGCTCTGACACTCATGGTTTGGACTGTAATGCTTAGAGTGTGTCAGGGCATGCTGGCACGTGTAGTTCCACAACACCAGTGAGACATGTTTGACTGCATACATCATTCATACATGTCTGAAAAGTACTTACAAGCTAGATATCAGCAAGGGATAGGTCAGCACCACCATCTGCATCCGTTGGGCTCTGTGTATTAGGCTAAATGTGGGTGGAAGCAGATGGTATTGGTCACACATTAGTTAATGAGTACACTTACAGCACAGGTACATTTTGCAGTACAGGGCACATGTGCTTACCAGAAAAGTACCGGCTGATGATGTGTGTGCGCACCAGATTCCCCCTCTGCGTACCCCTCACTACCCGAGGTGTGGTAGGTTGGGCTTCCTAAATGACTGCTGCATGTTCCTCCTCCACATAGGCAGGTTGGGACAGGGCTATGTTGTGCAGCATGCAGCAAGCCTGGATGATCATCACTACTTTGGCAGGGTGGTAAAGCAGCGTACCCGACGACCTGTCCAAACACCGGAAGCGACTCTTCAAGACGCCAAATGTGCGCTCCACCACATTGCGGGTTGCAATGTGGGCTTCATTATACCGGTGCTGTGCAGGGCCCTCTGGGGTGCGCAAAGGTGTCATGAGCCAGGAAACACAACCATATCCTGAGTCACCTAAAACACAGATAGGAAGTGATTGCCTTATATGGTAAGGTATGTGTTTCTTTCAAACAGGACACACTGGTAGAAGAGCAATATGCTTGTGAAAGAGGAAACACACACATTGCAGCAGGTACAATTAGGGACAGACAGGGTATTATGTTAAAAGGTACTTACCTAGTAGACAGCCCTCTGGCATTTGGTGGTCGGTAAATCTGTTCCAGAGGGCTGAGTGTCTCAGAATATAGGCGTCATGGCAGTTTTCCGGAAAGCCTGCAACAACACTCAGGATTTTCAAATTTGCATTGGATACAACCTGCACGTTCAGGGAGTGCCGCCCACGCCTATTGACGTAGACGTGTCCCCGCACGTGCGGTGCCCTAATCCCAATGTGTGTGCAGTCTATAGCTCCCAGCACGCGAGGGAATGCTGAGAGTCTATAGAAAGCCTACTTGTGGTCCTGCCACTCCTGCTCAGAACTGGGGAATCTGATGTATGTCCGCCACAACTTCTTTAAAGCAAGTAACACTTGAGTGAAATGCTTAGAGAAAGTGGCCTGTGATACCCCCAAGGCCCATGAGGTCACAGACTGAGTGGAGCCTGTGGCCAAATAGTAGAGGGCACACATTCATTTGTGCAGCCCAGACACTGCATAGTTGCCTTCCCCAAAAGGGTCCAAATCCTCTCTCACCTGCTCATATAAGTCCAACAGGTTAATGCGGTTCAGCCTAAACATCCCCACAACCTGCTGATCCGAGAGGGAGTCCAGGTACAGCCGAGCACGATACATACGTGGGGTACGCAGTAGTCGGGGGGCTACCTGGATCTGGCGCACAGCTTCCTCCCTCCTGCGCAGCTCCTCCAAATGGGCCACATCACAAATCATCAACTCCAAACCACTCTGCAAAATCTCCATGTTTCAAACCCTCACAGGTGTCCTAAATGCTGTTGGGGTTTATGTAGGGGTGTTTGTGAGTGAAAATGAGGGCACCTGTGGTGAAATTAACCATGTGTGCACTTGACCAAAATGAGTTCTGTGCAAATTCGCCAAACAGAACCTGGTCTGAAATAAGTGCGATAGACACCTAAAAAGTGTGATTTGCGAAAACGCATTGCATTAAATAAGCGATTTGTATACTTTTCTATACGAAAACATCTGGATGCGATATAAATGCGAAATAATCTCGCAATTTTGGTCTGCATACCTTAACGCACATATTATGCGATTTCAGCCCCTTAGCGCATACCATTAAATTGGCGATTTCAGGGGAAAATGCGATATCGCCATTTTGTGGTCTAATTAACGCCAAAAAAAGCAGATCTCATACCATAGAATGTCACCCATAGAATTTGATGGCAGATAAGAACCATTTGGCCATCTAGTCTGCCACTTTTTTATCCTTCAGGTAACCTCAAACCTTTTTAATCCTTATCTCTTTGTAAGGATATTCATATGCCTATCCCAAGCATGTTTAAATTGTTCTACTGTCTTAGCCTCTACCACCTGTGATGGGAGGCTATTCCACTTATCCACTACCCTTTCTGTGAAGTAATTTTTTCTAACATTTCTCCTGAACCTACCTCCCTCCAGTTTCAGTGCATGTCCTCGTGTTTTATTACTTCTTTTCCTTTGAAGAAAATTTCCCTCCTGAACTATGTTAAAACCCTTGATATATTTATCTTTTAGCCTTTCCAGGTAAGTTTTGTGATGTAGGCCATGCACCATTTTAGTTGCCCTTCTTTGTACGGGTGTGGTACAGGGGTCTTGCATTAGCAAGACGTCGGGATCCCGACTGGCCGAACCCAGACAGCATGGCGAGCGCAACAAAGCCCCTTGCGGGCACGGTGGCTCGCTATGTGAGCCACCTATTCTATTCTCCCTCTATGGGGGTCGTGGACCACCACGAGAGAAAATAGCCAACGGCCGGGAACCCGGCTGTCAATGTTTTGACAGTCGGGATCCCGATGTCAGGTGAATGCCTGTTGGGACCCGTCCGACACTCCTTTGTACACTCTCTAATGCTGGGGTAGCCAACCCTAGTCCTCGAGAGCTACCAACAGTGCATGTTTTGCAGGTCTCCTCACAGAATCACAAGTGAGCTAATAAGCTCCACCTGTGGATCTTTTAAAATGTGTCAGTGATTAATGAGTGCAGCTGTGCAGCAGCTAGGTTGTCTGGAAAATGTGAACTGTTGGTAGCTCTCGAGGGCTAGGGTAGGCTACCACTGCTCTAATGTATTTATATCCTTCTGAAGATATGGTCTCCAAAACTGGACACAGTATTCCAGATGGGGACGTACCAATGACCTATAAAGTGGCATTATTACGTCTTTTTTTCTGCTACTGATTCCTCTCCCTATGCAACCAAGCATCTGACTAGCCTTCCTCATTGCTTTGTTACATTGCCTCCCTGCCTTTACGTCACTTGAAATAGTGACACCTAGATCCCTCTCTTCCTCAGTAGTTTCCATTATAGTGCCCTTGATACTATATTGAGCCTTTGGGTTTTTAAATCCCAAGTGCATAATTTTGCATTTTTAGCATTAAACTGTAGTTGCCGTGCTCTTGACCAATTCTCAAGTTTACCTAGATCAGTCATTTGATTTACCCCTCCTGGTGTGTTGCATATCCTTGTGTCATCTGCAAAAAGGCATACTTTCCCTTCAATACCATTTGCAATGTCACTAACAAAGATATTAAAGAGCACTGGCCCAAGTACAGATCCCTGGGGTACTCCACTGGTAACATGTCCCTCCATAGAATGCACTCCATTTACTACAACTGTCTGTTTCCTATCCTGCAGCCAGGTTCTTATCCATTTAATTGTGTCACATCCACCATGACGTTTACCCAAAGACCCCTGTACTGTGCTTAGCCCTGGACCTTCTAGGTGCACTAGAACCATGGCGCTCACCTCTGCTTATGTCTCTGGCTTCACTGGGGTACATGTGGCCGCGCTGTCACCGCGTGGTGACACCGGTGTATTGTGCTCCAGTTCCATGCAGGATATGAGTAGCATACCGCCATGTGTGTTCGTGCCTGCGTCTGAGTAAAGGCCGATGCTTGCGCAGCTGCGTTTCATCAGAGCTGGCGGGAATCTGTCGCCCTCTCTGGCGGGCGCCATCTTCTTGGTTTCCCCAGCCTCTCCTGCACAGCTCCGCCTTCCTGCCTGATTGCCTGACCAATCCCGGCGCAGCTCACCTTGTAAGTACTGACTGCTCAGGCTAGTCCGGCAGTCAGTACAATGATGTCCACCCCTCAGCATCATTGCTCCTACCTGGCTCTGTAGTTCTCGCTACGATCCTGAGCTTCTCCCTGAAGAAATCCTGCTGGTCGTTCACTGCTTCACGTACCACCCGACTCTGCTTACCGCCGATATGGATCGCAGGGTCAGGTCCTCTAAGGGGTCTCACCTTGCTACTCTCCCGACGGTTACCTCTGGCAGCAGCCACGACCTCATACAGCAAAGGACAACTCTTCCTCATTCATTATTCTTCATTTATTATTCTTCAACCAACCATCCAATCCTCCAATCTCCAACCAATCATCCAATCCTCCAATCTTCATCCAATCATCCAATCTCCAACCAATCATCCAATCTTTCAATCTTCATCCAATCTTTCAATCTTCAACCAACCATCCAATCTTCCAATCTTCAACCAATCATCCAATCTTCAATCAATCATCCAATCTTCCAATCTGCAATTCAATCTTCATTCATTCTTCAAATTATCCAATCATCAATTCCTTCTGCAACCCTTAAGTACTCAACTCTAGTTTTATATTCAGCTCCACTCCTCAAGTTATATTGCAATATTCCTCAAGTACAAAGCTTCATCATCTTTTACAATAATCTACTGGACAATTGACTTTATATTTGCATATCTGCCATATACCGTTTATACCATCATTTACACTGTTTGCAATATCTTTATTAAATCCATTATATTTTATCTTCATTGTTTCTTCTATTCTGTTGTGGACACAACCTCAAACGTTAACCCCTTCACGACATATGACGTATATATACGTCATATGTCGGTTGCGGGGGAATCAAGCCAGCTCACGGAGTGAGCTGGCTTGAAAGAGAGCAGGTAATGGCTGTATATTACAGCCAGGTCCCTGCTCTCACGGCCACGAGCGGCGAGTTCGCCGATCGTGGCCGTTTAACCCTTTAAGCACCGCGGGCAAAGCACCCGCAGTGCTTAAATAGCTGATCGGAGGGGGGGCGCCCCCCTCCGGCGCCGATCGGGGCCCCCCGCAGCGAGATTGGAGGGTGCCGATCGGTTGCCATGGTAGCCAGGGGTCTAATGTAGACCCCTGTGCTGGCCGTGTATGCATACCTATTACATCCTGCCTCAGGCAGGATGTAATAGGAAGTGCATAAAATCACTACGTTCAGCCATAGAGCTCTATGGCTGAACCTAGTACAGGCGATCGCGCCCCCTAGTGGTCAAGTACACTAGGGGGCCTTGCAGTAAAAGAAAAAAAAAAAAAAAAAAAGTAAAAAAAAAAAAAAAAATATTAAAAGTTCAAATCACCCCCCTTTCCCCATTTCCCAAATAAAAATAAATAAAAAATAAAAAAATAAACATATTTGGTATCGCCGCGTTTATAAAAGTCCGATCTATTAAAATATAACATTAGTTATCCCGCACGGTTAAAGGCGTAAACGGCAAATAATCCCCAACGCCAAAACTACGATTTTTGGTCGCATCGCCTACCCAAAAAAAAATAGCTAAAAGAGATCAGAAAGTCGCCCATATCCCATAATGGTATTAATTAAAAAGTACACTTCAGCCCGCAAAAAATTAGCCCTCACCCAGGTCCGTAGGTGGAAAAATAAAAAAGTTATAAGCCGCAGAACATGGCGACGCGACGCAAATTCGAAAAACCGTAACATATTCTATTTTTTTTTTAGTCGTAAAACGTAACGAAAACTATATAAGTTTGGTATCACCGGAATCGTAACGACCCATAGAATAAAGATAACCCATCATTTTAAACGAACTATGAACTCCAAAAAAACCGTAACCAGCGCAAAATTGTGGAATTGCGTTTTTTTTCTTTTTACCCCACATTGAATTATTTCCTGATTCCCCAGAATATTATACGGTATAGTAAATGGTACCATTAAAAAGTACAACTTGTCCCGCAAAAAAAAAGCCCTCATGTGTCTATATAGCCGGAAAATTAAAAAAGTTACGCTTATTTGAACGCAAGGAGGAAAAAAAAAAAAAAATTACCTTAAAAGGCAATGTCGTGAAGGGGTTAAAGCACCCAGCTTATGATACTCTGCAGCTGGTGCTTTTAAGAACGTGATAAATTGTTTTATAATCCAATCCCACACTTTCAAGTTTATTTTATTTCAAGTGTCAAATGCCTTACTAAAGTCTATATAAGCCACATCTACGCCCCCCCCCCCCCCCTTCATCTAGTATTTTGGTCACAGAGTCAAAAAAGTCAATACGATTTGTTTGGCATGATCTCCCTGCAGTAGAACCATGCTGTTTTGGATCCTGTAAGTTGTTTAATTTAAGATATTCCACTATTCTTTATTTTAATAGTGTTTCCATTAATTTCCCTACTACTGATGTAAGGCTCACTGGTCTGTACTTACTTGCTTGCTTCCGCTTTTGTGCAGTGGTACTACATTTGCTCTTTCCAGTCCTCTGGAACTGCACCTGTATCTAGTGACTGGTTGAATAAATCTGTTAATGGCGCTACCAGCACATATTTTAGTTCTTTTAGTATCCTTGGATGCATTCCTTCTGGCCCCATTGATTTATCCACTTTCAGTCTTGAAAGTTCTGTTAGGACTTTCTCCCTAATAAATGTACTTCCATCTACCTTATTTTTATGAATCTCCTTGCAACTTAACTGTGGTCCCTTCCCTTCTCCTTCTATAGTGAATACGGAGCAAAAATAATTAATAGATGATCTGCAATTGCCTTGTCTCCCTCCACCAAATTGTCAATTGCTTCCTTTATCTACTGACTGAGCCATTTTCTCCTCAGCTTGTGCCTTGGCACGCCTGATCACTTTCTTAGCCTCTTTGCGTCTGGCAAGATACACTTCTTTGTCGTTATTATTTTGAGTCTGCTTGTATGTCCTTAAGGCCATCTTTTTTGCTTTTACACTTGTTGATACCTCTTTAGTAAACCACACTGGCTTCCTTTTCCTGGTGCTTTTCTTAACCCTTTTGATACAAAAAGGTCTGTTGCCTTTAGTATTGCAATTTTGAATTTTTTCCACCTCTCCTGCACTCCTTTCAAGTTCCACCAATCCGCTAATGAATCACTTAAACATCTCCCCATTTTTGCAAAGTCAGCCTTCCTTAAATCCAACCCCTTAGTTTTTGTGTGACAGGAGTTGGACCCTGCCTTGATACTAAACCATACTGCTTGATGATCACTGGATCCCAGGTTCTCACCCACATATATGTCTGATATCCTGTCACCATTTGTGAGTATTAAATCTAATATTGAGTCTTTGCGAGTAGGCTCCCTCACCAATTGCTTGAGAGATGCTCCCTGTAGGGAATTTAGAAATGTGCCACTTGTAGATGATCTTGCAAAAGACTCCTCCCAATTCACATCAGGTAGATTAAAGTCTCCCATGATTATGACCTCTCCCTTTAAAGCCATTTTAGTGATTTAATGCCTATTACTCATCACACACCCATTACATAGTATACTACATGCCCATTACACGTTATGCCATGACAAGACAATAAAAAGAAAAAAATACGGACAGTGCGCGCCGAAAGCATGCCAAAAAAATTACACCATAATGCATATTACATGTCACACACCCATATTATACCACATGCCATAATTCCCATTACACGTTATGCCAGGGCGCAAAAAAATAAATAAATAAGGACAACAGGGACAGTGCACGTTGAAGGCGCGTGCCAATAACTTACAACATAATGCCTATTATACCTCACACACCCATTACACTTTAGGCCATGACTGGACGATTAAAAAAAATATGGATAATGTCACACACTCTAATGCCCATTACACATTATACAAAACACCATAATGCCCATTACATATACCACACACTAGAAACAGACAAAATTTGTTGTAGCCAGGCGCAACTCTTTCAAAAATACTTCATGTAAACCACCATGAATTAAGCAGGGGTTTATTGGAATAAAAACATGCAAACAAATAAAAATATATGCAATACAATAAACAAACAAAATATTCGGTACTTGTGAGTTATCTGGGCTGCCGATTTTTTGATTGTATGCCTTAAGTTAAGGCATACAATCAGATGCGATGCGATATCGCATCGCATCGCATCGCATGCGACCATCGGATGCGATGACCCGATTTTTCCATAGGAATCAATGTTAAAATGGACTGAGTCCATTTTAACATGGAATTCAATGGGAAAAAGGGGTCCTTTTCATACCCCTACTATCCAAGTGGGCATGGAGTTGGATATAAACCTGTGGCGAGCGTAGCGAGCCACCGAGCCCAAAGCGTGGCGAGCGAAGCGAGCCCCGCGAGGGGACGGTATTCTGTGTCCCCTCGCGGGGCTCGCTACGCTCGCCACGCTTCGGGCTCGGTGGCTCGCTACGCTCGACACAGGTTTATATCCAACTCCATTCCCACTTGGATAGTAGGGGTATGAAAAGGACCCCTTTTTCCCATTGAATTCCATGTTAAAATGGACTCAGTCCATTTTAACATTGATTCCTATGGAAAAATCGGGTCATCGCATCGCATCCGATGGTCGCATGCGATGCGATGCGATGTGCCCGATCCGACCCGATTTAGAAATCGGCAGCCCGGATAACTCACAAGTACCAAATATTCTTGTGGACATCAGAATGGGATTGCCAATTTTCATATATTTGAGGGTCAATACATAAGTTTATCTCGCCATAAACAGATGCTGCGGTGGGCTATACTTCAAGAGAAGTTTCTGCGGCACCACCGCTGGAGGCTTGGTTCTTTGATGAGTCCCCCAAGTAAAGTGCAAGTGCGGGAAAGTGCAAGTGCAAGAAGGTGCGGCCCCAATAAAGTGTCCAAGTACCGTGCAAACAGATGGAAGATTGCACTGTGCAGAATCAATCAGAATCAATCAAAGTGTGTCCTTTTTCAGGACTGACTTTTTTCAAGCTGACCCTGAAAAAGGACACACTTTGATTGATTCTGATTGATTCTGCACAGTGCAATCTTCCATCTGTTTGCACGGTACCTGGACACTTGGACACTTGGACACTTTATTGGGACCGCACCTTCTTGCACTTGCACTTTCCTGCACTTGCACTTTACTTGGGGGACTCATCAAAGAACCAAGCCTCCTGCGGTGGTGCCGCAGAAACTTCTCTTGAAGTATAGCCCACCGCAGCATCGGTTTATGGTGAGATAAACTTATGTATTGACCCTCAAATATATGAAAATTGGCGATCCCATTCTGATGTCCACAAGAATATTTTGTTTGTATATTGTATTGCATATATTTTTATTTGTTTGCATGTTTTTATTCCAATAAATCCCTGCTTAATTCATGGTGGCAGGGCCGGCGCTACCCACTCAGCAGCTCCTGCAAAGCAGGGAGGCGCCATGCTGAAAAGGCGCTGTCTCCCTCCCTGCTCTGCTAAAGCTGCCTCAGCAATCACTGACACGGCCTCCTGCATGCCGCCCGCAGCGCCTGTCTGACAGTGGGCGGCAGTATGGAGAGGCTGAGCAGCTCCCTGCACCGCGCACACACTGTCCTCCTCCTGCGACCTGCCCCCTCTTCCTAACGGACACTTGCTGAGGCAATGTAGTGCTGTCTGTGAATGCCTGGATGACATGTCATGTCCGGATCGGCCCACTACACATTGCTCCCTGCACCTGTCAGCTGACAATCAAATGACAAACCGGCAGCAGCGCCGCCTCCCCTTCCTTCCCTCTTCTCAGTGTGCTGTGCCAGTGCCACTGCCAGTCCTCAACACTCCGCCCTCTCTAGCTCCTCCCCTCTTCTTCCACCTCCTCCTTCTCTCCCCTCCTTTCCCCCTCAGTCACGAGAGGGGTGTAATGGCGTCCTCAGCGTCCTGCCTACGCAGATAGAAGAGGAGAGGCTGCACAAGAGTTAAAAAGCCTGAAGAACAGTGAGTCTTTTATTATACATGTTTATAACAAATTTTTTAATAATTGCAGATTTTTTTATATTAATTCAGACACTTTTTAAATAATGGGCTGGGTTATGTGCCTAAAGGTGGCCATATACGCTGCAATCGGGCATCGCATCGCACAGTACAAAAAGTATGTGCTGCGCATACTTTTTGTACTACTTTTGGATTGCATCGCACACACATTGCATGCATGCCGTGCGATGCGATCTAGCCCATAACGCATGCGATTCTCGCAGCGTGTATGGGCACCTTTGATTTTTCAACATTTTGCGGACACAGCACTGAGATGGTGTATGCATACATGTACATGCACCCGAGATCCTCCATAGGATTGCATGTTGCATACACTCCCACAATCGGGCTGCAGCTTGTTGCAATGGCAATGTGAAAGGGCACAAAATGTATGGTTTGCAGGAGGGCGCCGGACACCCTAGCACCGGCCCTGCATGGTGGTTTACATGAAGTCTTTTTGAAAGAGTTGCGCCTGGCTACAACAAATTTTGTCTGTTTCTAGTGCCTTCAGGAGGTGGTGTACCTTCTTCTGTGTTGTAGTAGGCAGCTATTTTTTCCACAAAACCTGTGCATATCAATATACCACACACTGTAATGACTGTTACATATTATGGCATATAAGTGCTGCCTACCTACTGTACATGTTGCCTGTTGCCAAGGGGGGGGGTACAAATGCTTGTTGCCAAGTGGAATGCAAATGCTCGTTGCCAAGGGGAATGCAAATGCAGGCAGGCACAGGCTGGCAGCTGGAGCCGGGTGGAGGAGATTGCTTTGCAACCTGGACATTGGAGGCGACCGTCAGCGGGAGATCATGGCGCTGCCGTGAAACAAACATCCAGCTAGAGACCGGCAGCGCCATGAGGAGTGTGTTCTGATGAGGAAAAATCTACTGATTGTTCTCCTGGTCTTGGGAAACCTCAGGGTTCAGCAGCTCTCAGTTTCCCCTTGTTTATCAAACATAAGCCAACTGATTCACTTTGTGAAGAGACCCGACCAAAGTTGCCTTTTTCTGCACTTTCACCTAAAAGGACTGAGAGTGATAAATAGCAAGTGGCCAGATAGGAATGCTGGCTTCTGTTCTGGGGCCTGGGCCCAAAAAAAGGGCCATTTTTATGGAGGGCAAAAATCATAACGAGAGACCACGGAAGACCAACACAAGAGAAGAGTCAAAAGTAAACTGCCAAACGATTCAACAAAGTATCTGAACTGCGCCACGGCCGCCGCCCACACAACTCACCGCCATGCTGTCCATCTGTCATGTCCGAGTCTGACACAGGCAGGCACTGCAATCACATGTCACTGGTGTCAGGAGGTGAGGTGTGTCAGTCACGCAGCACCGGCGCGGCCCACAGGAGGAGGAGCTGGAGGACACGTGATGTCATACAGGAGTCAGTGACACTCACACACTGTCTGTGTCCGTCCCGTCTCCCTCCTCCTCCCAGCAAGCATCGCGGCAGAGTGACTGACACTCAGCCGCAATTCATAGACACTGAAGTAGGAGGGGAGGGTCCGACGTGACGTCTCGTGTGTCACCGCACCGTGGCCGCCACCCCATCCCGGCTTCATCCTCATGGTATGTCTCAGAGACTGCAGTGCATTGCATCTCATGTGTCCGTCACTTAATGTGTGTTGGGAATCAGGATTTATGGTTCAGTCTGCTTTTGTTTTCTGTTCAGTTTGTGTTCAGCATTTGACTTACTGGTGGCCTCCAGTGGCAGGTCTGTGCCACATTAGCTCAATATTCTGTGAGCAATTATTCACAAGGCTGTGAGGTAATTAGCTAGTTTAGCACTTGCTTGGGAGCTGCCTGGATATCCACCAGGTGTTATCAATCACCTGAGGCCTTGATAAGGCATGCTGACCTGTGGAATCCCGCCAGTTATAGCTTCCTGTTACCAGTGTGTATTTCCTGCTTCCTGTGCAGGGAACTCTGTCAGCTCTCAGCTACGCTACCTGGTCCCTTGTTCCGGTCTCCTGTTTGGATCTCAGGATATATCCTCTACAGCTCAGCTCCCAGTTCCTTCATCTCCTTCTGGGTCCCATTAGGTCTTCGGCTCTGCTTCCGTACCTGGCCCTGATCCTCTGTTACCTCCTTTCCGTGGGTCACGTAAGTGCTCCAGTGGAGCCTGGTATTATCTCGCTTTTTACTCGGCGGCTGGCCAATTTATTTCGTTTTCGGGGCTGCTCAGCCCGTAGTTTAAATTGGGGGTTCTGGACTTCACCCCGCCGTGGGCTTAGCCTGCCTATTTCTCTGGTGGTTTCCAGTGTACATTTCTCTGTTACCTTCTGCCCGTCATTCCAGTTCCTTGTTAGGCAGGGCTCCCCGTTCTGTATTGGGTTGCTTTGGGGATTCACTGTGCTGTGTTATACCCGTTGTTTGGAGATTCCCCGATTCTGGCTCTTGTGCCTGCGACGTCTCACGTGCCCCCTCTGTATATTATCACACACACACAAACACACATACTGCTGCTGACGTCTCCCTCCCTCTCTGTATATTATCACACACACACACTGCTTCTGACATCTCCCTCCCCCTCTGTATATTATCACACACACACACACTGCTGCTGACGTCTCCCTCCCCCTCTGTATATTATCACACACACACACACTGATGCTGACGTCTCCCTCCCCCTCTGTATATTATCACACACACACACTGCTTCTGACATCTCCCTCCCCCTCTGTATATTATCACACACACACACACTGCTGCTGACGTCTCCCTCCCCCTCTGTATATCATCACACACACACACACTGCTGCTGACGTCTCCCTCCCCCTCTGTATATTATGTCACACACCGGCGCTCAGGACTTCCCCCTATTGTTAATATTGCACACGTACCAATATAGGTTGGTTGTTTGTGAAGATGACATCATCATGCTGTATTCCTTCTTCCGTGTAATGCTTTTGCTCCATCAGAAAAATGTGCTGCAATAATATGTGATATATAACTATAATATACTCACAGGGGCCTATATCACCATTATTATGTACTCTGATACACCCTATTCACTTCTATACCCCGAAACCCTCTAATCACCGCTATACCCTAATCATCACTTAGATAGATTATATATATATATATATATATATATATATATATATATATATATATATATATATATATAATCTATCAAAAATAGCATAGAGGACACTCACCAGTCTTCTTATTTGCTAGTGCAAATTCATTCCATCATCCCAACAATGTTAAAGTGCAAGGCTGTGGGCCAAGGGCCGACCTTTCGGTCTGACTCCAGACCTTTTTCAAGGCCCCCACTCTTTCCTCATAAAGTGCACTTTATGAGGAGAGAGTGGGGGTCTTGAAAAAGGTCTGGAGTGAGACCGAAATGTCGGCCCTTGGCCCACTGTCTTGCACTTTTGCACTTTAACATTGTTGGGATGATGGAATGAATTTGCCCTAGCGAATAAGAAGACTGGCGAGTGTCTTCTATGCTATTTTTGATATAATGGTTGATGGGTTTTCCTGATACCTGAGATGGCACCCCGGCAGCTGTCTGACCCATTGGAGGCGAGTGATTCATACAAAGCAAGGTTCCCTAGCTCCGATCGGACACCAAGAAACAGACACGTCACTGAAGTAACTTTTCAAAATGCAGAACCTTAATGGTATTAATGGTGCCATCTCCTCCCATCAGTACTAACTGATCCGACGGTCCACCTCGGACGCACCGCGATGGTGCCCGTGTCTCACACCCACTGCGTCATCACCATGGTAACCCGATACACTATGCACATGTTTCACACCTACGGCATCATTACTATAATCTAACAAGAGCAAAGGTTTGAAGATTTGCGCTTCCACTCGGATGCAGCGGGTTAACCCTGTAGTACCACCTACTACAATAATAATAGAAACGACAAGGAAAATGGGGGTAAACCTGCGCTTCCTATTGGGATCTAAAACTTAAAAATGATATTTCTCCTTTATGTAAATGTCCTTTTCTTCAGGTTATTCAGTCCGTAACGTAATACCGGCGTCTAGCACATATTATCCTCGGTTAGGTGTATGGCGCCGTTCGCATTGTATGGAGGAAGCCCTCCACCCGTGTTCAGAAACAACAGCAGCAGCAGCTCCGGGCGCAGAGCAGAGAGACCTCTCTCTCATCTCTCTTTGCTCTGTGCCCGGAGCTGCTGCTGCTGTTGTTTCTGAACACGGGTGTAGGGCTTCCTCCATACAATGCGAACGGCGCCATACACCTAACCGAGGATAATATGTGCTAGACGCCGGTATTACGTTACGGACTGAATAACCTGAAGAAAAGGACATTTACATAAAGGAGAAATATCATTTTTAAGTTTTAGATCCCAATAGGAAGCGCAGGTTTACCCCCATTTTCCTTGTCGTCATTACTATAATCACCTACTGAACAGTCTGACCAGCATTATGTCCTCCGGGTCGTTACACACGTCGACTACGGCTCTCACCCGTGTCGCGGTTGTCATGACGACTGGGAAGCACAATCATAAAACTATACATATTACATAAAATTACAAACATTATATATAAGGATCAGTGAAATAATGACAAGAAAAAAACATACTTATATATCATTGGCTCTCAAAACAGGAGATATAGGGTGAGATTTAATAGGATGAGAGATTCAGAAAGTGAGAGATTTGGTGAGAAATCTCCAGGTTTTTTAAAGCGGCAATCATTTACACTGCAAAATCAAACTGGTTTTGCAGTGTAGATGATTGCCGCTTTAAAAAAAAATGGAGATTTCTTACCAAATCTCTCACTTTCTGAATCTCTCATCCTATTAAATCTCACCCATAGTTACTGGCTTACGAAACAGGAACCTTGTTATATAAAACTACGGTATAACCGTTGATTACATGAATGCGTTCCGTAAGGCCATTAGGCGCTACGGATTTCAATCGGTAGATCCAGGTCACCTCTAATTTCAATAGATGTTTAAGTCTACCGCCACCACGATTAGAGGGGGGAATATGGTCTATGATTAAATACAGCAGTGAATCCAATTAATGACATTCTTCCCTAAAATGAATCAACATGTGGTGATGAAGGCGTCATTGTTAGCAGATTGCGCTTCTTGGTTCATTGAATCCCGCCTGCATGTTCTCGGTCGAGCTGAACAAGAAAGGGACTGGGTCACGGCGGTCGAGAAGCTGGACTGCCGTGACCCCCACATTGAATAACCCCCTAAACCCTTCTGCATTTTAAAAAGTTGCTGCAGTGACGTGTCGGTTTCCTGGTGTCCGGTTGGAGCTAGGGAACCTTGCTTGGTAGATAGATAGATATAAATAAATAAGGGTCCAATACTGCCAGCACTCACAAAATACATCCACAGCTTGCTACTGTTGCCATACTGCATTCATATATCAATCCAGTCTCGCAATAAGAAAAAAGGCAGAAGAAAATGATTATATTATGTTCCACAGGGGGAACATTTTAGGGGTATGAGCCCCTTCATCAGCCCCAAAACCTACAGCACCGGGTACACAACAAGAACACACATTTATACTTACAGTCTGGCAGATGATCACAGCCATTCCGCCGCATGCCGAGTCCCCATAACCGGAAGTGATTGACACCTACTTCCAGGCGGAAGTACAAGCTCCATTGCATAGCAACCGGACGCTTGCTTTCCTAGCCACAACAACCCGACCCCAATCTCAGGCAGGGGACACCGGATGCATAGGAAGGACCTGTGGACCAGCAGCCAGATTACAAATGCACACAAAACATAACTGACAAGACCCAATGGTCTGGCTCCACTGCTGAATACAGCGCTGGCTCAGGCCGAGACCACTCCCAGGGGGCGTCACACCGTATGGTTCCAAGCAACCCCTTACAGCAGAAATGCCTCCTAGTAGTGTCAATGCCAGTGCCCCACTGTAATGAATACTAAATGAAAAATATAGATTTACAACTTTTAGTGAAACATAACAACAAAGAATAGGCATGATAAACAACCAGCAAGTGCATGAATAAACTGGAATACATTATACTAAACTACTGTATTCCAGTTTATCTCTTCGTTAAGAGTGAAATGTCATCTGAGGATACATCGATGACCTATTCCTTCTGTGGGCGGGTGGCATCAATGCTCTGAATATAATCATTTTCTTCTGCATAAACCGACTACTGAGTGCCTTTTATTCTCATTGCGAGATTGAATTGATTTATATATATACACACACACACACACACACACACACACACACACACACACATATACATACATACATACACACCAACAGGGGTTAGAACACATCTGTAATAACCTTTGTCTCCAGGGCAAAACATCATTATCACAAGTATATGATATTTATACACTTACATGGTTAAAGAAATTTTGTAGTTGCTCATTTGCCAGGTTTATACAAAGTTGTTCAAAGTGATTCACAGCGAAGTTCTCAAATCCGAAGATGTCCAAAATACCTGTAAGAAGAGAGTCGTACGTGTGAGCTTACCGTGTTTAACGCCTCATACTTCATGGACAAACAGTGGTGGGAGTCATTATATGCTACTTTGATGTCTACTGATCAAATACAGTAGTTCTGATGTAAAATGGACTCCAGGTACAAAGGGGTACACTGACTAAAGATGTGCAAGCTTTGCCAAAACCACCCTCATATGCTTTGGTTTTAGACATGGATTTTGTTTTAAAGAATTGCAAAAAATATCTAAAATTGTGGGTCGGTTTTTGTTTCTACAGTATACAATAACATTAATTTTCAGTCAATTTTGAGCACCCTGTAGCTAACAATAATATTCACCAATATTGGCTAAATGAACCAGTTAGTTCTGTTTAGTTGTGTTGCAAATTAATAAGTATTTACTGATGCTGCCCAAAAATGCAGCCCATAATAAAAGTTGTGCAAAGTGGAAATGTTTTTGGGTCCTTATGGACATGCACAGATTAACACATCAAGCACTTCAGCAACAGGGACTGACACCTCTGTGGCTGAAGTGCTTAGTTTGTTTAGGCCCCCACAAAAATATTTTTGGGAAGAACTTCTTCTGATCATTAATGAGGATGTTGAGTATGAGGGTGTTGGAAGTGGAGATTGCACGCATTAGTCCAAACTACAGGTCCTTACTGATACTGGGGTGCTTGTTATTACAAGTTTTTTATTCTTCAAATTTTGATAAAAAGGATGCATGGACTTGCTGCAATGACATAACAGGGAGGAGGTTCCTAAACAGTTAACCTCCCTATCTTTACTAACTTTGCCCTCACAAATGGTAGAGATGCCTTCATAAATGTTTTAGGTGTGATTTGGTTAATAATAACTTTACACACACAAGGTCTCATACCCAGGCAGGACATTGGCATTTTTACTATGGGCAAGAACTGCTGCCATTGGTCGGCTGATATAATATTAAGCTTGTACCATTGCTATTTACCCCAGGCAGGGGACATACAGTATAGACATTGTGATTTTATTTGCTCGGGGCACTTTCTTGACACACACAGACAGACATTGGCCCTTATTCAGATCTGATTGCAGTACAAATTTGTTTGGAAAATGGGCAAAACCATGTGCACTGCAGGTGGGGCAGATGTAACATGTGCAGCTAGAGTTAAATTTGGGTGGGGTGTGTTGAAACTGAAATCTAAATTACAGTGTAAACATAATGCATACAGTATTTATCCTGCACATAAACAAAATAACTCACCCAAATGTAACTCTCTCTGCACATGTTACATCTGCCCCACCTGTAGTGCACATGGTTTTGCCCATTTTCCAAACAAATTTGTACTGCGATCAGATCTGAATAAAGGCCATTGTACGGAGAAGGAATAGTCAGATAATATACATGACACTGCAAAGCGATCAAAGTTTAAGTGTTTGCACACGTGCAAATTGTGCTCCCCATAGTGTGCACACACTGAACTATTTAAAAAAAAAGTGGAATTTGTTCAAAAATGTCTTATAGTGTATACCCGAATTTATCATGACAATCTGTTCCTGCATATGGCTCCTGGCTGGCTGCGTTGTTCCTGCACATGGCTTGCGGCTGGCAGTGATGTCTGGCTGCAGTGTTCCTGCACATAGCTCCCGGCTGGTAGTGACGTCTGGCTGCGCTGTTCATGCACATCGTTGCGACTGGCAGTGACATCTGGCTATACCGTTCCTGCATATGGCTCCCGGCTGGCAGTGAAGTCTGGCTGTGCCGTTCCTGCATATGGTTCCCGGCTGGCAGTGAAGTTTGGCTGTGCTGTTCCTGTACATGGCTCCTGGGTGGCTGTCTTGTTCTTGCACCGGGCTACCAGCTGGCAGTAAAATCTGGCTGCTCTGTTCCTGCACATTGCTCCCGGCTGGTAGTGACGTCTGGCTGCGCTGTTCATGCACATCGTTGCAACAGCAGTGACATCTGGCTGTGCCGTTCCTGCATATGGCTCCCGGCTGGCAGTGAAGTCTGGCTGTGCCGTTCCTGCACATGCCTCCCGGCTTGCAGTGATGTCTGGATGTGCTGTTTCTGCACATGGCACCCAGCTGGCTGTGTTGTTCTTGCACATGGCTCCTGGCTGGCTGCAATGTCTGGCTGTGCTGTTCCTGCAGAGCCTTATACAGAACCTGGCACCAACAGTATGCCCTATATGAGCCTTATACAGAACCTGGCACCAACAGTATGCCCTATATGAGCCTTATATACAGAACCTGGAAGGACCCGTGATGCAAACACCAGGCCTGGTGTATGGAGGGGACTCACCGATCTCCTGCAGGTCTGGTCCGCTCACCCCGTCATCACTCAGAAGCTCATTCACTTTGGTAACAATCCAACCAAACATACGTGAGTAAACCACACGGGCGATGGAGTCCCTGGCATCTGCGGGGAGAGGTGCAGCACAAGTTACCAAAGGAGGAGAGGGTCACAGTATAAGTTACGAAAAAGAAGAAGACGAGGGAAAAAAGAAGAAGCCAACAAGGGAAAAAAGAAGACGACGACGAGGGAAAAAAGAAGACGCAGTCTAGGGGAAAAAAAGAAGACGCAGACGAGGGAAAAAAGAAGACGAGGGAAAAAGAAGACGACAACGAGGGGGAAAAAAGAAGACGACGACGGATAAAAGAAGAAGATGATGAGGGGAAAAAAGAAGACGCAGACGAGGGAAAAATGAAGACGACGACGACGATGAGGGAAAAAAGAAGAAGACGACGAGGGAAAAAAGAAGAAGACGGCGAGGGAAAAAAGAAGAAGACGGCGAGGGAAAAAAGAAGAAGACGGCGAGGGAAAAAAGAAGAAGACGGCGAGGGAAAAAAGAAGAAGACGGCGAGGGAAAAAAGAAGAAGACGGCGAGGGAAAATGAAGAAGACGACGACGAGGGAAAAAAGAAGACGAGGGAAAAAAGAAGACGACAACGAGGGGAAAAAAAGAAGACGACGACGGATAAAAGAAGATGATGATGAGGGGAAAAAAGAAGACGCAGACGAGGGAAAAATGAAGAAGAAGACGACGATGAGGGAAAAAAGAAGAAGACGACGACGAGGGAAAAAAGAAGAAGACGGCGAGGGAAAAAAGAAGACGACGGCGAGGGAAAAAAGAAGACGACAACGAGGGGAAAAAAAGAAGACGACGACGGATAAAAGAAGAAGATGATGAGGGGAAAAAAGAAGACGCAGACGAGGGAAAAATGAAGACGACGACGAGGGAAAGAAGAAGACGACGACGAGGGAAAAAAGAAGACGAGGGAAAAAAGAAGACGAGGGAAAAAAGAAGACGACAACGAGGGGAAAAAAAGAAGACGACGACGGATAAAAGAAGAAGATGATGAGGGGAAAAAAGAAGACGCAGACGAGGGAAAAATGAAGACGACGACGAGGGAAAGAAGAAGACGACGACGAGGGAAAAAAGAAGACGAGGGAAAAAAGAAGACGAGGGAAAAAAGAAGACGAGGGAAAAAAGAAGACGACAACGAGGGGAAAAAAAGAAGACGACGGCGGATAAAAGAAGAAGATGATGAGGGGAAAAAAGAAGACGCAGACGAGGGAAAAATGAAGACGACGAGGGAAAAAAGAAGACGGCGAGGGAAAAAAGAAGACGACGGCGAGGGAAAAAAGAAGAAGACGGCGAGGGAAAAAAGAAGAAGACGGCGAGGGAAAAAAGAAGAAGACGGCGAGGGAAAATGAAGAAGACGACGACGAGGGAAAAAAGAAGACGAGGGAAAAAAGAAGACGACAACGAGGGGAAAAAAAGAAGACGACGACGGATAAAAGAAGATGATGATGAGGGGAAAAAAGAAGACGCAGACGAGGGAAAAATGAAGAAGAAGACGACGATGAGGGAAAAAAGAAGACGACGACGAGGGAAAAAAGAAGACGACGACGAGGGAAAAAAGAAGAAGACGGCGAGGGAAAAAAGAAGACGAGGGAAAAAAGAAGACGACAACGAGGGGAAAAAAAGAAGACGACGACGGATAAAAGAAGAAGATGATGAGGGGAAAAAAGAAGACGCAGACGAGGGAAAAATGAAGACGACGACGAGGGAAAGAAGAAGACGACGACGAGGGAAAAAAGAAGACGAGGGAAAAAAGAAGACGAGGGAAAAAAGAAGACGACAACGAGGGGAAAAAAAGAAGACGACGACGGATAAAAGAAGAAGATGATGAGGGGAAAAAAGAAGACGCAGACGAGGGAAAAATGAAGACGACGACGAGGGAAAGAAGAAGACGACGACGAGGGAAAAAAGAAGACGAGGGAAAAAAGAAGACGAGGGAAAAAAGAAGACGAGGGAAAAAAGAAGACGAGGGAAAAAAGAAGACGACAACGAGGGGAAAAAAAGAAGACGACGACGGATAAAAGAAGAAGATGATGAGGGGAAAAAAGAAGACGCAGACGAGGGAAAAATGAAGACGACGAGGGAAAAAAGAAGACGACGAGGGAAAAAAGAAGACGACAACGAGGGGGAAAAAAAGAAGACAACGGATAAAAGAAGAAGAAGATGAGGGGAAAAAAGAAGACGACAACGAGGGGGAAAAAAAGAAGACGACGGATAAAAGAAGAAGATGAGGGGGAAAAAGAAGACGCAGACGAGGGAAAAAAAAGACGACGACGAGGGAAAAAAGAAGACGACGACGAGGGAAAAAAGAAGACGACGACGAGGGAAAAAAGAAGACGAGGGAAAAAAAAGAAGACGACGACGGATAAAAGAAGAAGAAGATGAGGGGAAAAAAGAAGACGAGAAGAGCAAAGGACGAAGAAGAAGAAGACAAGGAAGATGACGAAGACGATGAAGACAAAGACTAAGAAGGAGGAGGAATAGGAGGAGGAGAAAGGAGAAACACACTGTAACATGCCATTTCTTACGCAGATACAGCAGCAGTCACTCACTGAATAGAAGCATGCTGCATATCACTGCCATCAACAGAAGCTGTTTGTGCATCCGTTTGGCAAATAAGGCGATATTTAATGGAAAGTCACAAAGACAATTCCTGGTGCTGCAGAGTCACTCAGAGCTCATACCTTATGTATAACACCACTTGTATCACATGGAGGATAGATGTAGGTGGACAAATCTGTACAGTATATCCCATTATACGAAACCAATGACTTCAGGGCAGGACCTGGCCAATCACTTACCCTCCGCTTGTTGTTTGCTGTGTAATCTCCGGATGGATTCCCCACGTGTTAAAGATATTGTGCAGACCAAACAGCTTATCAGATCTTCTGCCTGCACCCCAAACTGCCCCTAGAAGAACGGTGTTAGAAAGACATTTGAGACGTTTACCAAGTACAATGTGATAACAGTGAACAAAGGGAGTTGGCTTGTAAAGAGCTGAATTGGGTCTGAGGACTGATAATGCGGCTCGGCACATGTGTATATGTGTATATGTGGATATACGCATGTGCAGGGCCACTATGCAAATGCCTTTGTAGACTTTCACAGAGGAGGAGGTGGGAAGGAGGCGGACAGGGGGCTGGTGCCTGGAGACTCCCAGCGTTTCCTGGGAGTGCCCGCATAAACGGAAAAATGGTGGGCGTCCCCATGTGAACACAAGCGTTCTGAAGCCTGCACATGACGTCAGTGCCTGCCCTGTTCTCGGCTATTTGCAAAGCAAATAAAAGTCAGTATAGACGGAGTTATTTGCAAACGGGGAAAAACATTCAAGGGGGTATATACTGTTTATCAGAAGGAAGAGGGAGCTGGAATGATACATTACAGAGTGACATTAGGATAGAAATATATATATATATATATATATATATATATATATATATATATATATATATATATATATATATATATATATATATATATATATATAATTCTGCAGATCCTCCATGGAGTTTGTTTGTCCGATTACCATTGCGATCAAACGATCAGCAGACATAATTCAGATTTCTGCCGACATTGGGTGGCTGTACTTAACAAATGTTCTATGGAATTGATACTATTGGTCATAAGGAGTCCACTAGAGTCATGGAGGAGGCCAAGTGAAAAATGTTACATCTTAAATCCAATGCCTTATAAGTTTTGACAGAGGATAGCAACCAAGATTGGCTTGATAAATTAAAAACCAGCATTGGTAATTACAAGAAAGAACTCATCAAATGCCAATTTAGGATGAGATGTCAAAAGGACCCTGAATGAAAATACCTCCACACAAGTGAGAATGACAACAGCTCTGCTAGACCCCCTTTAGGAGTGACTACATGTACAGACACAGGAGGCACTACACCCGCTGTAGTGGTCAAAGCGAAAGGTGGACAAAAATGTACCTATAAAAAGTCAATCTAATCATGAATTTATCAGACTATGCCCTTTCAGAAAATTAGAAAAAATCTTTTAAAACAGAGGACTCATTTGTGCAGACACCACTACAAAGAATTTTACTAGAAGTCGACCCCATGGAAATTTAAAATTGAAGGGATATTTTTTTTTTGCATTCTTCTAACTCACAGGATACGGAACAAGTTCATCCGTTTAAGAGGAAATCCACTCTTGAAACGCAAAGTTTTAATCCCTCCATTAGATGCCACAGTCGTCTGTTGGAGAACGCATTTATTGAAAGTGCTAAAAATCAACAAAAGTGTTAATAACCTCACCGCAACCGAAAATGGGAGATATGGTAAAACCTACCTTAGGTTAACTCCCTTTTGGTTCCTGGGCACACAGGTTTAAAAATCGGGGTTGTAGGCGGAACCGGAGGACTGGGCACCAGTTCTCCAAAGCTTTGGGCTTCCCATCATGCCTGGCTCCTCTCCCCTATAACCCCGCCTCCATGCTAGGACAGTCAGTTTATTTAAAAATCCCCAGCAGGAAGCAGAAGAGGACAAAAGACAAAATACAGGCACAGTATATGTTCACTCATACAAGAGGAAAGAGGACAGAATACCAAAGTCACATGCCCAACATACATCAGGTGTACCAGGGTGGGAGCCCTGTGGTCCAAGGAACCTTGAAGAATTTAACCAAAGTTAAGTTTTACCATAACTCCCATTTTCCTCTTCAGGGTTCCTGGGTCCCACAGGGTTAACTTCAGGGATGTCCCAAAGCAGTATATGAATGGTGGGTAGACACCTGAGGGACAGTAGAACTTAGCGCCTGAACGCAGCATCTTGGGAAGTAAAAGTATCAAAGGCATAGTACCTCAGAAATGTGTGGACCGAGGACCATGTTGCTGCCATACACAGCTGTTCAGCAGAAGCACTACGACGAGCAGCCCACAAAGGACCAACCGACCTTGTGGAATGTGCAGAAATTGAAGAAGGCAACGGTAAGTTAGCCTTTTCATAAGGCTGTGTGATGGCCACCTAATCCAGCGAGCCAGAGCCTGTTTGTGAGCAGGCCACACTCTTTTGTGGATTCCGTCCACTGTACATAGATTTTAAGAGCCTGCACAACTCTCTCTGCACATGTTACATCAGCCCCACCTGCAGTGCATATGGTTTTGGCCATTAGAGAGTTATTGTGCCTTTCCGAGTGAATCAGAATAACCCCCTTAGTGCTGGGACCACTATTTCCTGGTTGACATGGAATTTTGAGACTATCTTTGGAAGGTAGGAAGGTTTTGTCTGCAGAAAAGCCCTGTCACAATGGAATATCAGAAAAGGGGAACAACAGGTGGAAGCCCCCAAATATGATCTCCTCTCTCCTAGCTAAAGCAAAGGACTACAGAATGGAGACTACAGATGGAGCAGGTCTTATTGTTGCTGGCGAATCACCAGCAGCATGTTGCTGGTGATCCGCCAGCAACACGGCGCTCCATCTAACTGAGACGCGATGCAATCCTTTCCGCCTCCCGCTTCAGGGGGCTGCGGGGACCCGGTGTAGACACCGGGCGACCGCCGGCAGCACCGTCGGAAGGGGACGCGCGTGCACCTCGTGTGTGCGCGCGCGGCGCAGGGGATAGCGGCTGGCGTCGCCATCCCCTGGATAGATAAGTCCCGCTCCATCTGTACCTTGGCAGTGAGCCACTATAATTCTACCAAATTTAAAGGTTCTAATGGTGGTTTTGAGAGAGCTTCTAGAACCACTGACAAATCCCAAGGAGCCACTGGAGGGTATATGGTTGTTGAATCCGGTAATGTAGCCAATTGTCTCTGGAACGACGGAACCAGAGCAGATTTCTTCCAATTTATAAGCCATCCGTGAGTCTAAGAAATCCTTCGTCAGCTGAAGGTGTTTTAACAGGGTCTCCTGTGAGCTGGCTAGATTCAAGAGATCGTCCAGATATGGGATGACCCTGAATCCCTGATGTCTTAGGGAGGCTGTCATGACTGCCATAACCTTTGTGAAAATCCTTGGTGCCGTGGTCAACCCAAATGGGAGGGCTTGGTACGGATAGTGTTAAAGTAGTATGGCAAACCACAAGAAACGTTGGTGAGACTGAGTAATGGGGATATGCAGGTATGCATCCTGAATGTCCAGGGATACCATGTAGTCCCCTGGTTCTATTGCAATTACAATGGACCATAGTGTCTCCATGCGGAACTTTGACACCTTCACAAACTTGTTTAGTGATTTGAGGGTTTAGTCTAGGCCTGAAAGATCCGTTGGGTACCAAAAACAGCGTCGAATAATACCCTTGACCTCACTGTTGAGGTACTGATACAATCACTTTGGATTGTAGCAGGCAGGCCCTCTTTTTTAGATCTTCCGGGTAGTTTGTCTGGAAAAACTGTTGAAGGGGGCGTAAATTGAAGGACATGAAGTACCCATGGATCACCACTTCTCTCACCCAGACATTGAATGTAGACCTGAGCCATTCTTCTACGAAGAAGAGAAGTCAGCAACCCCCCCCCCCCCCCCCACCCTGGGATGCCCCAGAGGGAGGCCTGCACCGTCAGGCTGTGGGCTTGTCAGGCTTAGGAGTTGCCTGCCTAGTTGCCCAGGGTTGTCTGGTCTTGGGATTGACTGACTTGGCTTGTCCTGTCTGTCTGTCAAACAACTGTCCCATACTTTTCCTGGAGGGATGAAGGGGTGAAAAGTAGTAACTTTTGGGCCCTGGAGTCGGTGCCTTCTCTACAGATAGGAATACCGCCCGTATGGCGGTTATGAGTTCAGGGACAATAACCTTAGTGGTCATTACCTCCTCAGTGTCAGGTTCCCCACCTGAGGTGTCTGCCCTATCGTCCTCAGCTCCCCACCTTGATCATCAGGGTCGACTGAGATGACGTCGGCTTTTTAGGCCTTTTTGAACCCTGTGCAGGGGAAGGCAGTGCCTTTTGAGCTGCTAGGTACTGCGTCAAGGACAGCATGGTGTCCGACAGTGAATTAACCCATGGCAGAGTTACTTGCATCACCGGTGCTTGTGGCAGAGGCGCGGGACCCATAACGGGTGTCAGCCTATCCACTAAAGTACCCAGAAACTGAGTAAAAGCTGCCCAAGGAGGCTGTTGGGCTTGCTAGATAGTCGGTTAGATTTACACGCATAACTCTCTGAGGCACTTATGTATTATATAGCTTCCCTTCTGGACTTGTAACTTGGTGGGACTGCTATGGTATTACTGGTGCCTGTCCTTGTGTTTCCCTCCTATATCCCTATAGATTGTAAGCTTGCAGCAGGGCCCTCTAACCCCCAAGTCTGTCTGTTGTTACCCAGTTTGTTTTATCACTGCCTACTATTGTAAAGCGCAACGGAATCTGCTGCGCTATATAAGACACTGTAACGGAATCTGCTGCACTATATAAGACGCTGTAACGGAATCTGCTGCCCTATATAAGACACTGTAACGGAATCTGCTGCGCTATATAAGACACTAACGGAATCTGCTGCGCTATATAAGACACTGTAACGGAATCTGCCGCGCTATATAAGACACTGTAACGGAATCTGCTGCGCTATATAAGACGCTGTAACGGAATCTGCTGCACTATATAAGACGCTGTAACGGACTCTGCTGCGCTATATAAGACGCTGTAACGGAATCTGCTGCGCTATATAAGACGCTGTAACGGAATCTGCTGCGCTATATAAGACACTGTAACGGAATCTGCCGCGCTATATAAGACACTGTAACGGAATCTGCTGCGCTATATAAGACACTGTAACGGAATCTGCTGCGCTATATAAGACACTGTAACGGAATCTGCTGCGCTATATAAGACACTGTAACGGAATCTGCCGCGCTATATAAGACGCTGTAACGGAATCTGCCACGTTATATAAGAACCTGTAACGGAATCTGCTGCGCTATATAAGACGCTGTAACGGAATCTGCTGCCCTATATAAGACACTGTAACGGAATCTGCCGCGCTATATAAGACGCTGTAACGGAATCTGCTGCGCTATATAAGAAACTGTAACGGAATCTGCTGCCCTATATAAGACGCTGTAACGGAATCTGCTGCACTATATAAGAACCTGTAACGGAATCTGCTGCGCTATATAAGAACCTGTAACGGAATCTGCTGCGCTATATGAGACACTGTAACGGAATCTGCCGCGCTATATAAGACACTGTAACGGAATCTGCCGCGCTATATAAGACGCTGTAACGGAATCTGCTGCGCTATATAAGAACCTGTAACGGAATCTGCCGCGCTATATAAGACACTGTAACGGAATCTGCTGCGCTATATAAGACGCTGTAACGGAATCTGCTGCGCTATATAAGACACTGTAACGGAATCTGCTGCGCTATATAAGACGCTGTAACGGACTCTGCTGCGCTATATAAGAACCTGTAACGGAATCTGCTGCGCTATATGAGACACTGTAACGGAATCTGCTGCACTATATAAGACACTGTAACGGAATCTGCCGCGCTATATAAGACGCTGTAACGGAATCTGCTGCGCTATATAAGACACTGTAACGGAATCTGCTGTGCTATATAAGACACTGTAACGGAATCTGCCGCGCTATATAAGACGCTGTAACGGAATCTGCTGCGCTATATAAGACGCTGTAACGGAATCTGCTGCGCTATATAAGACACTGTAACGGAATCTGCTGCGCTATATAAGACGCTGTAACGGACTCTGCTGCGCTATATAAGAACCTGTAACGGAATCTGCTGCGCTATATGAGACACTGTAACGGAATCTGCTGCGCTATATAAGACACTGTAACGGAATCTGCCGCGCTATATAAGACGCTGTAACGGAATCTGCTGCGCTATATAAGACACTGTAACGGAATCTGCTGCGCTATATAAGACACTGTAACGGAATCTGCCGCGCTATATAAGACGCTGTAACGGAATATGCTGCGCTATATAACACACTGTAACGGAATCTGCTGCGCTATATAAGACACTGTAACGGAATCTGCTGCGCTATATAAGACACTGTAACGGAATCTGCTGCGCTATATAAGACGCTGTAACGGAATATGCTGCGCAATATAACACACTGTAACGGAATCTGCTGCGCTATATAAGACACTGTAACGGAATCTGCTGCGCTATATAAGACACTGTAACGGAATCTGCTGCGCTATATAAGACACTGTAACGGAATCTGCTGCGCTATATAAGACACTGTAACGGAATCTGCTGCGCTATATAAGAAACTGAAATCAATAAGCAATTAAGTGATAGGGATGTTTATAAAAAGATCTCCAGTGACCCCAAAATATTGTATAAAAAAATAAATTCATCACATCTTGAATAATTCATTAAAAGACAGTATCAGCAATAAGATAACTCACAGAGCATTGCAAATATATTAACCAGTGGTTCCTTTACTGTATAGTCTTCCCAAAATATACAAGAATCCAACATGTCCTCTGGACTGACCCATAATTTCAGCCAGAAACTCTTTACAACGTAATTGCCAAGTGCACAGATTACTGGCTTCAACTAGCAATACAGGCTGAAGGTACGTACTTACAGGATCTGTCTCCAGTCTGTACACAAATATCCCCCACAATGAGGGTTTGAAATCAGTGGAGACACTATTGTTGGACAACCAAAATTACAAAGGACCATTTATTGAATTCCTGCTGATAATATTGGAAAAAAACTTTAACTCGAAAATGTCTTCTTCTATAGCGGTGAATATTATTTTCTACAAAAAATGGGGTGTGCTATTAGGAGCAAAGCAGCCCTGACGTTTGCGAACGCGAACGTTTGAGGTGGAAAAAAGGTTGTTCTTAATTAATCCAAAGATGCAATATATTGGGTTTAATAAAAAAAAGGGATACAGGAGACTCAATACAGTTCAACCTTTCGATTTATTCAACTGACATCAGGAACAGGTAAGATGCATGTGGTACAAAGGTTAATATACAGTGAGGAGGCAGTGGCCTCCTGTAAAACATTGTGGTGATGATTGCTGACGTCATCAGGGGTGGACGAGTTACCCCCATATGGTTCAAAACAATCAATAAAACTATTTTTGTGCAAGTCATGAGACAAAGGGTGCGCAAATTACAAAGCATAGTTTCCATGTCAGGGACCACCCACTCGGAGTATACGGATGAATACAAAACCGCCCACCCAGAGTATTTATATATTATGCAATAGTGTACCAAGGGCTGCAACTTTTAAAAATATAAATAAAAAACACACTTCAATATCACCAAATGTGAATACATACACTGAATATACAGGTGAGAAAGTGATAAATATAGACACTCCCAATGTGTGTGGTGGCTGCAAACAGTTCTCTGGGTTTTCCGTTTTTTTTCCCGATGAACTTTATACTAAATGTTTATCGGTGATGGAACTTTGCGCCTTCAGTGTCAAAGCATAGGTGATAGGATTCCTCAAATTAATGTTCTATAAGCATAACAAATGACATGATGCATGAGAGCATATAGCAGTATCTTTGGCATGATGCTTCCTCCTGGTGTTCTTCAGGGTCAGCAATTGGTACACTCGTGAAGCGATGTGGTATGTATAGAAATGTAAAGTATCAGTACACACACTTATTATATAAAGTGACTTTTGTGCCAGTATATATATATATATATATATATATATATATATATATATATATATACACACACACATACACATATACAGAAAGGGGCGCTTCATGGTGCAGATAACACTTTTAATTTCTGGGGAATGTAAATTCACTCCAATGAACTCGTACCAAAAAATTCCACAGTGAGGGCTGGTAACATGATTTTACATAAAATACCAGGGCAAACTGCTCCACTGCCAGGTCCTTGGTTGTCAGGATGCTGAAGGACGCTTAGCGCTGGCTTGCGCCGCCATGTGTGGACACTGTAGGACTCCTAGGACTTTTGCAAAAAAAAATAATCACACCAGGCTGTGGGTCTTGGTTGTCCGACGTTTACTCCTTTTTCAAGAACAATTGCATACAATCACAATAGTGTACATACACCAGTAGTGTTCATTCTAGCACCCGCTATTTTTTAAACCCATGCAGTTCCTCTTCCCTGCCTGGGGTGTTTCTGTCTGCTGTTTCTAGCACTGGTCTGGTTTGCATATCAGTGCTGATATACAGACCACACTGTGCTAGAAGCACTACAGCAGGCAGTGACACCCCAGGCAGGGAAGAGGAACTGCATGGGTTTAAAAAATAGCGGGTGCTAGAATGAACACTACACCAGTTAAATACAGGAGTGAACATGTATTAAGGTGCCCCCGCCCCTGAAGGCCCACCCACAGCCGCACACTCCCTGTCGTGTCACCTGGTTACATCGTACCCTCACCTGTGTCCCCCCGATACTCATGCCCAATTGCTGCGGTGTCCATCCAGCAGGGTGTCATTGCGGTGGATGGCGTGAGTCTGGCACTCTTGGATAATGTCTCATTGCCGCTGTCAGATCGCTACGCCCCCTGCTGAGGTGTCCAGCGGTCAACGTTCGGACAGCAGCAATGAGACATCATCCAAGGGTGCCAGAATCTCTCTCTCTATCTATCTATCTATCTATCTATATATATAGAGAACAGAAAAAGAGGGCACTCACCGATCGTTGAATAAAACGTGAAAAAAGATTTATTGTTGCTCACATGACAGGGCTAACGTTTCGGTCTTATCCAAGACCTTTGTCAAAGCCAAGCATAATGTAAAGGAGGTCCTTCCACCATGAACAGACAATTCATACTGGCCACCAAAGCGGTATATATACCTGTTCTACATCACATGGTATACTGAGTGACCAATCACAGCTATCTAACATAAAAGTCATATGTCCCAACAACCTGCTGGTTTATAAACATAATAATAAGCTTAGTGACAAAGCGGTTAAGCTATCAGGTAAACTGGCATGAGGTGTATTATAAGGAGAAGTAGATAAAATGGTACTTATGTAATATCTGGGCTTCCGTTTTTCTTATGAGACCGCATCCCCTCGCGGGGCTCGCTGTGCTCACCACGCTTCGGGCACGGTGGCTCGCTGCGCTCGCCACACTATATAAAATCAACTCCATGCGTAGTTGGATAGTAAGGGTATGAAAAAATAAGGGGGCATTTAACATGGGAGCCCAGATAATACATAAGTACCGATAAAATTAGTTATAAACATCAAATGCCGCGAAACCGGAAGTGCCGTGCATTCCATACTGTTGGAACGCACGCCCGGTACCGGAAGTGCCATAGCATCCATAGTTAAAGCGTCATGTACAATACCAAGCCGATGCAGGGGAGTGGGGCAGTTCTCACTTTTGTGAGGACATTTAGACAACAGCCGTTCGACTTTGAGGTTGAATTATATCCAGGGTTCGCAAATACTCGCTATACCGAGTATTTTACCCACTTTGGAGCACCAGGGACTCATTTTTTATTCCCGCCGTGTTAATATGTGTGACAAGGGCAGAGGGATCTATTTCCCCCTCAGTTGTGATGCGACCGTGGAGTTACGGGCTCTTCATAATCTGCTGGGCGCAAAAATGAAAGGGTCCCTGTCACCGCAGAGTCATAGGCAGCAGTGCACGGAAGCCGCGTAAGCTGGCTCCTGCACTGTGCCTCAACAACAGATGGCTGGAGCCAACACCAGAAGCAGCTGCTGAGCAGGGGAACAGAACTGCGGCTGGTGTGAGGACGGAGCACGAGGAACTGAAACCAGCATTGGGGGCCAGAACCAGGGAGGTGTGACAGCGAGGACATAACAGACCCGAGAAGGAAGTAGAGGTAAGAGGGGTGCATGGTCCATTTAGCATGGTGCTTGGCTGTGTCATGTAAGGGGATTTATTGCTACCAGGACTCGGGCTGCAGACTTCCCTCCTCCTCTCCTACCTCGTGGTGCTGCTCTCTTGTGTGTCACTCTCACCTCCTCCAGGCTCTGAGTGCTGGTTGTTATTGGCCCACTTGCCCCCTTCTCCCCTCACTGCACGGCTGGCAGAGAGGCTCCAGCTCACCAATTAACTCTTAACAGGCAGAGCTGCCTGTAGGAGAGGAGCCTATAGACTGTGCTACCCTATCCCTCCTGTTCCTGCTGCCATTACTTGTACAATCCTGATTGGTGCAGCACAGGTGTCCCTATTCCTTTCTAGTATACGTGTATCTTGCTTTATGTGAGTAGGCAAATTTCCAGTTGATTACCCCCCCCCCAACCCACAATAGTTATAGTTTTGGGGTGCCCAAATCTATGTTTGCTTACCAAAAAAAAAATAGGCTCAGGCTGGCCCTTGGCGCAGGGTATATGCCATATGGATGAGAGGAGGAGGCTTCTGTATGTGCCATGCTGGGGAAGGGGAGAGGAGGCTTTATGCCCTTGGGACCCAGAAAAGGTCAAGTAGGACCCCGATTTTTGTAAGTGAGGGGTCCCAGGGACCCATAATTTTGGCGGGTTTTCATGATCACGGATATCATTTCCAAAGATTGTTAAAATTAAAGGATTATTTTAACAAACACCCCTCGCCTGACTGTAATATAAATCTGTTTAAACCCAAAAGTAGTTTTGATCCGCCATGCTTAAATCCATCTATAGATACATTCTTTAGACTGGTAAAAAGGGATACATTATCCTATATGAAAAAACAAAAAATCTCTTACTATAATCTTACCAGGGATGAAAATAAGGCTGTCAGTACTCTACAGGATAATACCACTACAACAATAAGACCAGCAGATAAGGGGGGGGGGGGGGATTATATTGATGAAATTAAATGACAACTCTCTGACCAAACCTGCTATAAACCCCTTACTTATGACCCCGCCTACAACTATAAAAAGGAGGTAAATCCCGTTATTAAACTAGGCCTCTGTAATGGTTGGATTGACGAATCCACGTCATCTTTCTTGACACAAGTACACCCTAGTACTACCTAAAGTCCATAAAACCTTAGCACGACCCCCAGGTAGACCTATTGTGTCCTCCCGTGGCTTCATTTGCCAGCCATTATCTCAGTTCATAGATTTTTGGCTCCAGCCCATTGTCCAGAATACCGCTTATTATTTGAAGGATACCACAGACTTCATTGTAAAATTGAAAGATCTAGGAATACTTATTGAATCGGCACTGATGGTGACACTCGATGTTTCGAGTTTGTACACCAATATCAGACATAGAGATGGTCTTGACGCAGTGAGGAGTCTCGTGTCTGCCAGCCCGTATTACACAGGTCCAAATGTTAACTATTTACTTTTGCTTATGGAAAGGTGTTAAATAAGAATTATTTTCTTTTTTGAAAACTCCTTTTTTTTTTGCAAGTACAAGGTACAGCAATGGGGTCTAATATGGCCCCAGCACATGCAAACTTGTTTATGCACATGTTTGAGAAGCAGAATATTATGAGTAATGCACTTTTTCCATCCCACATTTTGTTTTATGTTAGATTTATAGATGATCTACTTTTAATTTGGACTGGCGGCTCTGAACTCCTTACTCAGTTTGTCGATCACCTCAATTCATTGGAATCTACCATTAGATTTGCCATGTCGTTCAGTGCAGTTACCATGAATTTTCTTGAGGTTTGTGTTAATAATCATGAAGGTATACTGTCTACCAACTTATACAGAAAGCCAACAGACAAGAATACTGTTCTTTTTGCTGATAGCTTCCATCCTGTGCCCCTCAAAAACGGCTTGCCCCTCTCCCAATTAATGTGAGTTGTGCGCATAACATCATCACCTAGTGATGCTAGGGTTACGCTCCATGAGATGGGAGCATGATTTAAGAAGAGGGGTTATTTAGATACTGAAATAGACTAAGCTATAGCCTATTGTGAAGAACTTCCACAAGAACAACTACTATTACGGTCTGCTGTTAAGAGTGATAAGTACAGGATTACATTTGTTTCCACCTATTCTATCGCTTCTAAAAGAATTAAGAAAGCCGTTTTGAGGCACTGGCACATCATTCAAACTCATGAGGTACTGGGACATGTATATCAATCCAATCCCAGATTATGTTACAAGAAAAGTAACCACCTCAAGAGTATCATAGCGAAATCTGATTTGACAAAAGCCAGAGCCTCAAATTGGCTTACACCCAAGAAGGGATCCTTTAAATGTGCTAAATGTGTGAACTGCCAGTATATGATAGTGGGTAGTCATTTTGTTGACCCATTGACATCTAAATTGTATGAGATCAAGTTTAAATTTAATTGTGACAGTAAATATATAATATATGCGATTCTCTGTCCATGTAACAAAATTTATATCGGCAAGACGATTCGCACTGCAAAGGAGAGAATAGGGTTACATCGTTCTTCGATTAAGAAGGCAATGTTTAAAATTGATCTCGATACACCTCCGGTAGCGAAACATTTTGTGGCCCATGGTCACACTCTTAAAGACTTTCGGTTTCAACCCATCAATCACATCCCAACGTTACGGAGGGGTGGTGACCGTGGGAAACTTTTACTACAAAAATAATGTTTTTGGATTAGCCAATTATCCTCCATGTCCCCGTTGGGTTTAAATGAGGAATTTTCCCTCAATTGTTTTTTGTAAGCATTTATATCTGTATTATGATGTTTGTATCTGTATTAAGTTTATTTTCTAATTGTGTTCATTGTAAACCAGGTATATGAGCCATAGCAATTTAGAACTACATATTGACACTTGTGATCGCTATTGCTCTATTCATTTATTGGTACTGACACAGACTGGCATACTACCAAGTACGTAACCAGTGTCTAATAACCTAGTAAAAATGGGTGCACAATTGGTCTCATAGGCCCTTATTCTGATCGGTGCAGATTTCTCCGCATGCGCTCGTCCCGCCGATGGTGATCGTCTGCGCATGTGCAGAGGTCACTCTGCGCATGTGCAGGCGATTTCGCCGCACGTATTCTTGACACGCCGCACAGGGGGCGTAGAGGGGCGTGAGGGGCTACTTAGCCTCATTACCCTATGCATACGCCCCGCGTTTCATGGGCGTTCCCATGCAAACGCGGGGCGTATGCATGGTAATGAGGCCGTGACGCGTGTGTAGGGGCGGGCATCTGACATCGCCGGATGTCAGCTGCCCGCCCCCATACATGATTTCACACGGACAAGTGTCCGTGTGGTCTTGTGTGGCGGGACCTGGTGGAGCGTGCGGCCCTGCATTCGATGTTCGGCGACCATCGAATGCAGGGGCTGCTCCCAAGACGGAGGAGGCGTATCCCCGTCCAATTTCATGCGGATCGCCACATATCCGCGTACGGACGGAGGTGGCGATCCGTATGGAAGGCGGGGATTCGCCTGCACGGTCGTGGCCGCATATTCTGATCGGGCCGCACCGATCAGAATAAGGCCCATAGTGAAGCGGTAGCAGATACTTAGTGTGTTTGCTGCTGTCTGACACTTAAAACCGGCGACCAGTGACGCGTCGCCATGGTTACACACGCGTTGATGGGCTCAGAACCTATCATGCATCTAGTTACCGGGTGATGACGTCATTGGCAGGAGTTGTTGTTGGTCTCCTTGGTGATCGCTGCTGGGGCCGGCGGAAGCCGTGTCACGCAGTGTACCACGTGGGGGCCTTGACAGCTCTACACCCTATCAGATGGTACAGGAAGTGACGCGCCAGTACTGGCGGAGGCTGGACTGGACGCTTGCTTCGTTATGATACACACATGTGATCAAAGGTGATTGCATTAATCACAAATGTACATCTTTATTGCTAGTGCTATATATACCTGGCCATTTGGGCTGGTCAGGTGTGCTCCTGATGACGGAACTTCATTCCGAAACAGCTGTCAAGCATACCTGACTATGCCTCTATATCAGGGCTGGGCAACACCGGCCCTCCAGATGTTAATGAACCACACATCCCAGCATGCCTTGCATCAGTTTCAGCATGGCCACATAGCAAAACTAATGCAAAGCATCCTGGGATGTGTAGTTCATTAACATCTGGAGGGCCGGTGTTGCCCAGCCCTGCTCTATATGCAGTACCTTCATGTCATCATGCTGTCTTTCTGCCGTCAAGTATGTGGAAGCCTTGAGTTCTTATCGCATGGAATGTACCTGCTATTCATGATGAACTTTTTTTTACATAAAACTCTTTTTGCATCTTTGAAGTGGTTGTGCCTGCCTCTAATTATTGCTGGATTGGAACCCTTACAATCAGCATTTGGGTGCCTGTGCCACATAAGGGTTCCAATCCAGCAATAATTAGAGGCAGGCACAACCACTTCAAAGATGCAAAAAGAGTTTTATGTAAAAAAAGTTCATCATGAATAGCAGGTACATTCCATGCGATAAGAACTCAAGGCTTCCACATACTTGACGGCAGAAAGACAGCATGATGACATGAAGGTACTGCATATAGAGGCATAGTCAGGTATGCTTGACAGCTGTTTCGGAATGAAGTTCCGTCATCAGGAGCACACCTGACCAGCCCAAATGGCCAGGTATATATAGCTCGCCACGCTTCGGGTTCACGTTGATAGTGGGGGTGGTACAGTCTCAAAAATGACATTTGGGGGCCATTGAACATGTTTGATACTAATTTCAATGCATTTGGATGCATTTCTGTAAAAAATCGCATGCGATTTTTTGCTATGCGATGGACATCATGGGAGCCGTGATTCTACACAAGTACCTATTTTTATTTTCAGATAGCATCACTCAATAACTGACGCATTTCGTCTCGCTCAGAGACTTTATCAGGGGTTTTTAGTTTACAATCTAAAAAATGTAACATACAAAGATTTTCTTTACAGTATGTCCATCACAGAATGAGATTACATACAATTGACTAAAATAATTAATTAACAACATAAAATGGAGCTTTATATTGACTTGAAAAAAGATGGAGGGACCACAGAAGAAAAGAACGTATAAAATTCACATTTAATTTGGTACTTGTTTCCTAGCATGGCGCCCATCTCGTTGATTGTATGCCTTAAGTTTAAGGCATTTAAGGCATACAATCAATGCGATGGACCCGATTAATGTTATTTTTTTTTTAAGTGAAAATCGGGTTGATCGCGGCCCATTATAATGGGCCTCGATGCGATCAACGCGATCAACCCGATTTTACATAGGTGACAATGTGAAATGGGCCAATATGGCCCATTTCACATTGAATATGGTTAAAAATTATGTTTAATGCCCTCCCCCCATTGTTAACGCCACCCCACTGTTGACGCCAACCCGAAGCGTGGCGAGCGCAGCGAGCGCGCGAGGGGCGGCGGTAAGCGTCCTCCGACCTTTTCATACCCCTACTATCCATGTCGGCATGGAGTTGATTTTATATAGTGTGGCGAGCGCAGTGAGCCACCGAGCCCGAAGCGTGGCGAGCATAGCGAGTCCCGCAAGGGGACGCAGATACCTGTGAAGGTATCTGCTGCGCACGCCACACTATATAAGATCAACTCCACGCCGACGTGGATAGTAGGGGTATGAAAAGGTCGGAGGAGGCGTAACGCCGCCCCACGCGGGCTCGCTGCGCTCGCCACGCTTCGGGTTGGCGTCAATTGTGGGGTGGCTTTAACAATGGGGGGGGAGGCATTTGAAACATGAGGGGGTTTAGTATTAAAATGGGGGGTTTTGGGGCTTTTTACATTGAAATCAATGTAAAATCGGGTCTCAGAGACCATTTTACATTGATTCCAATGTAAAAATCAGGTCGATCGCATCGCATGCGATTTGGTTGGCATGCGATGCGATCGACCCGATTTTTCCGACCCGATGCATACAATCAAAATCGGTGGCGCCGTGCTAGGAAACAAGTACCTTTAATTCTAATAAAATATATATTTAATATAAGCAGATATTATCCTTTTGTTGTTCATTTTAATCTTAATTGTAATTTTCACAAGGTACATACCTCAAATATTAATGCTTGTGCTAATCCTGAATCTGACAATTTTCTGATCTTATATATTGAGACTCCCAATTTGTGCGGCCAGCAGAAGAGTCTTTGGGCCAGTAGGCTCTAACTTCATATACTACAATTGTATATGTCACGGACCCACCGGTCGCCTGCTCCGATACGTCAATCTGAGCAGCGCCGGCCGTGACTGGGGTTCACTCAGGACACTCGGGTCCTTTCCACTGCCACCAGCCAAAACCTGATTTTAGCGCCTGAAACTGCGCAAGGGGCGGCTTGGCTCGCCCCTGACCACACAATACAAGATAACAATGGTAACGTTTTCCAGCCTTTCTCTCCTGAGGCTAATGAGTCTTAAGAACACAGAACCAGAAATGGGAATATGTATTATTTATTCCTAGAAATACTACAGAGCTTTAAACAAAATGGTTACAAGACATTACAATGATTTTAAAAGTACACACAACGATTAAATGCAAATTTCAGAGATAAAATAAAAAGAAAAAAATGACAGAACCTATCTTACACTTAAATACAGATCCTGACGTGGGGGGGTCCTCCACAAGAAATCTCTCGTCGCCTACAGCCTGTTTGCTAGACCCCCAGGTAGTGACACTGACTATAGGGAGAAAGGTCTTAGTTATACCTTGCAGACTCCCTCATCCCTCCCACCCTTGGGATTCCACTCTTTCCATGCTGAAGGAGTGTGGAAGGTCCCTGGCAATGTATCTTTGACAGTCTGCTGTTTTCAAAGTGATTGATCCTCCTTCCTTGCATAGCAGACCCACTGATAAGAGATGTGAAGGAAGGGGACAAACTCTAACCTCTTCTCCTGGACCATGGTTTATGAGGGGCCCAGATCTTATCTTACATCCTAACTCCGGAGGAGTCCACAGATGTCACACTGAGGGAATACAGGCCTCAAACTCAAACCAGGGTCACCTACAGTTTACATACAAGACATGTCCTGATTCCAATACTCACAGGAGACATAACTATTACACCAATATCAGACATACATTGACCGGACAGATAATCATAACAGGAGGCATACGTTAATTTGATCGATCACCTGATCTGATCGTTACACCTCCCCCTTTTAAAATGGCGCACAGAGGCGGTGACCCACGTCACCGTCTCATCAGTGCGCTATTAACTACATCACCTGGACAGGTAGCAGTGGTCTCTGTGCTGAGACAGACTGCCACTGATTCTGCTGAATTTGTACAAACACTTTCTTATACTTGACGTCTGTCATGGGACTACCGGACGCCATAGCCGTGGCTAGGGTGGGCAATGGGCATAGTCCCTGTCCCTCTCGCAGGAGATGGCAAACTAAAAGCACACAGGTGTCCTCGAACCCATAGTCTGTGAGCACACTGATATAGTGGGAGCTGTGTCCATCCCGGCTGGTATTGACACAGCCCACCACAGCTGTGCGTCGGACTCCTGGACACGGATTCTCCCCTGCAGCTGGCAGTTTGGCCTTACTCACTGAGATCAGTACCAGACCATTCCGCCACACCCCAAACGGCCATCCCCCTGGGACTCGTAACTCGGCACGTTTAACTATACCGCAGGTGTGGGGCATTCTCCCAGCACTATATACAGACTTAAAAATGTCTTCCCAGCACCTCTCCTGAGCTGACTGACCCCCCCTCCCCTTCACTGGGGGGAAGGTCCACTCACTCAACACCTCACACCTCATCCTTTTGTGAGGAGATTCGCCCTCTGTGTCGGTGTGTGTGAATTGTGAAGGGGGGCACGTTTCTGCAAGGGGGAATACCAGCAGGTCCTTGTCCCCTGTCTTGGGAACATCCCAGCTCAGCTTTCCTGAGGTTAATATAGCTGAGTTTACCTGTGCTTCGCGGGCCCACCCACCCTTCTGGTTACACACAGCAGCTTCCCTACTAGCCACTGGCTCTATTCCTGAAACAACCCTCTCACTGTACCCAGGGGTATCTTTCCCACTTCCCAGGTATGGGGCAGCCTGTGCAGGGTTGGTTCTCAGTTCTGCGTGGAAAGCCAAGCTTTCCATGGCAGTCCAGGACACCTTCCTGAGCCTGACCTTCCCTCCCAGACCCGCAGGTTCTGTGGCTGGGGTGGTGCCACTGAGGTTCTCAGGAGAGGCATCCGTTATCCAGTGATGCTGGAAAAATGCACTCTCGGGAGGGTTCTCAGTGTCTGGAGGTAACCCCTGCTGTGTTCCTGTATCTGTGTTTGTGTGGCTACAGTAAGGAGGGGGGTTTGGGGGGAAAGCTGCAGTAAGGGACACTCTCTCCCTATCTGACAGGTCTACAGTGCACACAGGACCCACCGGGTCACTTATTATACCTGGTACCACATTTCCCACAGTAGCGCAAGACATCACATTATCAACAGTAACATCAATATCATAACCTGGGGAGACATCCTGCAATACCTGCAAATTAGCCCGTGCATCTTCCACAACACATGGGGCCCATCCTGCTGGCTTACAATTGCACCGTGGCAAAAACGCTATATCTGGATCCCATTGTCTCTGAGCAGGAATGGGGTTATCTGAGCATGTTGTCACCAGTAACTTCTTGGCAGGTACATGCGCTGCCTGCAACCAACTCAGATCTGTCCCATTTGTGCAGTTAGCGACCCCTGGCACGATGTCACAACCAGACATCACTGGAGGAACAGGGTTAACGTCTAGCACAGCAACCTTAATGACATCACCATCAGCACTTCTACCACTGATGAGTGAGGGTGTCTCATTCCCAACTAGCTTAGGGCATTCATTTAACCCCACAAACTGGCAAGGATTACCCACTATACCCGTCTCTAACTCACCCTCCACCTCCACCGAAGGTACGGCACTATCACCGATCATCCCAGGGGCTTCACACAAAATAACAACATTGCAATGTTCAGCATGGTTACATACTACCTGAGATGCATCATATGGTTCAGAAGGGTTAGCGACAGATATGTGTGGAGTTAATAAAAGTCCCACATCAGTAGTCCCACACATACTTGTGTGCATACAGTCAGAAAGTCCCATTCCTATTTCCGACATAGTCTCTCCCCTGCATACTTTCACTATGCAGACAGCCTCTTCCGGCAACAAATCTGGAGCAACGGGTGGGAACATGCTGCTCACATCTTCCAGCAGTTTAAACTGGGCCTTGTGATGTGAGGTCTCCTGGGCAGGCTCCATGACTGCTGTAGTAGGCAGAGGCACCTTGCCCTGGTGGGGCACCCCTGGTGAGAGCAAGCTGCTGACATCCTCAGCTTCTGCTTCTCTCAACCGTTTAAACTGGAACTTTGCTTTCAGAGCTGGTAACAGCAGCTGTTCTAGGCGACGCCACTCCACACCTATCCGGCGGCACTGATCTCCCCAAAATGGGGTATCCAGCTTTCTCCAAGCATCGACCTCCTGCTGCGCAAATTTGTAACATTGTCCCAGTTCTCTCAGCAGCACCCAAGGAGACGCGGATGGACCCCAGAAACGAAATGCTGCACGATACTGGCTGAAGGCATTGCACTCATCGTCCCTGGCCTGGGTGAGCTGCATGATCATCTCCCCACGAGTATGGTTGTGGCAGGAGATACCTTGCAGCTGGCATTCTTCCGTTAGTTCCTCTGTGCTCATTAGGGTAAACATATCATCATCCTCCACTGGGTCAATATACCCACTGGGCTCTTCTGGTGCTGTAGGGGATTGGTACTCTGCAGTCTCCCTGACTGCCACACATCCTACAGTCTCCCTGGTGCTAGCAGAGATGTCAGCTCTCTGAGCATCGGCTGTAGTGTCCAGGGCCCGCTCATTACTCACAACCAAGCTGACACTCACTTGGCTTCCTCTGTCTGCTTCCAAGACAGGGAACTGTGCATGACGCGGTCCGGTGAAATTCGCGTCAGCGGTCATTTGGGACCTCTGTCCCTTGTTAGGCTCCCCATGATTGATAACAGAGTCCACACCATGATCCAACACATTATTTACTTCCGCAGACAGTAAAAGTTCAGTACGAAGCCCATCTCCTGCTAACTCAGTAGCCACGGCAGATAAAGTCTCACGTAAAGGTTCGCCATCATGATGCCCTGTATCATCCTCCACTGGTTCACCAACAGTGATCAGCCCCCTGAGCCTCACCAGTTCCAACTGGTACTCACGCTGGGCCTGACGCTCCTCAGCCTCTCGTATGGCTTTGCACTCCGCAGCCTCTCGGTCCACAGTGGCTTTGCGCTCCGCAGCCTCTCTGTCGACAATGGCTTTGCGCTCCGCAGCCTCTCTGTCGACAATGGCTTGGCAGAACTGCACCAGCTGCAAAGCGAATACAGGGTTCACATTCTTAATTTGCCTGATAACAGCTAGAAGGTCGCTCGGCAGTGTAGACTTGCTGGGTCCAGCAGAAGTGTTTGACCCTGGCGCGGAATCGTTGGTAAGGTCCAGTGCTGACTGAGCCCCTGGGGTAGGATTGTCCATGGACTGGTTTCCTCCAGCAGCTAGAGTCCGATCGGCATCCACGAGTGCCTGAATCATACGTTTTCTACTCTGGCCAGACCAAGGGATATTCCTCCGAACACACACGACCGCCAGGTCATCTCTCCTCATCTGCTGGTAATCAGCCATCCTGAGTCTCACACTTGTCAAATAAAATGATAGGAAAGAAAAACAAGAGAAGGAAGGGGAACAGAAATTGCACTCACTGTGTGACTTTTAAAACTATAGTAAAGCTCTGAGTTCTGATTCTGGTGATGTGGGTATTTCTCACAAAATTCTACCCACACTCACTTAAGTTCTTAAAGAGAAAAATGAATTCTCCACCCCACCGCTTGCCACCAAATGTCACGGACCCACCGGTCGCCTGCTCCGATACGTCAATCTGAGCAGCGCCGGCCGTGACTGGGGTTCACTCAGGACACTAGGGTCCTTTCCACTGCCACCAGCCAAAACCTGATTTTAGCGCCTGAAACTGCGCAAGGGGCGGCTTGGCTCGCCCCTGACCACACAATACAAGATAACAATGGTAACGTTTTCCAGCCTTTCTCTCCTGAGGCTAATGAGTCTTAAGAACCCAGAACCAGAACTGGGAATATGTATTATTTATTCCTAGAAATACTACAGAGCTTTAAACAAAATGGTTACAAGACATTACAATGATTTTAAAAGTACACACAACGATTAAATGCAAATTTCAGAGATAAAATAAAAAGAAAAAAATGACAGAACCTATCTTACACTTAAATACAGATCCTGACGTGGGGGGGTCCTCCACAAGAAATCTCTCGTCGCCTACAGCCTGTTTGCTAGACCCCCAGGTAGTGACACTGACTATAGGGAGAAAGGTCTTAGTTATACCTTGCAGACTCCCTCATCCCTCCCACCCTTGGGATTCCACTCTTTCCATGCTGAAGGAGTGTGGAAGGTCCCTGGCAATGTATCTTTGACAGTCTGCTGTTTTCAAAGTGATTGATCCTCCTTCCTTGCATAGCAGACCCACTGATAAGAGATGTGAAGGAAGGGGACAAACTCTAACCTCTTCTCCTGGACCATGGTTTATGAGGGGCCCAGATCTTATCTTACATCCTAACTCCGGAGGAGTCCACAGATGTCACACTGAGGGAATACAGGCCTCAAACTCAAACCAGGGTCACCTACAGTTTACATACAAGACATGTCCTGATTCCAATACTCACAGGAGACATAACTATTACACCAATATCAGACATACATTGACCGGACAGATAATCATAACAGGAGGCATACGTTAATTTGATCGATCACCTGATCTGATCGTTACAGTATAACAAAATTTATATAAATTATTATTATTGTTTTTTGTTTTTTTTTATATAAAATACAACCGTAATTGAACATACCTTAATATGGTATATATCTATAGCCTGGGCCAATTATTTGTAGTAGGCTATAGTGTTGGAAAAAAGTTTGCCCCCTATTTATATAGAAAATAGGGTCATGCTATTACTCCATATGATAAATACCATATATAGTTTATTGCTAAGAACATTTCAGGAGGTAGTGAGTATAAATATAATAGTGGTTACATACCTCTAATTTTTGGGGAGTCTTTAGCTCCACTGTGATATAGTTTTTTCAGGTTCAAAGAATAATATTGAAACAGTAACCACTAAAGAAGTACAAAAGATACAGGAATACAATTATACTTTAGATAATAGCTGGGATCATCCTTTGCAACAATAAGGATACTTTGTAGTAAATCTTACCAAGTAACAAGTTATAATTCCATCAAGGATACTGGGACCATGTTTATCACATGTTCACTTATTGCAGGGGTATAACCCTTTTCTTTTTGGCAGAAAGGAAATCTCATTTGCTGTATTTGTTTCCTGTGAATCTAGGTTTTTCAGTTTACTCGGGGGGCCAGCATGCTTTTAAGGTTTTTGGCCCTTCGGGACACTATATCTGGTTTGTTCGGTAAATGGGGTCCCAAAATTGGGTCCATTTTTAACAGATACCTAGTGTTCCCACTAGGCTGTTTTAGCGGGCCTGCCCGATTTTTAAAGGGCAAAATGCGCCCTGCCCGTCTCGCAGCGCCCCGCTAAAACAGCCTCACGGGGAAGCCCAGCGTCGCCGTTGACGGCGATGCCTGGCGCTTCCCCGGCAGCACACTGGATTCTGAGGGGCCGGGCCCGCCCCCTTTGATGACTCTGGCGGCGGGGCCCGCCCCCTTTGATGACAATGGCGGCCCAAGCACGCCTCTTTCATTACGGCGGCGGCCCGGGCACGCCCCTTTCATGACGTCGGTGGCCCGGGCACGCCCCTTTCATGACGTCGGTGCCCGGGCACGCCCCCAGCTGTGACGTTGGCGTGTCCGGTCCGCCCCCCAGCACCCTGCCCAGTGTCACTAGTGTGAACACTAGATACCAGTGTTAACAGATACCAGTGTTGGATTGTTGCCAGTATGTATCCATATTGCTGCAGTTCTTCCTTATCCTCATAATTGTGCATAGGGTACATTATTTTTTCAGACATTTAAATGACAGCTGTCCTCTGGGATGTAGCTGTTGGCATTGGTTTTCTTAAAAAAAGTTTTTGTGGAAATAGAATTGCTGGTGGAATCCACAGTAATCATAATGTCTAGAAAATCTATTTACAAAGGGTTTTCTTTCAATGTAAATTTAAGGTTATGATTGTTATGCTGTACTGTACCTACAAACTCCTCTACACCTTGCCTATTACCATCCCAGATTATTATCAAATCATCGATGTATCTTTTGCAAAACTTTATGTTTTTTACTTTAAATCCTTCGTTCGTTTTTTAAAAGAAAACCGATGCCAACAGCTACATCCCAGAGGACAGCTGTCATTTAAATGTCTGGAAAAATAATGTACCCTATGCACAATTTATGAGGATAAAGGAAGAACTGTAGCAATATGGATACATACTGGCAACAATCCAACACTTTGGTAGAAAGATTCCTGGAAAAAGGCTATAAAGAGTTGGATATTAGACAAGACCAAGAGAGACCATCTCTTCTTAATAGAGGGGACCTCTTGAAAGATAAAATACGTGGTCAGAAAAAGAAACTAAGACCCTTTATATCACCCTTTATATCTCAGTATAGCCAGGAGCACAGAAAAATTAAAGGAAGTCTAGATAAACACTGGTATCTGTTAACACAGGTATCTGTTAAAAATGGACCCAATTTTGGTACCCCATTTACCGAACAAACCAGATATAGTGTCCCGAAGGGCCAAAAACTTTAAAAGCATGCTGGCCCCGAGTAAACTGAAAAACCTAGATTCACAGGAATCAAATACAGCAAATGAGATTTCGTTTCTGCCAAAAAGAAAAGGGTTATACCCCTGCAATAAGTGTATATGTGACAAACACATTGATAAACATGGTCCCAGTATCCTTGATGGAATTATAACATGCAATTACACATATATAGTCTACCTGATCAAATGTGGATGTAATCTTTCATATGTGGGAAAAACTAAAAGAAGCTTAAAAACACGCATTTAGGAACACCTTCGCAATTAAAAAAGAAAGTACAGACCCACAGTATCCCTAGACATTTCCAATTAGTCCATAATTCGGACATATCCACTTTCAGATTCTCTGCCTTGGAACATGTTAAGGAAAACCCAAGGGGACGGGACAGGGACCGAACATTAATTATGCGTGAGTCCTTTTGGATTTATACTTTGGATACAATGACCCCCAAGGGATTAAATGAAAGCATTGAAATTACACCTTTCCTGTAAACTAGTATGACTGTATATGACTAGCTGTCAGTATCAGGATGCTTAAAGTGTATTGACAATAGGTAATGAGATTGTATAACATTATTAGGGGATGCTTTGCTGTAAAGCTGTCGGAATCAGATGCTTAAAATGTATTGACATATACAAATATAACTAGGTAATGTTTTGCTGTAAAGCTGAGATCATTTTTTGCAACTGGGAAAAAGCACTCAAGAAATTTTATGTCTAACACATTATTAACTTATTTTTTATCTTTTTTCTTTATTTTCTATTTCTAAAAATATATACGAAAAATATTTAGTCTTCACTTATATTCACATATTTATCTTTCACCCCATAGGATCATTAAAATTAGGTGACACTATTAAAACACCTTTTTATAAGAATATTAATGACATACACACTATGATGGATAAGTAGTAGAAGGTGGATATTATTTGTATCTGTGGGAGCGGAACATATATATTACCAGCCCCCCGCTAACAGTAAGCAGCCTGATGCTACACAAATTGGTTAGCATTCCGTCATTAACAATAGGAACGCACATTCACTCGGCGCTTGAATGGAGGAGTTGGCAAAAGGGAACCCTGCATCTTCGTGCAGCAACTTCCGGTAAAATGGCGGTGCGTTCCACCATACATGAGGTGGAACGCAAACCTCTTATTTAAGATATATCTGAACTTAGGCCTGGTACACACCAGAACGATTAGGGCACGATTAGGGCAAATTTCGACGGTTGTAACGACTGTTGTGCCTGAATTGGTGCACAATCGTTTGTATTTTACTCACGATCCTGGTCGTTTGCGATTGGATGCGCGCTCCTGGCACGTCGTATGTCGCATTGGAGATTTTGCCTCCTGCAGCAGAATCAGCCGATCCGACCGCTGATTGTGTGCTGATTTTATGCACATCGTTAGCACATTGTGTGTGCTTACGTCGTCGCGACCATCCATCCGATCCGGGTTGTTTACGCCAGAGATCCTGGACACTCCCACCGCAGCCATATTGGAGCCTCGTGGATGCAGCAGAGATCACACGACGTCTGCTCCAGCGTCCACCGGACTGCAGGTATGTTTCTGTCAGCCCACCGCAGTCCATCTCCCCCCCCCGTGTACCCGCTGCCCACCAATGTGTATTGCTATCAGGCCACTGCAGTCCACCCCCCCCCGTGTACCCGCTGCCCACCAATGTGTATTGCTATCAGGCCACTGCAGTCCACCCCACCCCCCTGTGTACCCGCTGCCCACCAATGTGTATTGCTATCAGGCCACTGCAGTCCACCCCACCCCCCTGTGTACCCGCTGCCCACCAATGTGTATTGCTATCAGGCCACTGCAGTCCACCCCACCCCCCGTGTACCCGCTGCCCACCAATGTGTATTGCTATCAGGCCACCCCACCCCCCCGTGTACCCGCTGCCCACCAATGTGTATTGCTATCAGGCCACTGCAGTCCACCCCACCCCCCCGTGTACCCGCTGCCCACCAATGTGTATTGCTATCAGGCCACTGCAGTCCACCCCACCCCCCTGTGTACCCGCTGCCCACCAATGGCAAAGGCCCCAGGTGCATTATGCCACCACAGCCCACTATGCTCCCCTGCGGCCTACCCACTACCCAAAGCATAATGTTACCATCCAGCTGCCCTTTTGCAGGGGATGTTCTCCCACCCCAGGATTTAAAAAAGTTTTGTAAACAAAATATTATAATAATATTTATTAAAATTGGTTTAATAATTTTAAAACCAAACATGTATTATTAATAATAATATACAGTGTATTGAAACATATTTACATATACTGTTTATATGAAGACAACTTGTTTTGTCAAAAAGTATGTACATAGGTTTTTTCAAAATCTATTCATTTTTTACAGAAATGGCCCAGGCGATTGCAAAAGAACACGAATTTATAGAGGCGTTCATAGAGAAATATAGGGAGCTGGACTGCCTTTGGAAAACTAAATCCAAGGAGTACAGCAATAAAATTAAAAGAGCTCAAGCGCTTCAGGAGCTGGCCGAATTTAGCAAGAGCTACAATCCCGAGGCTGATGCGGACTGGGTCCGTAAAAAGATACAGAACTTGAGGACCGTGTTCCTTAAAGAACACAAGAAAATGCAATCGTCCAAAAGGTCCGGTGCAGGAACTGCAGATGTATACGAGACGTCGTTATGGTACTACAACCTGCTGACCTTCACGTTGAGCCAGGAGGTACCAAGGTCGGGACTCTACCTAATGGTGGAGAGTGAGGCAGACGATGTGTTTGTGGGCCTGGATGAAAGTTCCCAGCCGTTGTCGGTAAGTACTGGTCCAATGTGTATACACCCCTTCCTCCTTTGTTTGTTTTAGGCTCCTATAGAGCATTCCTTTGCAGTCCTATCATTTTTTAAATGTGGTCTTCCTGCCAGGGGACAGCACCAACGCCATTGAAGTACTCCTTATATTGGTCCCTGACCTGTTTGGCTCTTGCTGTCCCCCGGTACTGCTGGGCCGGCGTCTCCAGGGACACGATTGGGGCAACCTCCCTAGGCTCGTCTGGGTCCTCCTGTGGTGCTGGTCCTGCCGGCCTATGGGCCCTTTCTTTGCGCCGAAGTAGATTGTGCAGGACACAGCACGCCATGACGGCCCAGTCGATTTTATCCAGCCGCAGGTTGATGGATGTGTGGAAAATGCGGAATCTACTAGCCATAATTCCAAATGCACTTTCCACAAGCCGCCGTGCCCTGGAGAGCCTGTAATTGAAGACCCGTTTGTCGTGGTCAAGACCACGTTTGGCATAGGGCTTCATGATGTGTTCATGAAGCCCAAATGCCTCGTCCGCCACGAAAACAAAGTTCAGTCCATGCTTCGTTTCTTTGACTGTGGGCAAGTGCAGGGTGTTGGAGGCGAGCCTCTGGTAGAACTTTGTGTCCTTCAAAGTTCCACCATCTGAAGCCCGCCCATTCCTGCCGACATCCACAAAGATGAATTCATAGTTCGCATTAACCACAGCCATCAGCACAATACTGAAGTACCCCTTGTAGTTGAAGTAGTAGGAACCACTGTGGGGTGGCTGATTGATGCGGACGTGTTTCCCATCAATGGCTCCTCCACAATTAGGGAAGTTCCACGCCTCGTCGAATTTAGCAGCGATGTTTTGCCACTCCTGCACGGTGTTGGGGAACTGGAACAAAAAAGAAAAGGAGACGTTAACTAATTGTTGTTATTTTCTTTTCAACAGACAACAAGCACAGAGAAAGAGGTTGGCCACACCTCAACCCCTACCCCATCGCCAACCCCTGAGCCACCTGCAATTGACTCATCTGGAACAATCTGTGGAGTGCCGGAAACCCCCACCCCGCCACAACTATTCACAAAAAAGAAAAAACGCAGGACCAAGACAGTCCCTGACCCAGACCCGGATGATCAAGGCCGGATTATAATGGAGGCACAAGGGGTCAGTGCCCCTGGGCCCCCCACTAGCTAGGGGCCCCCTGTGGTTGGCATGTATTTAAAAAATTTTTTTTTTTTTTTTTTAGCTAAAGGTTTTGTGCATGGGAGTGGGGTAGTGCTGCAGCTTCACCTATCTGCCAATGTGACAATGATTAATGGTGCTGAGCATCAGGAGCCAAGGCACACTGATTGCACAAGTGTGCAGTGCATTCCTGGGAGTTGTCTAAGTCCCATGACACTTTAAACCAGAGGGCAGAGGCTGATAGGATTGTGCTGAGCTCTAATTGGTGGAGCTCATTACATGCCCATGGAGAACAGCAGCAGCAGCTTAGTCATGGGAGGGTTTTTAATCAAAGGCAGCACTAGGACTGTGAGGTCTCCTACAGAGTAAGGTGCAGAGGGACAAACACAGGCTTTTCTTATGGTATGTATTTATGTATATATATTTATGTATATATATATATATATATATATATATATATATATATATATATATATATATATATATATATATATATATATATATATATATATATATATATATATATATATATATATATATATATATGCAGTTACCCATTGACCAAGTTTATACTGCCTTTACTCTGTGTTTTGACAGTGTAATATTCTCCCATGCAGTGTGCGGCCAGTAATGACAAGTGCAAGGGGGCCCCCTGGCTAAAGTACCCCGGGCCCCCCGAAGGCTTAATCTGGCACTGCGGATGATGATATACTTATACGAGCAGAGCAGGTGCTGCGTAGGCCCCCTGACCAGTATGACACCTTCGGCAAATACGTGGCTGAGGGCTTGCGGAAGTTGAATCCGGAACAACAGATGGCGTTCGAACGTCTCACTAGCGAACTCCTGTTTAGGGGCCGTCTTGGCCTTCTGACAATGCAAACCAAATTAGTTGGACTTCTCCCATGGCAGGAGACGCCATCTACTAGTAGTGCCGTACCCTCTCCAGCACTTGCCTCATTGCCTGAAACCACCCCCCGAGTGCGCAATCCTGTACCCAACCGGCTACACCTCCTCGCTACAGTCACCTGTATACATCATTGTTGGGTGACAGCACGGACCAAGAGGAAACACCGGTTTTACAAGATTTATAAGCACATTCCATACAATTATTTCAAAGTTGGCATGGAGTAGTATGGCACACGGTGCTTGTGGCGGAGATAATGGCTATGGTGACCTGTTGCATACCGCAGAACAATGGGACCGGGACCATTGCATCTGCGGTATGCAACAGGTAATCGCGATGGCCCTTTCATTATCTGCGCTACAAGCACCGTCTGTCATACTGCTCCATACCACAAGGCAATGAGGCATTGGTTTGGTTTTATGTTAATACTTGTTAGGGCACTTTGCCTAGGTTTTATATATTATGTGTGTTTTTGCTATCGGTCCATGCATGGAGCAGTATGGCACATGGTGCATGTTGCGCAGACAAAAGAAAGGACCTTCATGCTACTGTGGCGCACAGTGCAGAGCAATGGGGCCGGGACCAATGCTTCTGTACTATGCGCCATGCATGCATGAGGGTGCTTTCATTGTCTGCGCTACATGTGCCGTCTGCCATACTGCCCCTTAACGCACAGCAATTAGGCATTTCATGTGCCGTCTGCCATACTGCCCCTTACCGCATTGCAAAGTTCATTAACATTTTATAGCAATATTTAAAAAAACACAAAGCACTTTTTTTAAATTATGTGAACTCAATGTGCAGTATGGCACATGGTACATGTGGTGCAGACAAAGGACAGGGCCACTTGGCGCATAGTGCATATCAATCGGGCCGGGACTATTGCATCTGCACTATGCGCCACGTGAGGTGGAGGGGACATGCATTATCTGCGCTACAAGCACCATGTGGCATACTGATCTCTACCTCATGGCAGACCAGAGCCATTACAATTGTTTTATTTTTTTTTGGTATTTGCATTACTGTTTTTGCACTTTTTATATTTATACTTTAAAAAATACATTTATAAGTATTTGTGAATCTGACGGTTAAATTATTTAAATAAAAAAAATAATGTTTTCACAACAATTGTGTGCTGCATTTTTCCTTACCTTGCAATACTGATGCTGCAGGACCTTCACAATCGCTTTACAGGTCTCCGGTATAATCAGGCCCAAAGCTTGCGGGGAGATGATGGCTCCAAACTTGAGGTCCGCCAGCGATCGTCCTGTTGCCAGAAACCTGAGGGTCACCACCAGCCGGTCCTCAGCAGGGATAGCCATGCGGTACTTGGTATCCTGCTTCTGGATGAGGGGGGTGACAAGACGCAGCAGCTCCTGGAAGGTCTCATCGTCCATGCGAAGAAAATTCTGATAATCCTGGGGATTATTCTCGCGAATCTCCATCAACAGGGGCATATGAGACTGCGCCTGTCGGCCTAGGAGCCACTGCTTGGTCCAGCAGGACCGAGCCTTCCTACGCTGGGCCCTCATCCTCCTCACCCTGAGCACAGCGTAGGAAAGCAGGAATTCTTGCTGGAAAGAATCCATAATGCAAAAAGCAGAATGGGAAAAATAAAAGCACACTTTGTAATGCCAGGCAAAAACAAAGCAGACCAAAATAACAATGTGCAGCGTTCAGCAGGTATACACCAAGCCTCACTAGTCACAAAGCAGAAATGAGGTCCTTTAAAATGGCTACTGGTCTTTGTACCCCCTCTGCTAGCCCAGCCCTTATTCTTTGTATTCTTTGTCCCCCCCTCTGCTAGCCCAGCCCCTTATTTACATGTCAAAAACGACCATGGCCAGTGCACACACGATGCACTCACGATCCGCACATCCGATGGTCGTACGACCGTCAGGAGCGACGTTGTATCGTATCTACATCGTAAGTACATCGTTTGCAAAAGAAACACGATCGTTAGCACATCGTGAGTAGGCCGCGAGAGAGCACTCCAGGGAAGTGCACGTAAAATCGTTAGCCGATCGTTAGACGATCCTGATCTTTCTGGTGTGTATGGGGCCTTAGACTGAACCTCTAAGTCTAAAAAAGTTTGCCCTAATAGCGGATTGACCGCTCTAAACATTACACATTCCCCCTTTACACAATAGGTAATTTAGGACACAGAATAAGGACTTAAGGATTTCATACTAGCCGCAATGCATTATGGGATGATGTCCCAAACGCACAGTTTTCTTTAATACAGCACTGGCTTTACTTGGGCAGTATAGGAGTATAAACACACATTAATATATACTTTAATAAATTAAAAATAAACAATTTCATAAAAACCCAGATAGATACACACATGTAATTAATTAAGACTAACAGGAAGTGATGTCACTCCCTTTTTTCTCATATAAGGAGCTCCAGCCTGATGTCCAGTCACTTGCTGGCAGGACTCCAAGGAACACACACACAGAATTGTTACTTGGTAAGATTTACTACAAAGTATCCTTATTGTTGCAAAGGATGATCCCAGCTATTATCTAAAGTATAATTGTATTCCTGTATCTTTTGTACTTCTTTAGTGGTTACTGTTTCAATATTATTCTTTGAACCTGAAAAATCTATATCACAGTGGAGCTAAAGACTCCCCAAAATTAGAGGTATGTAACCACTATTATATTTATACTCACTACCTCCTGAAATGTTCTTAGCAATAAACTATATATGGTATTTATCATATGGAGTAATAGCATGACCCTATTTTCTATATAAATAGGGGGCAAACTTTTTTCCAACACTATAGCCTACTACAAATAATCGGCCCAGGCTATAGATATATACCATATTAAGGTATGTTCAATTACGGTTGTATTTTATATATAATAATAATAATAATAATAATAATAATAATAATAATAATAATAATAATAATTTATATAAATGTTGTTATACAATTGTAGGTACTTATGTAGTATCTGGGCGTCCGATTTAGAAATCGGATCGGATCGCATTGCATCGTATCGCATCGCATGCGACCAAATCTTATGCGATGCGATGGTCAAGATTTTTCCATAGGATTCAATGTTAAAATGGTCTGAGTCCATTTTAACATAGAATTTAATGGGAAAAATGGGTCCTTTTCCTTTCCCCACTATCCAAGTGGGCATGGAGTTGGATATAAACCTGTGGCGAGCGTAGCGAGCCACCGAGCCCGAAGCGTGGCGAGCGTAGCGAGCCCCGCGAGGGGACACAGAATACTTTTTAAGAAATATGCGTCCCCTCGCCACGCTTCGGGCTCGGTGGCTCGCTGCGCTCGCCACGCTATATAAAATCAACTCTATGCCCACTTGGATAGTGGGGAAATGAACAGGACCTTCTTAACATTGAATCCTATGCAAAATCGCATCGAATCGCATCGTATCTGATTGTATGCCTTAAGGTAAGGCATACAATCACAAAATCGGCAGCCCAGATACTACATAAGTACCCAATTGTAGTATATGAAGTTAGAGCCTACTGGCCCAAAGACTCTTCTGCTGGCCGCACAAATTGGGAGTCTCAATATACAAGATCAGAAAATTGTCCGATTCAGGATTAGCACAAGCATTAATATTTGAGGTATGTACCTTGTGAAAATTACAATTAAGATTAAAATGAACAACAAAAGGATAATATGTGCTTATATTAAATATATATATATATATATATATATATATATATATATATATATATATATATATATATATATATATATATATATATATATTTCATTAGAATTAAATGTGAATTGTATATGTTCTTTTCTTCTGTGGTCCCTCCATCTCTCTTCAAGTCAATATAAAGTTCCATTTTATGTTGTTAATTAATTCTTTTAGTCAATTGTATATAATGTCATTCTGTGATGGACATACTGTAAAGAAAATGAATGTTACATTTTGAATGTTAAATTTTTTAGATTGTAAACTAAAAACCCCTGATGAAGTCTCTGAGCGAGACGAAACGCGTCGGGTATTGAGTGATGCTATCTGAAAATAAAAAGAAAAATATTCTTCAGAAAAGAAGCCACAAGCGTATTTCTTGTTATACACATGTGTATTTAATTGCTTTTATTTAAGACATTACATATATAGGGCGCTGAAGACACTATTGTTGTGTTGTGTGTGTGTGTTTGTGTGTGTGTGTGTGTGTGTATGTATTATACTTTGTATTAAATTTAGGTCTGAATTATTTCTGTGAATGGATAACATGTAAGTTGTAAACTGTGACACATTGAGGTAACAAGCTGCACATTTGATGCTGTGAATACTCAAATCAAGTAATTAGCTAATTGAAAACCTGACTGCTGCAAGGTATTTAAATGACACCAGAGAAAGCCTTCCACACCCAGGCTTGACCCGGTGACTTGATGTAACCATATGCGATACTGCAAACCTTCATTTATGTGAACATATTGCTACAGTAAAGTAGAACAAAGTTGAAAGGTCAACACTGAGTGTTGTCCTTCTAGAGCGCTTGATTAGTGTTGATTTACTTAATGGAGCAGCTGCTGGGGTGAGGATGGTCAGTCCTCACAAAAGAAACAAGTATGTACACAAAGATTTAACAGCGCTCTTGTTAATGATGAGTGAATACCACTTAAAATTTATATATTTTAATGATTTTGAAATATTTAGAATGCATCGGAGTGCAAAATGACAAAAATATACATATAAAAATTGTACAATGACATAAAAACATACAACAATAAAAGGAGTTGTACCAATAAATTGGCTTTGTAGCCAGATCTCACGTGGGGAGAAGAGTCCAAATGGGGGTGCCAATGGGTCCTGCACTGTCCACACTGTAATAGTCCCAAAGATCAATGGAGTCCAAATTGTGCGGCAATGACTATTCCTGTGTGCCAATCGAGGGAGTGGCTGTTTGTTGTGAGCTCGACCTCGGTGGTACTGTGCTGTTACAGATCTGGGGAGATATCTGAATCCACACCTGCTTACTACTCTGACCACCAGGTCCCCATCATTTGGAAGTCATCGGCTAATTTCCCTGTTGATTGGATACAATTGACCACGAGGTTGCAGGTCAGGCTCACAACAAACAGCCACTCCCTCGATTGGCACACAGGAATAGTCATTGCCGCACAATTTGGACTCCATTGATCTTTGGGACTATTACAGTGTGGACAGTGCAGGACCCATTGGCACCCCCATTTGGACTCTTCTCCCCACGTGAGATCTGGCTACAAAGCCAATTTATTGGTACAACTCCTTTGATTGTTGTATGTTTTTAGGTCATTGTACAATTTTTATATGTATATTTTTGTCATTTTGCACTCCGATGCATTCTAAATATTTCAAAATCATTAAAATATATTAATTTAAAGTGGTATTCACTCATCATTAACAAGAGCGCTGCTAAATCTTTGGGCGGGATGCTATATAGCAGAAATGCGGTAAAAACCCCGTTTTCGGGGTTTCTACCGCATCTCTATATGCTATATGGCGCCTCCGCAGTGTCAGCGCTGCGGAGGGAATCGCCAGCTAAAGCTGGCGAATCCCTGCAGAAGCCTATGGGCTTCTTACCGCAGCGCTGTTTGAGGGATCCGTCACGGATCCCTCCCAGCGTGCCCTGCGGCCGGCGCCGGGGTCTGCGCATGCGCAGATGGACTCCCGGGTCACAGACCCGGAAGTCCAGCGCCGGCACCGCATCGCAAGGGACAGCTCTTACCGCAAGAGCTGTCCCTTGCATGAATAACGGCATATGTTATAGCATATGCCGTTATTAAAAATGCGATGTCCGGCGAAGGGGGGCCGCGGATGTTATAACATCCCGCCCTTTGTGTCATACTTGCTACAGTAAAGTACTGTTTTTATGATCTACTCAGTCTGCGCTCCTCCATTCTGTTTTAACAAAGCAATCTGCATTTCTGGAGCCCTGGCTAGTAGTCCACTGAGTTGCGACCAACGCGATGACCGCGATTTCCCATAGGGAACAATGTTAAATGTCCCAATTGACCCGATTTTCCAGTTCAATGTCCCAATTCACACGATTTCCCATAGGGAACAATGTTAAATGGCCCACAGAGGCCAAATAGGCACCCTGAAGCGTGAAATGGCCCCCCTAATTGTTAACGCCACCCCACGATCAACGTCAACCCGAAGCGTGACGTTGATCGTGGTGATCTATAATTCTGCTCCATATGCTGGCAACTGAGTGTCCTGCTTCTAAACAGTGCCTTGCTATTGTATGGTCGCTAGTCTTGGAAGTAAGGGCAGCTCGGATAGTACATCGATGGTTAGCCATTCTTTCTTTAAAAGTGGTGGTGGTTTTACCCACATACAATAATCCGCATGGACAGGTTAAGGTGTACACAACATATTTTGATGTACATGTGAGGACAAAATTAATGGAAAACTTTTTACCAGTATATGGATGGTAAAATGCGCTACTTGCTATCATTGAGCTGCATGTGGTGCAGCCTGTACAACGATAGCAACCGGGGCGTTTGGACAAAAAGTGTTTTTTGGGATTCTGTTTGTTTAAGTCTGTCACATCTAATCTAACCAATGAATCTCTCAAGTTCCTACCCCTGGAGTATGCTGGCATCAAATGCGTATTATAAAGGCTTTTAAGTTCCCCATCAGAGTTTACTATGGGCCACAGTTTTTTAACTGCACTTCTGGTGACATGACTAGAGCTAGAGTATCGATTTACCCAAGGGATTTTAACAATTTTATTATCTACTATTGGCTTGGGTTTTAATGTGTCTGCTCTAGGGATGTCCCTAACTTTTTCTCTCACTTTGATAAGATCTTTATGTTCGTACCCTCTAGCTGCAAATTTATTCACCATATTATCTAAGGCTGATTCTAATTTTTCTTCACTACTCACAATGTGTCTCACTCTCAGCATCTGTGAGTAGGGGAGACCATATTTCATGGTTTCTGGATGGAAGCTATCAGCACGTAATATGGTGTTGCGGTCTGTTGGTTTGATGTAAATATCGGTGTTAATACCACTACTATCCAAATAGATATCGACATCTAGAAAGTTGACTCTGATAGTACTTATATTATATGTGAATTTTATCACGCTATCAGATCTATTATGGATGTCTAGTAATGCGGATAAGGTATCCTGTTCCCCCTTCCAGACAAATAGTAAATCATCGATGAATCTCACAAATAATAGCATATCGTCTGATTGGATCTGCTGATAGATCAATTGAGTCTCCAGATGTATCATAAAAGTGTTGGCGTACGATGGGGCCACATTGGAACCCATCGCACAGCCCCGCCTCTGCAAGAAGAAACGCCCATCAAAATAGAAGAAGTTTCTAGTTAAGGTTAAATTCAACAACTCTATAAAAAAATGGATGGGTGGTCCTTTGTAATTAGGATTATTAGTGATTAGTTTTACCACGGCCTCAATCCCGGGCTGATGGGGTATGCTTGTGTATAGGCTGGTTACGTCAGCACTGCATAAGACAATTTTATCCGCAGTGGCATTAATCCCCTCAAGCCTCAGGATCAGGTCAGTGGTATCCCTTATATATGATGTGCTATGTTGTACACATGGATTTAAGAAATAGTCTAAGTACATAGAGATGGTTTTGTGCCTGCTTGGCGGGTGGTAACCCCTAAAGGGAAACTTTGCGTGGAATTTATTGATGTTGTAGAGTCCACATCACTGTTAGAGGTATTGGTCCCTTCTGGTGCATTTTGTGGGCCCCGATTATAGCGGTTTCTCCGTTGTGAATGTACAACTCTACAACATCAATAAATTCCACGCAAAGTCTCCCTTTAGGGGTTACCACCCGCCAGGCAGGCACAAAACCACCAGCCGCCGGACGAGGAGGGGGGGCCAAAGCCAGAGGGGGAAGAAAGGCGACAGCCAAAAGCCAACATTAACTTCTTCAGTATTTAATCTTACCAACATTCCTTTGACTACATTAGAGCACAACATCCTCTCGAAGGGTCTGTCGTTTGTGCCAACAACGCCACATGACACCTTTCAGTGGAAAGTGGACAGCTATAGATTTAATAGAGGCTTGAGACTAAAGGAATATTTTGATAAGAACCTGCGACCCATGAAGAATACAGACATTCCGCCACACATCAGGAAATTACAAAAGAAGTCCACATTTGACCCACCTTCTTCAAGTGCATCATTAAAAACTTTTAATCGTCTAATGGAAAAAAAAACACCAACCACCGCCAATAAAAACTATATCCGTTCCTATTTAACAAAAACTGAAAAACAAGCCCTTCAGGACTTAAGTAAGCGGACAGATATTATTATCAGAAATGCTGATAAGGGTGGGGGTGTGGTTATACAGGAAACAGAGTCTAATATAAAAGAATGCTATAGACAATTGAATGATGTATCGGTATATGATGAGTTAGATAAAGATCCTACTGTGCGCTATAAGAATGAACTTGATAGCATATTGCAAAAAGCGGTTATGTCTGGGTACATTTCAAATGAATTAAAGGATGCATTGTCTGTGGATTTTCCTGTGGTACCTCTATTTTATGTGCTACCGAAGATCCACAAACAGCTAGTGGATCCCCCTGGCAGACCCATTATATCTGCCAGGGGTTCCTTATACCAACCCATCTCTATGTACTTAGACTATTTCTTAAACCCATGTGTACAACATAGCGCATCATATATTAGGGATACCACTGACCTGATCCTGAGGCTTGAGGGGATTAATGCCACTGCGGATAAAATTATCTTTTGCAGTGCTGACGTAACCAGCCTATACACAAGCATACCCCATCAGCCCGGGATTGAGGCCGTGGTAAAACTAATCACTAATAATCCTAATTACAAAGGACCACCCATCCATTTTTTTATAGAGTTGTTGAATTTAACCTTAACTAGAAACTTCTTCTATTTTGATGGGCGTTTCTTCTTGCAGAGGCGGGGCTGTGCGATGGGTTCCAATGTGGCCCCATCGTACGGCAACGCTTTTATGATACATCTGGAGACTCAATTGATCTATCAGCAGATCCAATCAGACGATATGCTATTGTTTGTGAGATTCATCGATGATTTACTATTTGTCTGGAAGGGGGAACAGGATACCTTATCCGCATTACTAGACATCCATAATAGATCTGATAGCGTGATAAAATTCACATATAATATAAGTACTATCAGAGTCAACTTTCTAGATGTCGATATCTATTTGGATAGTAGTGGTATTAACACCGATATTTACATCAAACCAACAGACCGCAACACCATATTACGTGCTGATAGCTTCCATCCAGAAACCATGAAATATGGTCTCCCCTACTCACAGATGCTGAGAGTGAGACACATTGTGAGTAGTGAAGAAAAATTAGAATCAGCCTTAGATAATATGGTGAATAAATTTGCAGCTAGAGGGTACGAACATAAAGATCTTATCAAAGTGAGAGAAAAAGTTAGGGACATCCCTAGAGCAGACACATTAAAACCCAAGCCAATAGTAGATAATAAAATTGTTAAAATCCCTTGGGTAAATCGATACTCTAGCTCTAGTCATGTCACCAGAAGTGCCGTTAAAAAACTGTGGCCCATAGTAAACTCTGATGGGGAACTTAAAAGCCTTTATAATACGCATTTGATGCCAGCATACTCCAGGGGTAGGAACTTGAGAGATTTATTGGTTAGTTTAGATGTGACAGACTTAAACAAACAGAATCCCAAAACACTTTTTGTCCAAACGCCCCGGTTGCTATCGTTGTACAGGCTGCACCACATGCAGCTCAATGATAGCAAGTAGCGCATTTTAATTTTGCACATTAATTTTGTCCTCACATGTACATCAAAATATGTTGTGTACACCTTAACCTGTCCATGCGGATTATTGTATGTGGGTAAAATCACCACCACTTTTAAAGAAAGAATGGCTAACCATCGATGTACTATCCGAGCTGCCCTTACCTCCAAGACTAGCGACCATCCAATAGCAAGGCACTGTTTAGAAGCAGGACACTCAGTTGCCAGCATACGGAGCAGAATTATAGATCACATCCCGGAATCAGTCCGGGGGGGGGGGGGGGGTGATCGTAACAGAAGACTCCTCCAGAGAGAGAGTTTGTGGATACACAAATTGGATTCACTCTCTCCCAGAGGTTTAAACGAATATTCAGGTCTAAGTAGTTTTCTGTAAAATTGCTGCTCCATATACTATACAAACAAGCTATGATACTATATACAAATGTTTATATTTATTATAGAACTTCACACTATGAAATGTATTTAATATATGTACTGCTAGTTATATTGGACCAACCTGTGCCGTAATGCTTTTAATTTTTAACAGAATATCTTTTTAACAGCACTATTTGTATAATGATTACGTTTTTCTAATACGTATCTTCAATCACTAGGTTTTTTAGCAACCGGACGCCATCAGCTGGGAGGCGCACTATGGTGACGTGATTCTGGCATCGAGAGAGGCGGCTGCCGCTCCGAGCTGGATTGACGCCCAGAGGAAAGCCACACAGCTGTGGTGAATGGGATGACGCATGGGGGTGTGTTCATGTGGGGTATATATGTATGTTTGTTTCACTATGCACTTTATCCCTGACGACGGGCTGCGTCCCGAAACATGTCGGCTTCTTGAATAAAGTTTTTTCACTTGCAAAGAGAAGTCTTCAGAATGCCGCTTATTTGAGGAATCTATACAAGGTCACAACACCTGAGAGGGCACCGGAGCAGTTCACCTGCAAAGCAAGGAGTGCCGGGATCTGCGCTGCATATATATATATATATATATATATATATATATATATATATATATATATATATATATATATATATATATTTCAGGAGCTTTTTAGTGTATGTAACAGAAGAATGTGTATAAACCTAACCTACTAAAGCATCCAGTGGAGTAGTGAGTTTTTCACCCACTTTATTGTTGTACTAGGGTTATTTGCAGCTGGTTCCTCAAATGTCGAACCTTAAAAGCTTAATGCCCCTTGACCCCATCCCCCAAATAAAAAAAATAAAAAACAATAGGGAACATCTGATAGTGTGATATTGTTTCTATTTAAAAAAAAAAATAATGTAACACACATAAAAACATAAAATAGATAGAATGGTCATGTACAATAAAAAAAGCTTATCTGACATGCATCAGTTTGTAGAGAGGTATCTGTAGGTTCCCAATGTGTTTAATCCCTTTTGCAATCTCTGGGACATCCCCATGGGTCAATATTGGGGGGGGGGGGGGGGGGGGGGCATGCACCAAAACACCTAATTTATAGGTGTGGGTATTTGTTGGAATCAATACATGTATGTTTGGGATGCAGTTACAATCCCGGCGTTCAGAATCCCGATGCCGGAATCCTGACACATTCTGCCTCTGTGGATATCCACAACACCCATAGTGGCGAGCGCAGCGATCCCGCAAGGGGGGCGATCCATGTCCCACCCTTGTCGGGATTCCGGCATCGGGATATTGAACGCCGGAATTCCGACAGCCGGGATGTAGAACCAATCCCGTTTGTTCAGGCTCCAGGCGTCTACATGCGGTTGCGCGAGAGATCCCAGGTCACAAGACCTTCTGGACATATTGGTATTACATGGGATATCGCACATCTCCCACAGACACAGAATGAGGATCTTGTTAGACAGAAGAAGGTAATCAGATGTGCAAAAGCACAGGCTGAGGAGAAAATGGCCCAGTCAGTGGGTAAAGGGGGGAAACTTTTTTTAGGTATATAAGTGAAAGGAGAAAAACAAAAAGTGGAGTAAACACAGAGAGTGGAAGTCTTCTTGAGGGGGACAATGTAATAGCAGATCATATTAATAATTATTTCCGCTCAGTATTCACTGCTGAAAGAGAGGGGGAGGGGCCACAGTTAAGTTGCAAGTATAGTCAGAAAACTGAGGGAGAGACAAGTACATTTACAGAGGAGAAGGTCCTCACAGAACTCTCAACACTGAAAGTGGATAAATCAATGGGGCCAGATGGGATACATCCAAGGATACTAAAAGAGCTTAAAGGGGAGCTGGTAAAACCATTAACAGTAGTCACTAGCTACTGGAGTAATCCCAGAGGACTGGAAAACAGGGATTGTAGTCCCACTGCACAAAAGTGGAAGCAAGGAAGAGGTAAGCAACTATCGACCAGTGAGCCTTACATCAGTAGTAGGGAAACTGATGGAAACACTCGTAAACCAAAGAGTTGTAGAATATCTCAAAACCAGCAATTTTCAGGATCCAAAACAGCATGGGTTTACTGGGGGAAGATCATGTCAAACAAATCATATTGACTTTTTTGGCTGGGTGATTAAAGTGATAGATCAAGGTGGGGCTGTAGATGTAGCTTATCTAGAATTTAGTAAGGCTTTTGACACTGTCCCACATTGCAGATTGTTAAATAAACTTGAAAGTTTGGGATTGGATTCTAAGATAGTTGAATGGATAAGATCTTGGTTGCAGGACAGAAAACAGAGTTGTAGTAAATAGAGTACAGTCAAAGGAGGGAAAGGTTACAAGTGGCATACCCCAGGGATCTGTACTTGGACCAGTGCTTTTTAATATCTTTATTGATGATATTGCAAATGGAATTAAGGGTGAAATGTGCCTTTATGCCAATGACACAAATGTATGCAACAGGGTAGACACACAGGAGGGGTAAAACAAATGATCGATGATCTAGGTAAATTAGAGGAATGGTCAATGGCATGGCAACTACAGTTTAATGCCAAAAAATGCAAAATCATGCACTTGGGTCTCAAAAGTCCAAAGACTAAATATAGTATAAATGGCACTATAATGGAAACTACTAAGGAAGAGAGGGATCTAGGTGTCACTATTTCAGGGGACTTAAAGGCAGGTAGGCAATGTAATAAAGCAATGAAGAAGGCAAGTCAGATGCGTGGTTGCATAGGGAGAGGCATCAGCAGTAGAAAGAAAGTAATAATGCCACTGTATATGCCATTTGTAGGACATCATCTATATACTATGCCCAATTCTTTATAGGTCATTGGTACAACCTCATCTAGATTAGTGTTCAGTTCTGGAGCCCATATCTCCAGAAGGATATAAATACATTAGAGACTGTACAAAGAAGGGCAACTAAAATGGTGCATGGCCTACATCACAAAACGTACCAGGAAAGACTAAAAGATCTTAATATGTATACTTTAGAGCAGAGAAGGGAAAGGGGGGACATGATAGAAACTTTCAAATATATCAAGGGTTTAAACAAGGTACAGGTGGGAGACATTCTTCACAGGAAGAGGAGCAACAGAACACGAGGACATGCACTGACACTAGAGGGAGGAAGATTCAGGAGAAATTTGAGGAAGAATTACTTCACAGAAAGTAGTAGATAAGTGGAATAGCCTACCATCAGAGGTGGTAGAGGCAAATACAGTAGTACAGTGTAAACATGCTTGGGATAGGCATAATGATATCATTACAAAAAAAAAATAAGGATCAAATATGGTTTGAGGTAAAAAGGGGCAGACTACATGGGCCAAGTGGTTCTTATCTGCCGTCACAGTCTATGTTTCTATGTTTTATGTCTCTATGACTGCCATTCTTGCCTGCCCCAGGAGGCTGCTTAATGGGTTGTGGAGCGCAGCTTGCGGTTCAGGGGAACGCTCAGACGTCTGCGCGCATGCACAGGTCCATAACTCCACCCACGGCAATCACGCCCCAGCTTCTGTCCAGCTTTATGGTGGGGGTCATTTTAGGAGAGTCTACATTAATAGATAAATACCTAGGTCATTGAAAATAGACACTAGGAATGCATGTGCTGTCCCCCAAAACTTGGGAGAGATCATATAGGCTTAGTACACATACTGGGCATTGTGACTATCCATAAACAGTGGAATTATCTTTACAGAAGCCTATATAAATATTTTAAATATATATTTTTATTTTTTTACAGTCACACATGTGGACTATTTCAATAGTGCATAAGATTATCATAAAGTGAAATATATTATTTTACAAAAAGTTATTGTAAAAAGCAAAATAGATGAGTACATATAAATAGCTTTATAGAATCGGTGTGTGCACTTATAGAACCTTCATTTAAGGATTTATATCACCTATGCTTTGACACTGAAGGCACAAGGCACCAGGTAAGGTATGGAGGTGGGACCCGCTGTCTCTCACCGCAAAGGACAGCTCTTAACGCAAGAGCTGTCCTTTGCCATAATTATCGCATATGTTAGAGCAGCCCCCCCCCCCCACAGTCTGGAAGCATCACAGATGCGTTCCACCTGTTGTACTGCTCCAACCTCTCTGCCTGGGCAGACAGCAGCCCCTGTTGGCCGGCAGTGGGAAATACCTATGGGACCCAAACTAACCACATACAGGGGGTCAGAATAAGAGAAGGCAGAGAAGTAAGAAAAGCAGCGTCTATGGCGGCGACCAAGCTGAAGATCTAATATTTAATCTGTCCGATAGAGTTCAGTCATCAGAGGAAAGGAAGGTGCTAAATAAAGGTTTGAGTTTTGTGCCTACCAATCAGCACAACGAGTTTACCTGGAAGCTGAATCTGGAATAATGTTAGTTACCCACACATTATGTACTCCATCATCATACTAGTATCTTTATACATATGACTAGAACACAAGGATAGCTATAGAATGAGATCCTTTCTAAGAGTATAGAGATCATCCCACTTATTTAATATTAATATTCACTATTGTGAATACGCCCTAGGCAACTCACAGTTAAAATGAAGATCACTCCCTATTAGACTCTGCACAATAGTGGCAGTACACAACGGATAATAGAAAGTTAGCTATATAGAAATCACTGGACGCTACCTGTCCCAACAGACACATATAAATAGAAGGTCACTCCTTATAAGATTCAGCACAACAGTCGTAGGACACAACGTAGACAATTAGTTATATAGATATCACTGGATGCTATCTGTCCCAATAATTACAAATACACGCACCACATATATGAACACCCTCCAAAATCACCTAGAACAGGATTTCACCAGCCATTGTTTCACAGTGCCACTTATGGACAGATTTTATTACAGTTAAATATTCTCTACATTCCATCTATTTATGTAAACTTCGAAGAATGTTGTAGGAGCACACTGCATAAAATATTATATGGCTTCATATCCCATAACACCTTTACACACATTAAATTACACACACACACACACACACACACACACACACACACCAGTTTAATCAGTCACAATTAGCAGTATTACACACTAGGTTTCGCTTTATTATTACTGACATTAACCATATATATTGTCATCATATGTTCAGATCAGCGGTGGAACGCATATTTATATTAGTGGAATGCAAAGTTTAATCGGGCACTCCCACCCGTCAGTTACGAGGAGATTGACCAGTGGGAACGCAAAGCCCTCCTGGAAGTAATCCATCTGTCATAATACAGGTGGAACGCATAGTGCAGGGTTCCCGGATACCATCCCCGGCCGTAAACTGAGGTGGAACGCAAAATTGGAACGCATCGCGTACCCGGAAGCCAGACCTTCCGACTTATACCACCGATAACTGACACTTTCAGTATTACACACTGCTTAATTGACAGGACGATTAGTGGCCACCTAATGACTACACATTCCCAGGAGCTACTCAGTGAGCATATGAGCAATTTCTTAGGTAAACCCCACTATCCAATCACATACGGCGTTAGATACAGGAAATGAGGTAATACTGCAGAAGGGTATAAAAAAAACCCTGCCTAGTGACGATACACTCACACTCTGACTGATTGGATACACTCAACCCATTTGCGGGTAAGACACATCTCTCATACTACTAATTGGTTGCACTCTGTTGGTGTTATATCTGCCAAGATTTTCATTATCATGTTTAGTACGTGCACCCTCTCCATTGTGTAAATGGGAATAGATGCTGTTTGGTAATGCATAACTCATACTTTTTCCAATTGGATGTTTGGAATATTGTACACCATGTAACAGATCTTGACATGATCCATCATTGTATTATACACACTATGTATAATGTAGCTTATACCCTGCAAAGCATACCTTATCCTCGCTCCAATCTGCTGTTAGGAATAATGTGCTCTATCTAGCATTGTATTATATACACTATGTATAATGTACACTATGTCTCAATATCTGTCTTTATTTACTACATTGGATACATATTACCGTATTTGGAATAATGTGTACTATGTATTACCATCTTGTACTAGGACTATACATTGTTACCATCTTGTACTAGGACTATACATTGTTACCATCTTGTACTAGGACTATACATTGTTACCATCTTGTACTAGGACTATACACTTTTTGGATGTGATTCTTAGCAATATCCCTTAATTGATTGTTAACCCTGTGAGGCTGGCCACCATATATTATGGATAAGTCCTGGAGCAAAAATGCTGTGTGCACTGCTTTAAGATGTAATGGTCACTATAAGGCCATACCAATTATTCACTATGTCTATTAAAATTATATATACCCACATACACCTCTTTAATATAGCATTTATGTTATTATTTATGGACTACAGAATTTTTATCTGGTGAGAATATCAGTCTGACTGGGATATGTGTCAGTGTGTAATGAGTACACCTGCAGGGTGACCTGGGATATGTGTCAGTGTGTAATGAGTACACCTGCTGGGTGACCTGGGATATGTGTCAGTGTGTACTGAGTGCACCTGCTGGGTGACCTGAGATATGTGTCAGTGTGTAATGAGTACACCTGCAGGGTGACCTGGGATATGTGTCAGTGTGTAATGAGTACACCTGCAGGGTGACCTGGGATATGTGTCAGTGTGTAATGAGTACACCTGCTGGGTGACCTGGGATATGTGTCAGTGTGTAATGAGTGCACCTGCTGGGTGACCTGGGATATGTGTCAGTGTGTAATGAGTGCACCTGCTGGGTGACCTGGGATGTGTCAGTGTGTAATGAGTACACCTGCTGGGTGACCTGGGATATGTGTCAGTGTGTAATGAGTACACCTGCAGGGTGACCTGGGATATGTGTCAGTGTGTAATGAGTACACCTGCCTGCTGGGTGACCTGGGATATGTGTCAGTGTGTAATGAGTACACCTGCAGGGTGACCTGGGATATGTGTCAGTGTGTAATGAGTGCACCTGCAGGGTGACCTGGGATATGTGTCAGTGTGTAATGAGTGCACCTGCAGGGTGACCTGGGATATGTGTCAGTGTGTAATGAGTACACCTGCTGGGTGACCTGGGATATGTGTCAGTGTGTAATGAGTACACCTGCAGGGTGACCTGGGATATGTGTCAGTGTGTAATGAGTGCACCTGCTGGGTGACCTGGGATATGTGTCAGTGTGTAATGAGTACACCTGCTGGGTGACCTGGGATATGTGTCAGTGTGTAATGAGTACACCTGCTGGGTGACCTGGGATGTGTCAGTGTGTAATGAGTACACCTGCTGGGTGACCTGGGATATGTGTCAGTGTGTAATGAGTACACCTGCTGGGTGACCTGGGATATGTGTCAGTGTGTACTGAGTGCACCTGCTGGGTGACCTGGGATATGTGTCAGTGTGTAATGAGTACACCTGCAGGGTGACCTGGGATATGTGTCAGTGTGTAATGAGTGCACCTGCTGGGTGACCTGGGATATGTGTCAGTGTGTAATGAGTACACCTGCAGGGTGACCTGGGATATGTGTCAGTGAGCAATGAGTACACCTGCTGGGTGACCTGGGATATGTGTCAGTGTGTACTGAGTGCACCTGCAGGGTGACCTGGGATATGTGTCAGTGTGTAATGAGTGCACCTGCAGGGTGACCTGGGATATGTGTCAGTGTGTAATGAGTACGCCTGCAGGGTGACCTGGGATATGTGTCAGTGTGTAATGAGTACGCCTGCTGGGTTACCTGGGATATGTGTCAGTGTGTAATGAGTGCACCTGCTGGGTGACCTGGGATATGTCTCAGTGTGTAATGAGTGCACCTGCTGGGTGACCTGGGATATGTGTCAGTGTGTACTGAGTACACCTGCAGGGTGACCTGGGATATGTGTCAGTGTGTAATGAGTGCACCTGCAGGGTGACCTGGGATATGTGTCAGTGTGTAATGAGTACACCTGCTGGGTGACCTGGGATATGTGTCAGTGTGTAATGAGTGCACCTGCAGGGTGACCTGGGATATGTGTCAGTGTGTAATGAGTGCACCTGCAGGGTGACCTGGGATATGTGTCAGTGTGTAATGAGTGCACCTGCAGGGTGACCTGGGATATGTGTCAGTGTGTAATGAGTGCACCTGCAGGGTGACCTGGGATATGTGTCAGTGTGTAATGAGTGCACCTGCAGGGTGACCTGGGATATGTGTCAGTGTGTAATGAGTGCACCTGCAGGGTGACCTGGGATATGTGTCAGTGTGTAATGAGTGCACCTGCAGGGTGACCTGGGATATGTGTCAGTGTGTAATGAGTGCACCTGCAGGGTGACCTGGGATATGTGTCAGTGTGTAATGAGTACACCTGCAGGGTGACCTGGGATATGTGTCAGTGTGTAATGAGTACGCCTGCTGGGTTACCTGGGATATGTGTCAGTGTGTAATGAGTGCACCTGCTGGGTGACCTGGGATATGTGTCAGTGTGTAATGAGTGCACCTGCTGGGTGACCTGGGATATGTGTCAGTGTGTAATGAGTACACCTGCAGGGTGACCTGGGATATGTGTCAGTGTGTACTGAGTGCACCTGCTGGGTGACCTGGGATATGTGTCAGTGTGTAATGAGTACACCTGCTGGGTGACCTGGGATATGTGTCAGTGTGTAATGAGTACACATGTGCGCCTGCTGGGTGACCTGGGATATGTGTCAGTGTGTAATGAGTGCACCTGCAGGGTGACCTGGGATATGTGTCAGTGTGTAATGAGTACACCTGCTGGGTGACCTGGGATATGTGTCAGTGTGTAATGAGTGCACCTGCTGGGTGACCTGGGATATGTGTCAGTGTGTAATGAGTGCACCTGCTGGGTGACCTGGGATATGTGTCAGTCAGTAATGAGTACACCTGCAGGGTGACCTGGGATATGTGTCAGTGTGTACTGAGTGAACCTGCAGGGTGACCTGGGATATGTGTCAGTGTGTAATGAGTACACCTGCTGGGTGACCTGGGATATGTGTCAGTGTGTAATGAGTACACCTGCAGGGTGACCTGGGATATGTGTCAGTGTGTAATGAGTACACCTGCCTGCTGGGTGACCTGGGATATGTGTCAGTGTGTAATGAGTGCACCTGCAGGGTGACCTGGGATATGTGTCAGTGTGTAATGAGTACACCTGCAGGGTGACCTGGGATATGTGTCAGTGTGTAATGAGTACACCTGCAGGGTGACCTGGGAAATGTGTCAGTGTGTAATGAGTACACCTGCTGGGTGACCTGGGATATGTGTCAGTGTGTAATGAGTGCACCTGCAGGGTGACCTGGGATATGTGTCAGTGTGTAATGAGTGCACCTGCTGGGTGACCTGGGATATGTGTCAGTGTGTAAAGAGTACACCTGCAGGGTGACCTGGGAAATGTGTCATTGTGTAATGAGTACACCTGCAGGGTGACCTGGGATATGTGTCAGTGTGTAATGAGTACACCTGCAGGGTGACCTGGGATATGTGTCAGTGTGTAAAGAGTACACCTGCAGGGTGACCTGGGATATGTGTCAGTGTGTAAAGAGTACACCTGCAGGGTGACCTGGGATATGTGTCAGTGTGTAATGAGTACACCTGCAGGGTGACCTGGGATATGTGTCAGTGTGTAATGAGTACACATGTGTGCCTGCTGGGTGACCTGGGATATGTGTCAGTGTGTACTGAGTGCACCTGCAGGGTGACCTGGGATATGTGTCAGTGTGTAATGAGTGCACCTGCTGGGTGACCTGGGATATGTCTCAGTGTGTAATGAGTACACCTGCAGGGTGACCTGGGATGTGTCAGTGTGTAATGAGTACACCTGCAGGGTGACCTGGGATATGTGTCAGTGTGTAATGAGTACACCTGCTGGGTGACCTGGGATATGTGTCAGTGTGTACTGAGTGCACCTGCTGGGTGACCTGAGATATGTGTCAGTGTGTAATGAGTACACCTGCAGGGTGACCTGGGATATGTGTCAGTGTGTAATGAGTACACCTGCAGGGTGACCTGGGATATGTGTCAGTGTGTAATGAGTACACTTGCTGGGTGACCTGGGATATGTGTCAGTGTGTAATGAGTGCACCTGCTGGGTGACCTGGGATATGTGTCAGTGTGTAATGAGTGCACCTGCTGGGTGACCTGGGATGTGTCAGTGTGTAATGAGTACACCTGCTGGGTGACCTGGGATATGTGTCAGTGTGTAATGAGTACACCTGCAGGGTGACCTGGGATATGTGTCAGTGTGTAATGAGTACACCTGCCTGCTGGGTGACCTGGGATATGTGTCAGTGTGTAATGAGTGCACCTGCAGGGTGACCTGGGATATGTGTCAGTGTGTAATGAGTGCACCTGCAGGGTGACCTGGGATATGTGTCAGTGTGTAATGAGTGCACCTGCAGGGTGACCTGGGATATGTGTCAGTGTGTAATGAGTACACCTGCTGGGTGACCTGGGATATGTGTCAGTGTGTACTGAGTGCACCTGCTGGGTGACCTGGGATATGTGTCAGTGTGTAATGAGTACACCTGCAGGGTGACCTGGGATATGTGTCAGTGTGTAATGAGTGCACCTGCTGGGTGACCTGGGATATGTGTCAGTGTGTAATGAGTGCACCTGCTGGGTGACCTGGGATATGTGTCAGTGTGTAATGAGTGCACCTGCTGGGTGACCTGGGATATGTGTCAGTGTGTAATGAGTGCACCTGCTGGGTGACCTGGGATATGTGTCAGTGTGTAATGAGTACACCTGCTGGGTGACCTGGGATGTGTCAGTGTGTAATGAGTACACCTGCAGGGTGACCTGGGATGTGTCAGTGTGTAATGAGTGCACCTGCAGGGTGACCTGGGATATGTGTCAGTGTGTAATGAGTACACCTGCTGGGTGACCTGGGATGTGTCAGTGTGTAATGAGTACACCTGCTGGGTGACCTGGGATATGTGTCAGTGTGTACTGAGTGCACCTGCTGGGTGACCTGGGATATGTGTCAGTGTGTAATGAGTACACCTGCAGGGTGACCTGGGATATGTGTCAGTGTGTAATGAGTGCACCTGCTGGGTGACCTGGGATATGTGTCAGTGTGTAATGAGTACACCTGCAGGGTGACCTGGGATATGTGTCAATGAGCAATGAGTACACCTGCTGGGTGACCTGGGATATGTGTCAGTGTGTACTGAGTGCACCTGCAGGGTGACCTGGGATATGTGTCAGTGTGTAATGAGTACACCTGCAGGGTGACCTGGGATATGTGTCAGTGTGTAATGAGTACACCTGCTGGGTGACCTGGGATATGTGTCAGTGTGTACTGAGTGCACCTGCTGGGTGACCTGGGAAATGTGTCAGTGTGTAATGAGTACACCCGCAGGGTGACCTGGGATATGTGTCAGTGTGTACTGAGTGCACCTGCTGGGTGACCTGGGATATGTGTCAGTGTGTAATGAGTGCACCTGCAGGGTGACCTGGGATATGTGTCAGTGTGTAATGAGTGCACCTGCAGGGTGACCTGGGATATGTGTCAGTGTGTAATGAGTACACCTGCAGGGTGACCTGGGATATGTGTCAGTGTGTAATGAGTACACCTGCAGGGTGACCTGGGATATGTGTCAGTGTGTAATGAGTACACATGTGCACCTGCAGGGTGACCTGGGATATGTGTCAGTGTGTAATGAGTGCACCTGCAGGGTGACCTGGGATATGTGTCAGTGTGTAATGAGTGCACCTGCAGGGTGACCTGGGATATGTGTCAGTGTGTAATGAGTGCACCTGCAGGGTGACCTGGGATATGTGTCAGTGTGTAATGAGTGCACCTGCAGGGTGACCTGGGATATGTGTCAGTGTGTAATGAGTGCACCTGCTGGGTGACCTGGGATATGTGTCAGTCAGTAATGAGTACACCTGCAGGGTGACCTGGGATATGTGTCAGTGTGTACTGAGTGAACCTGCAGGGTGACCTGGGATATGTGTCAGTGTGTAATGAGTGCACCTGCTGGGTGACCTGGGATATGTGTCAGTCAGTAATGAGTACACCTGCAGGGTGACCTGGGATATGTGTCAGTGTGTACTGAGTGAACCTGCAGGGTGACCTGGGATATGTGTCAGTGTGTAATGAGTACACCTGCTGGGTGACCTGGGATATGTGTCAGTGTGTAATGAGTAATCCTGCAGGGTGACCTGGGATATGTGTCAGTGTGTAATGAGTACACCTGCCTGCTGGGTGACCTGGGATATGTGTCAGTGTGTAATGAGTGCACCTGCAGGGTGACCTGGGATATGTGTCAGTGTGTAATGAGTACACCTGCAGGGTGACCTGGGATATGTGTCAGTGTGTAATGAGTACACCTGCAGGGTGACCTGGGAAATGTGTCAGTGTGTAATGAGTACACCTGCTGGGTGACCTGGGATATGTGTCAGTGTGTAATGAGTGCACCTGCAGGGTGACCTGGGATATGTGTCAGTGTGTAATGAGTACACCTGCAGGGTGACCTGGGATATGTGTCAGTGTGTAATGAGTACACCTGCAGGGTGACCTGGGATATGTGTCAGTGTGTAATGAGTACACATGTGCGCCTGCTGGGTGACCTGGGATATGTGTCAGTGTGTACTGAGTGCACCTGCAGGGTGACCTGGGGTATGTGTCAGTGTGTAATGAGTGCACCTGCTGGGTGACCTGGGATATGTCTCAGTGTGTAATGAGTACACCTGCAGGGTGACCTGGGATGTGTCAGTGTGTAATGAGTACACCTGCAGGGTGACCTGGGATATGTGTCAGTGTGTAATGAGTACACCTGCTGGGTGACCTGGGATATGTGTCAGTGTGTACTGAGTGCACCTGCTGGGTGACCTGAGATATGTGTCAGTGTGTAATGAGTACACCTGCAGGGTGACCTGGGATATGTGTCAGTGTGTAATGAGTACACCTGCAGGGTGACCTGGGATATGTGTCAGTGTGTAATGAGTACACCTGCTGGGTGACCTGGGATATGTGTCAGTGTGTAATGAGTGCACCTGCTGGGTGACCTGGGATATGTGTCAGTGTGTAATGAGTGCACCTGCTGGGTGACCTGGGAAATGTGTCAGTGTGTAATGAGTACACCTGCTGGGTGACCTGGGAAATGTGTCAGTGTGTAATGAGTACACCTGCAGGGTGACCTGGGATATGTGTCAGTGTGTAATGAGTACACCTGCCTGCTGGGTGACCTGGGATATGTGTCAGTGTGTAATGAGTACACCTGCAGGGTGACCTGGGATATGTGTCCGTGTGTAATGAGTGCACCTGCAGGGTGACCTGGGATATGTGTCAGTGTGTAATGAGTGCACCTGCAGGGTGACCTGGGATATGTGTCAGTGTGTAATGAGTACACCTGCTGGGTGACCTGGGATATGTGTCAGTGTGTACTGAGTGAACCTGCAGGGTGACCTGGGATATGTGTCAGTGTGTAATGAGTACACCTGCTGGGTGACCTGGGATATGTGTCAGTGTGTAATGAGTACACCTGCAGGGTGACCTGGGATATGTGTCAGTGTGTAATGAGTACACCTGCCTGCTGGGTGACCTGGGATATGTGTCAGTGTGTAATGAGTGCACCTGCAGGGTGACCTGGGATATGTGTCAGTGTGTAATGAGTACACCTGCAGGGTGACCTGGGATATGTGTCAGTGTGTAATGAGTACACCTGCAGGGTGACCTGGGAAATGTGTCAGTGTGTAATGAGTACACCTGCTGGGTGACCTGGGATATGTGTCAGTGTGTAATGAGTGCACCTGCAGGGTGACCTGGGATATGTGTCAGTGTGTAATGAGTGCACCTGCTGGGTGACCTGGGATATGTGTCAGTGTGTAAAGAGTACACCTGCAGGGTGACCTGGGAAATGTGTCATTGTGTAATGAGTACACCTGCAGGGTGACCTGGGATATGTGTCAGTGTGTAATGAGTACACCTGCAGGGTGACCTGGGATATGTGTCAGTGTGTAAAGAGTACACCTGCAGGGTGACCTGGGATATGTGTCAGTGTGTAATGAGTACACCTGCAGGGTGACCTGGGATATGTGTCAGTGTGTAATGAGTACACATGTGCGCCTGCTGGGTGACCTGGGATATGTGTCAGTGTGTACTGAGTGCACCTGCAGGGTGACCTGGGATATGTGTCAGTGTGTAATGAGTGCACCTGCTGGGTGACCTGGGATATGTCTCAGTGTGTAATGAGTACACCTGCAGGGTGACCTGGGATGTGTCAGTGTGTAATGAGTACACCTGCAGGGTGACCTGGGATATGTGTCAGTGTGTAATGAGTACACCTGCTGGGTGACCTGGGATATGTGTCAGTGTGTACTGAGTGCACCTGCTGGGTGACCTGAGATATGTGTCAGTGTGTAATGAGTACACCTGCAGGGTGACCTGGGATATGTGTCAGTGTGTAATGAGTACACCTGCAGGGTGACCTGGGATATGTGTCAGTGTGTAATGAGTACACCTGCTGGGTGACCTGGGATATGTGTCAGTGTGTAATGAGTGCACCTGCTGGGTGACCTGGGATATGTGTCAGTGTGTAATGAGTGCACCTGCTGGGTGACCTGGGATGTGTCAGTGTGTAATGAGTACACCTGCTGGGTGACCTGGGATATGTGTCAGTGTGTAATGAGTACACCTGCAGGGTGACCTGGGATATGTGTCAGTGTGTAATGAGTACACCTGCCTGCTGGGTGACCTGGGATATGTGTCAATGTTTAATGAGTGCACCTGCAGGGTGACCTGGGATATGTGTCAGTGTGTAATGAGTGCACCTGCAGGGTGACCTGGGATATGTGTCAGTGTGTAATGAGTACACCTGCTGGGTGACCTGGGATATGTGTCAGTGTGTACTGAGTGCACCTGCTGGGTGACCTGGGATATGTGTCAGTGTGTAATGAGTACACCTGCTGGGTGACCTGGGATATGTGTCAGTGTGTAATGAGTGCACCTGCTGGGTGACCTGGGATATGTGTCAGTGTGTAATGAGTGCACCTGCAGGGTGACCTGGGATATGTGTCAGTGTGTAATGAGTGCACCTGCTGGGTGACCTGGGATATGTGTCAGTGTGTAATGAGTACACCTGCAGGGTGACCTGGGATATGTGTCAGTGTGTAATGAGTGCACCTGCTGGGTGACCTGGGATATGTGTCAGTGTGTAATGAGTGCACCTGCTGGGTGACCTGGGATATGTGTCAGTGTGTAATGAGTGCACCTGCTGGGTGACCTGGGATATGTGTCAGTGTGTAATGAGTACACCTGCTGGGTGACCTGGGATATGTGTCAGTGTGTACTGAGTGCACCTGCTGGGTGACCTGGGATATGTGTCAGTGTGTAATGAGTACACCCGCAGGGTGACCTGGGATATGTGTCAGTGTGTAATGAGTGCACCTGCTGGGTGACCTGGGATATGTGTCAGTGTGTAATGAGTACACCTGCCTGCTGGGTGACCTGGGATATGTGTCAGTGTGTAATGAGTACACCTGCTGGGTGACCTGGGATATGTGTCAGTGTGTAATGAGTACACCTGCTGGGTGACCTGGGATATGTGTCAGTGAGCAATGAGTACACCTGCTGGGTGACCTGGGATATGTGTCAGTGTGTACTGAGTGCACCTGCAGGGTGACCTGGGATATGTGTCAGTGTGTAATGAGTACACCTGCTGGGTGACCTGGGATATGTGTCAGTGTGTACTGAGTGCACCTGCTGGGTGACCTGGGATATGTGTCAGTGTGTAATGAGTACACCTGCAGGGTGACCTGGGATATGTGTCAGTGTGTAATGAGTGCACCTGCAGGGTGACCTGGGATATGTGTCAGTGTGTAATGAGTACACCTGCTGGGTGACCTGGGATATGTGTCAGTGTGTAATGAGTACACCTGCAGGGTGACCTGGGATATGTGTCAGTGAGCAATGAGTACACCTGCTGGGTGACCAGGGATATGTGTCAGTGTGTACTGAGTGCACCTGCTGGGTGACCAGGGATATGTGTCAGTGTGTACTGAGTGCACCTGCTGGGTGACCTGGGATATGTGTCAGTGTGTAATGAGTACACCTGCAGGGTGACCTGGGATATGTGTCAGTGTGTAATGAGTGCACCTGCAGGGTGACCTGGGATATGTGTCAGTGTGTAATGAGTACACCTGCTGGGTGACCTGGGATATGTGTCAGTGTGTAATGAGTACACCTGCTGGGTGACCTGGGATATGTGTCAGTGAGCAATGAGTACACCTGCTGGGTGACCTGGGATATGTGTCAGTGTGTACTGAGTGCACCTGCAGGGTGACCTGGGATATGTGTCAGTGTGTAATGAGTACACCTGCTGGGTGACCTGGGATATGTGTCAGTGTGTACTGAGTGCACCTGCTGGGTGACCTGGGATATGTGTCAGTGTGTAATGAGTACACCTGCAGGGTGACCTGGGATATGTGTCAGTGTGTAATGAGTGCACCTGCAGGGTGACCTGGGATATGTGTCAGTGTGTAATGAGTACACCTGCTGGGTGACCTGGGATATGTGTCAGTGTGTAATGAGTACACCTGCAGGGTGACCTGGGATATGTGTCAGTGAGCAATGAGTACACCTGCTGGGTGACCAGGGATATGTGTCAGTGTGTACTGAGTGCACCTGCTGGGTGACCAGGGATATGTGTCAGTGAGCAATGAGTACACCTGCTGGGTGACCTGGGATATGTGTCAGTGTGTACTGAGTGCACCTGCAGGGTGACCTGGGATATGTGTCAGTGTGTAATGAGTACACCTGCTGGGTGACCTGGGATATGTGTCAGTGAGCAATGAGTACACCTGCTGGGTGACCTGGGATATGTGTCAGTGTGTAATGAGTGCACCTGCTGGGTGACCTGGGATATGTGTCAGTGTGTACTGAGTGTACCTGCAGGGTGACCTGGGATGTGTCAGTGTGTAATGAGTGCACCTGCTGGGTGACCTGGGATATGTGTCAGTGTGTACTGAGTGCACCTGCAGGGTGACCAGGGATCCTGCGGCACTGGCGATGTCACCGGCCAGTCCTGTCCTAACCCAGGGGATAGAACATAGTAACCACATCCTTCCACAATATTACCCAACCTCAGTATTATAACATGTCCCTGATATCGTGCTCTGTATATGGAATAGCTGTGTGCAGGGAGCACATCAGACAGGAATACTCACCGCAGCAGCTTTCAGCCACCCCAGGGACGACCCCTGCACTGTGACACCCCCTGTGTCCTGCGCTTCAAACGTAATGTTCCCCAGGGACAGGACCGCGGAGAGAACAATTTTCAGGTCCAGCTCCTCCTATGAGACCGAGAACATGAGATCGTATAAAGCAAGATATCCCAGCAACATCTAACACAAGTCCTATAAGTCAGTGTGTGGCCCCACAGCTGCCTCTAGGGAGAGAGGATGGAGGTGATAGCAGGGATCAAAGTGGTCGTGGAGAGGTGGTGGAACTCCTGACCCCCACCCCAACCTCATTAGGCAGAGCCTAGATCCAGGGCCGGCGCCGCCACTAGGCAGCTCTAGGCATTTGCCTAGGGCGCCGGCACCTGGAGGGCGGCAGTTCGCCCCTCACCCCCAGCATGGAGGGTTAGCGAATTGTGTAAAAAACTTGCGGCGCCGGCGTCCCTGCAGTGCTGGAGCGGGTAGGGGTGTCCATGCCGTGGGGGTACCTGCGGCGCTGTCATTGTGTATAAAGCTGGCGGTGGCCGGCGGGGTCCCTGCAGTGAATAGACAATAACTAGCGCTTCCCGTGCCGCCGCGTGCATAGCGCCAGTTATTTTCTATTCACTCCAGGGACCCCGCCGGCCGCCGCCAGCTTTATACTCAATGACAGCGCCGCAGGTACCCCCGGGGCACGGACACCCCTGCCCGCTCCAGCACTGCAGGGACCCCGGCGCCGCAAGTTTTTTACACAGGTACCACCACCACCGCCCCCCCCCCCCCCGGCACCGGGGCGCCCCCACCCCGACTCGCCTGGGGCGCTCCTGCCTAGACCAGTGCCAGGGAAATTGTGCTCTACCTCCCATAAAGAAATAATGGTCCCACAAGGAAGTGGTGTTGTCACACAATAGTAACTCCAATAAAAATGACAACACTCAGTAGCATAACCATATACACATTACACTGCATGTAGTACCCCTTATACACATAATGTCCACAGTTGTGCTGCTTATACACATCTGTCTATGTCACTCCAACAGCTCACTCTCCATGTCCCTCAGAAGCTCTGATACTCAGAAGAGGGAGGGGGGTGTTGAGAGAGAGAGAGAGAGAGAGAGAGAGAGAGAGAGAGAGAGAGAGAGAGAGAGAGAGAGGAGAGAGAGGGAGGGGGGTGAGAGAGAGGGAGGGTGAGAGGGATGGAGGGGGTAAGAGACTGAAGGGGGTACAGGGGCTGGCATGAGAAACAAAGGGAGGGGTGAGAGACTGAAGGGGAGGGCAGAGAGAGAATGTGAGTGGGGAAAGACAGGAAGGGGGTGAAAAAAAGAAGGGTGGTGAGAAAAATCGGGGGGAGAGAGAGAGGGGTAAGGCAGGGAGGGGTGAGAGAGGGTAAGAGAGAGGAAGGGGAGACAGGGGCAAGAGAGGGAGAGGTAAGAAAAGGACAAGAGAGGGAGAGGTGAGAAAGGGACAAGAGAGGGAGAGGTGAGAAAGGTACAAGAGAGGGAGAGGTGAGAAATGTACAAGAGAGGGAGAGGTGAGAAAGGGGCAAGAAAGGGAAGGGTGAGAAAGGGGCAGGAAAGGGAAGGGTGAGAAAGGGGCAGGAAAGGGAAGGGTGAGAAAGGGGCAAGAAAGGGAAGGGTGAGAAAGGGGCAAGAAAGGGAAGGGTGAGAAAGGGGCAAGAAAGGGAAGGGTGAGAAAGGGGCAAGAGGGGGAAGGGTGAGAAAGGGGCAAGAGGGGGAAGGGTGAGAAAGGGGCAAGAGGGGGAAGGGTGAGAAAGGGGCAAGAGAGGGAGGGGTGAGAAAGGGACAAGAGAGGGAGGAGAGGGTGGATTGGGACCGGGGCAAGAAAGACAGGGGTGGAAAAGGGAGACTGGGGGAGGGTGACATAGGGGGTGAGAAAGAGAGGGGGTGAGAAAGAGAGGGTGTGATAAAGAGAGGGGGTGAGAGGAAGGGGGTTTACATCCATTGTGGGGAAAATATTAGAAGGAATAATAAGAACTAGTATCCAAAATTTCTTAGAACAGGAGAAAGTGATAAGTAAGGCTCAGCATGGGTTCGTCAAAAATAGATGGCTTCTATGAGGAGGTCAGTAGGGGGGTGGACTTAGGGAAATCTGTTCATGTAATACTGCTTGATTTCGCTAAAGCTGTAGACACGGTGCCTCATAAAAGGTTATTAATGATACTAGGCAATTTAGAGTTAGAGAATTGGTAGTATGGCACACAATGAGGTTTTAGGCACCCCCCCCCCCCCCATCACCGAGGGTTGGTGTGGATAGTGGGGGGGGGGAGGGGGGAGGGGGTGTGTGCCTAAAACCGCATTGTATGTCATACAAGTGTATAGCTAATGTAATGGCATTGCACCCTATAAAATCGCATGCAATTTTGTGGGAGGTGCGATGCGATCCGCCGGGGCCAAGAGAGCAGTGAATAAATTACATAGGAAAATCACAATCAAGTCCGATAAACCGGCCCATGTGATGCGATGTGATTTCTCTAAGCTAGTGTACTTATGCTAATTGGGTGCCCGGCTACAACATAAGTACCCACTTTTTTATTGTTTTATATCACTGCACTTAAAATTTTTCTTCCAAACTTAGCATCGCTCGATGAACCCTATAATGCTAAGTGAATGTGTGAGCCGATGCCCAGCAAGCTGCCTTGCACACTTCATCCATCGATGCTGCTCCCTTTTCAGCACATGATGTCGCCATAGCTCTGGTTGAGTGAGCTTTGATTCCCTTGGGTGGATCTAATGTTTTATTGTTTTCTGTAAGCTTCTGCTATACAATTCCTGATCCATCTGGCTATGGTTGATTTTGTAGCCCCCAGATCTTTATTTCTGCCTTCTGTCACTAAGAAGAGTCTCTTGGTTCTTCTCCAAGACTCTACCCTCTGAAGATATATTTTTAAGGCTCTCATGACATCAAGCTTGTGCAATCTGACTATTTTATCATTAACAGGATTCACGCAAAAAGATGGTAATACTATTTCTTGGTTTATATGGAACTGCGACAAGACCTTAGGTAAAAAACGCAGATTCGTCCTTAACACAACTTTTTCTTCAAAGAAATTAAGGAAAGGCTCTTCCGCCCACAAGGCCTGCATCTCCGACAACCATCTGGCCGATGTTATCGCTACCAAAAGGGCTACTTTGGCTGTAAGTAACCTTATGGGTACTTCCTCTAGTGGATCAAATGGGTCCTCTGTTAAGACATTGAGCACCATGTTCAAGTCCCACGGTGGCATGGGATTATGGAAAGTAGGTCTTATCTTCTTAATTGCCTGAATAAACCTTTGCACATATTTGTCTTCTGCTATTCTCATATCCAACATGGCCTCTAATGCCAAAACCTGGACCTTTAGAGAACTTGCCAAAAGTTTCTTCTCCAGTCCAACTTGCAGGAATTCAAGAATCGTGGGTATCAATTTAAGGTTTTTGCAGCCTAACTTGCAGAACTCTGCATATGCTCTCCATATTTTATAATATGTCTTGGACGTGGACAATTTTCTTGCTTTAAGCAGTGTATCCACCACCTTTTTTGAGAATCCTTTTCCTACCAGATGTCTGGTCTCAACAGCCACGCCGTCAAATTCTAATTGTCCGGTTGTCGTTGAAAGTATCTTCCCAGCTGCATGAGGTTCTCCCGATCCGGTAACCTCCATGGCTCGTCCACTGCCATCCTTGCCAATTTGGGGAACCAGGCCCGTCTCAGCCAATATGGGAGAATTGCTATGACTGTCGCTTCTTCTTTCTGGATTTTGTTTAGCAATCTTGGAATGACCGGAAATGGAGGGAATACATATATAAGTCCTGTCCCCCACTTGGCTGTCAGGGCGTCTGTCTGCCAGGCCTTCTGTTCTCAGTGTCTCTATATGAAAACTGGCACCTTTGCATTGGTCCTGGTCGCCATCAGGTCTACCTGAGGCAAGCCCCATTGTTCCACTATCATTGAGAACACGTCTTGTGATAGTTCCCATTCTCCAGGCTTGATTGGACCCCTGCTCAGAGCATCTGCCAGTTGATTTATTTTCCCTGAAATGAACACTGCTGATAGACTTCTGACACACTGTTTTGGCCGTGTCAGTACTTTTGCTGCGTCTGTCATTATTTTTACACTTCTTGTGCCTCCTTGTCTGTTTATATATCAACAACAACCTATTTGTCTGACCTGACCATCACCTCCTTCTGCGGCAATTGACTTTGAAAAGCTTGGTATGCCATCAGTACAGCTCTCATTTCTCTTATGTTCAAGTGTGCTTGGTACAGGTCCCAGCCCCACTTGCTTGAGCTGCCATGCCTCCACAGACTGCACCCCATCCTTTTTGACTGGCATCTGTCGTAACCACCAGCTGTTCTCTTGCTGCAAACGACTTTTCTTGTCGAAGTCTCTCCGCATCCAGCCACCATTCGAGGTTTATTTTTGCCTTCCTTGATCGCAATATTCTCTGATTGAGGTTCTTCCCATCCCTGCCCCGTTGGGATAGGAAACCGTTCTGTAGATCTCGTGTGAAATCTTGCCCACTTGATTGTATCCAATTCTGCTGCCATAAGGCCTAGAACTCTTAGGCAGTCTCCTGAAGATACCAATCTTCTTCTCAGAACACTTAGAACCTCCTGCCTTATTTTGTTCCATCTGTCTTGTGTCAACTTCACTGTCATGGCTCTCGTGTCCACCAGCACCCCTAGGTACTTTACTTCCGTTGCTGGCTGTAAGTGACTTTTTTTGTAGGTTTATGAGCCATCCATGTTGACCCAAGTACTTCATGACTCCTTTTGTATGTATCCTTGCCAGATCTTCTGACTTTGCCATGATCAGTAAGTCATCCTCCACTACCTCTTTAAGAGCTTTGGAGAGAGGAAATGTTTTAGGTTTCTTCCTCTTATCCTTGAATAGCAAATCTTGCAACTTGCCTTCTTCCAGAGTGTCCTCAATATTTAAAGATTTGTTAATCAGGGTTAACAAATTCTCAAGTAAGTCTGGATTGAAGTCCAGCTCGGCTTTTTCCTGCATAATTTCACCTTTGTCTGCTTCTTCATCTGTTATCAATGCCGGACCTTTTGCCGAATCCTCCGAATCCTTTGACACCAGTTCCCTAGGTTTCTTTAAGGACATTTTAGCTAGTTCTTCCTTTGTTACAAAGGTGTCGGCTAGAACAGTTTTTAGCATGCACACTAAATCCAACATTTGGTGGAAAATGCAGTTAAACATTGAAAAATATATTTATAAAGTTATTCATTATGGGAACAAAAATGAAGAAGATACTTATAGACTAAATGGAGTTATTAGAGGGAATTCTGCTGTAGAGAAGGACTTGGGGGTCATCATAGATGAAAAATTGCGTTATAGTGCACACTGCTCAAGTGCAGCAGCAAAAGCAAACCGGACACTGGCATGCATTAAAAGGGGGTATGGATTCAAGGGATGCCAATGTGATAGTGCCTCCTTACAAGGCATTGGTGAGACCACACTTGGAATAATGTGTTCAGTTCTGGGCACCGCACCTTAAAAAGGACATAAATGAATTGGAACAGGTACAGAGAAGGGCGACTAAGCTAGTAAAAGGTCTTGAATCACAAAAATACAAAGATAGGTTAACCAGGCTGAATGTTCTCACTGGAGAAACGGAGGAGTGGGAGATGAAGGGTGAAAGGCAAGAGAGGTGAGAGAGGGGGATGAGAGGCAAGAGAGGGGAGAGAGGGTGGTGAGAGGCGAAATAAGGGAAAAAGGGGGTAGAGAGGGAGGAGTGGGAGATGGGGGCTGAGTGTGGAAGATGGGGGCTGAAAGGATGGAAATGATAGTGATCTCACCCCCTTCAGAGAGAGAGGGGGTGAGAGGGATAGGTGAGAGAGGGAGGGGTGTGAGAGACTGAAGAGGGAACAGAGGATGGGGTGAGAAAAAAGGGTAGGGGTGAGAATCAGAGGAAGGGGTGAGAGACTGAAGGGAAAGGCAGAGAGAGCGGGAGTGAGAGGGGGAAGACAGGAAGTGGGTGAGAAAAAAGCTGGGGGAGAGAGACGGGTATGAAGAGGGGGAGAGGTAAGAAAGGGGCAAGATAGGGAGGGGTGTTAGAAGAAGGGGTGAGAGGGAGAAAAAAAAGAGAGGGAGACAGAGTCAGAAAGAGAAGGGGGTGTGAAAGAGGGTGAAGGGGATTGCTCAGCATCATGATACCACGCACCCAGAGGACGCAAGTGCTCAGCATTATGATACCATGCACCCAGAGGACGCAAGTGCTCAGCATCATGATACCATGCACCCAGAGGACGCAGGTGCTCAGCATCATGACACTACGCACCCAGAGGATGCAGGTGCTCAGCATCATGACACCACGCACCTAGAGGACGCAGGTGCTCAGCATCATGACACTACGCACCCAGAGGATGCAGGTGCTCAGCATCATGACACCACGCACCCAGAGGACGCAGGTGCTCAGCATCATGATACCACGCACCCAGAGGACGCAGGTGCTCAGCATCATGATACCACGCACCCAGAGGACGCAGGTGCTCAGCATTATGACACCACGCACCCAGAGGGCGCAGGTGCTCAGCATCACGACACCACGCACCCAGAGGACGCAGGTGCTCAGAATCATGATACCACACTCCCAGAGGACGCAGGTGCTCAGCATCATGACACCACGCACCCAGAGGACGCAGGTGCTCAGCATCACGACACTACGCACCCAGAGGACGCAGGTGCTCAGCATCATGACACTACGCACCCAGAGGACGCAGGTGCTCAGCATCACGACACCACGCACCCAGAGGACGCAAGTGCTCAGCATCATGACACCACGCACCCAGAGGACGCAGGTGCTCAGCATCATGACACTACGCACCCAGAGGACGCAGGTGCTCAGCATCATGACACCACACACCCAGAGGACGCAGGTGCTCAGCATCATGATATCATGCACCCAGAGGACACAGGTGCTCAGCATCATGACACCACGCACCCAGAGGACGCAGGTGCTCAGCATTATGATACCACGCACCCAGAGGACGCAGGTGCTCAGCATCATGACACCACACACCCAGAGGACACAGGTGCTCAGCATCATGACACCACGCACCCAGAGGACGCAGGTGCTCAGCATCATGACACCACGCACCCAGAGGACGCAAGTGCTCAGCATTATGATACCAGACTCCCAGAGGACGCAGGTGCTCAGCATCATGATACCACGCACCCGGAGGACGCAGGTGCTCAGCATCATGACACCACGCACCCAGAGGACGCAGGTGCTCAGCATCATGACACCACAAACCCAGAGGACGCAGGTGCTCAGCATCATGATACCACGCACAAGAGGACGCAGGTGCGCAGCATCATGATACCACGCACCCAGAGGACGCAGGTGCTCAGCATCATGATACCAGACTCCCAGAGGACGCAGGTGCTCAGCATCATGATACCACGCACCCAGAGGACGCAGGTGCTCAGCATCATGATACCAGACTCCCAGAGGACGCAGGTGCTCAGCATCATGATACCACGCACCCAGAGGACGCAGGTGCTCAGCATCATGACACCACACACCCAGAGGACACAAGTGCTCAGCAATATGATACCACGCACCCAGAGGACGCAAGTGCTCAGCATCATGATACCATGCACCCAGAGGACGCAGGTGCTCAGCAATATGATACCACGCACCCAGAGGACACAAGTGCTCAGCAACATGATACCACACACCCAGAGGACGCAAGTGCTCAGCATCATGATACCACGCACCCAGAGGACACAGGTGCTCAGCATTATGATACCACGCACCCAGAGGACGCAGGTGCTCAGCATCATGACACCACGCACCCAGAGGACACAGGTGCTCAGCATCATGACACCACGTACCCAGAGGACGCAGGTGCTCAGCATCATGATACCATGCACCCAGAGGACGCAAGTGCTCAGCATCATGATACCACGCACCCAGAGGACGCAAGTGCTCAGCATCATGATACCACGCACCCAGAGGACGCAAGTGCTCAGCATCATGATACCACGCACCCAGAGACGCAGGTGCTCAGCATCATGACACCACGCACCCAGAGGACGCAAGTGCTCAGCATCATGATACCACGCACCCAGAGGACACAGGTGCTCAGCATTATGATACCACGCACCCAGAGGACGCAGGTGCTCAGCATCATGACACCACACACCCAGAGGACGCAAATGCTCAGCATCATGATACCACGCACCCAGAGGACGCAAGTGCTCAGCATCATGATACCACGCACCCAGAGGACACAGGTGCTCAGCATTATGATACCAAGCACCCAGAGGACGCAGGTGCTCAGCATCATGACACCACACACCCAGAGGACGCAAATGCTCAGCATCATGATACCACGCACCCAGAGGACGCAGGTGCTCAGCATCATGACACCACGCACCCAGAGGACGCAGGTGCTCAGCATCATGATACCACGCACCCAGAGGACGCAGGTGCTCAGCATCATGATACCACGCACCCAGAGGACGCAGGTGCTCAGCATCATGATACCACACACCCAGAGGACACAGGTGCTCAGCATCATGACACCACACACCCAGAGGACGCAAGTGCTCAGCATCATGATACCACGCACCCAGAGGACACAGGTGCTCAGCATTATGATACCACGCACCCAGAGGACGCAGGTGCTCAGCATCATGACACCACGCACCCAGAGGACGCAAGTGCTCAGCATCATGATACCACGCACCCAGAGGACACAGGTGCTCAGCATTATGATACCACGCACCCAGAGGACGCAGGGTGCTCAGCATCATGACACCACGCACCCAGAGGACGCAAGTGCTCAGCATCATGATACCACGCACCCAGAGGACACAGGTGCTCAGCATTATGATACCACGCACCCAGAGGACGCAGGTGCTCAGCATCATGACACCACACACCCAGAGGACGCAAATGCTCAGCATCATGATACCACGCACCCAGAGGACGCAAGTGCTCAGCATCATGATACCACGCACCCAGAGGACACAGGTGCTCAGCATTATGATACCAAGCACCCAGAGGACGCAGGTGCTCAGCATCATGACACCACACACCCAGAGGACGCAAATGCTCAGCATCATGATACCACGCACCCAGAGGACGCAGGTGCTCAGCATCATGACACCACGCACCCAGAGGACGCAGGTGCTCAGCATCATGATACCACGCACCCAGAGGACGCAGGTGCTCAGCATCATGATACCACGCACCCAGAGGACGCAGGTGCTCAGCATCATAACACTACGCACCCAGAGGACACAGGTGCTCAGCATCATGACACCGCACCCAGAGGACGCAAGAGCTCAGCATTATGACACCACGCACCCAGAGGACGCAGGTGCTCAGCATCATGACACCACGCACCCTAGAGGACGCAAGTGCTCAGCATCATGACACCACACACCCGAGAGGACGCAAGTGCTCAGCATCATGATACCACGCACCCAGAGGACGCAAGTGCTCAGCATCATGATACCACGCACCCAGAGGACGCAGGTGCTCAGCATCATGACACCACACACCCAGAGGACACAGGTGCTCAGCATCATGATACCACGCACCCAGAGGACACAGGTGCTCAGCATCATGACACCACGCACCCAGAGGACGCAGGTGCTCAGCATCATGATACCACGCACCCAGAGGACGCAGGTGCTCAGCATCATAACACTACGCACCCAGAGGACACAGGTGCTCAGCATCATGACACCACGCACCCAGAGGACGCAAGAGCTCAGCATTATGACACCACGCACCCAGAGGACGCAGGTGCTCAGCATCATGACACCACGCACCCAGAGGACGCAAGTGCTCAGCATCATGATACCACGCACCCAGAGGACGCAAGTGCTCAGCATCATGAAACCACGCACCCAGAGGACGCAGGTGCTCAGCATCATGACACCACACACCCAGAGGACACAGGTGCTCAGCATCATGATACCACGCACCCAGAGGACACAGGTGCTCAGCATCATGACACCACGCACCCAGAGGACGCAGGTGCTCAGCATCATGACACTACGCACCCAGAGGACGCAAGTGCTCAGCATCATGACACCACGCACCCAGAGGACGCAGGTGCTCAGCATTATGATACCATGCACCCAGAGGACGCAGGTGCTCAGCATTATGATACCACGCACCCAGAGGACGCAGGTGCTCAGCATCATGACACCACACACCCAGAGGACGCAAGTGCTCAGCATCATGATACCACGCACCCAGAGGACGCAAGTGCTCAGCATCATGACACCACGCACCCAGAGGACGCAGGTGCTCAGCATTATGATACCACGCACCCAGAGGACACAGGTGCTCAGCATCATGACACCACGCACCCAGAGGACGCAGGTGCTCAGCATCATGACACCACGCACCCAGAGGACGCAGGTGCTCAGCATCATGATACCACGCACCCAGAGGACACAGGTGCTCAGCATTATGATACCACGCACCCAATGGACGCAGGTGCTCAGCATCATGACACCACACACCCAGAGGACGCAAGTGCTCAGCATTATGATACCACGCACCCAGAGGACACAGGTGCTCAGCATTATGATACCACGCACCCAGAGGATGCAAGAGCTCAGCATTATGATATCATGCACCCAGAGGACGCAGGTGCTCAGCATCATGATACCACGCACCCAGAGGACGCAGGTGCTCAGCATCATGACACCACACACCCAGAGGACACAGGTGCTCAGCATTATGATACCACGCACCCAGAGGATGCAAGAGCTCAGCATTATGATACACGCACCCAGAGGATGCAAGAGCTCAGCATTATGATATCATGCACCCAGAGGACACAGGTGCTCAGCATCATGACACCACGCACCCAGAGGACACAGGTGCTCAGCATTATGACACCACGCACCCAGAGGACGCAGGTGCTCAGCATCATGACACCACGCACCCAGAGGACACAGGTGCTCAGCATCATGATACCACGCACCCAGAGGACGCAAGTGCTCAGCATCATGACACTACGCACCCAGAGGATGCAGGTGCTCAGCATCATGACACCACGCACCCAGAGGACACAGGTGCTCAGCATCATGACACCACGCACCCAGAGGACACAGGTGCTCAGCATTATGATACCACGCACCCAGAGGATGCAAGAGCTCAGCATTATGATATCATGCACCCAGAGGACGCAGGTGCTCAGCATCATGATACCACGCACCCAGAGGACGCAGGTGCTCAGCATCATGACACCACACACCCAGAGGACGCAGGTGCTCAGCATTATGATACCACGCACCCAGAGGACGCAGGTGCTCAGCATTATGATATCATGCACCCAGAGGACGCAGGTGCTCAGCGTCATGATACCACGCACCCAGAGGACGCAGGTGCTCAGCATCATGACACCACACACCCAGAGGACACAGGTGCTCAGCATTATGATACCACGCACCCAGAGGACACAGGTGCTCAGCATTATGATACCACGCACCCAGAGGATGCAAGAGCTCAGCATCATGATACCACGCACCCAGAGGACACAGGTGCTCAGCATTATGATACCACGCACCCAGAGGACACAGGTGCTCAGCATTATGATACCACGCACCCAGAGGATGCAAGAGCTCAGCATTATGATACCACGCACCCAGAGGACGCAGGTGCTCAGCATCATGACACCACACACCCAGAGGACACAGGTGCTCAGCATCATGACACCACGCACCCAGAGGACGCAGGTGCTCAGCATCATGACACCACACACCCAGAGGACGCAGGTGCTCAGCATTATGATACCACGCACCCAGAGGACGCAGGTGCTCAGCATTATGATATCATGCACCCAGAGGACGCAGGTGCTCAGCGTCATGATACCACGCACCCAGAGGACGCAGGTGCTCAGCATCATGACACCACACACCCAGAGGACACAGGTGCTCAGCATTATGATACCACGCACCCAGAGGACACAGGTGCTCAGCATTATGACACCACGCACCCAGAGGATGCAAGAGCTCAGCATCATGATACCACGCACCCAGAGGACACAGGTGCTCAGCATTATGATACCACGCACCCAGAGGACACAGGTGCTCAGCATTATGATACCACGCACCCAGAGGATGCAAGAGCTCAGCATTATGATACCACGCACCCAGAGGACGCAGGTGCTCAGCATCATGACACCACACACCCAGAGGACACAGGTGCTCAGCATCATGACACCACGCACCCAGAGGACGCAGGTGCTCAGCATCATGACACTACGCACCCAGAGGACGCAGGTGCTCAGCATCATGATACCACGCACCCAGAGGACGCAGGTGCTCAGCGTCATGTTACCACGCACCAAGAGGACGCAGGTGCTCAGCATCATGACACCACACACCCAGAGGACACAGGTGCTCAGCATCATGACACCACACACCCAGAGGACACAGGTGCTCAGCATCATGACACCACACACCCAGAGGACGCAGGTGCTCAGCATTATGATACCACACACCCAGAGGACGCAGGTGCTCAGCATCATGACACCACACACCCAGAGGACACAGGTGCTCAGCATCATGACACCACACACCCAGAGGATGCAAGAGCTCAGCATTATGATACCACACACCCAGAGGATGCAAGAGCTCAGCATTATGATACCACGCACCCAGAGGACGCAGGTGCTCAGCATTATGATACCACGCACCCAGAGGACGCAGGTGCTCAGCATCATGATACCACGCACCCAGAGGACGCAGGTGCTCAGCATTATGATACCACGCACCCAGAGGACGCAGGTGCTCAGCATTATGATACCACGCACCCAGAGGACGCAGGTGCTCAGCATTATGATACCACGCACCCAGAGGACACAGGTGCTCAGCATTATGATACCACGCACCCAGAGGATGCAAGAGCTCAGCATTATGACACCACGCACCCAGAGGACACAGGTGCTCAGCATCATGACACCACGCACCCAGAGGACACAGGTGCTCAGCATTATGATATCATGCACCCAGAGGACGCAGGTGCTCAGCGTCATGATACCACGCACCCAGAGGACGCAGGTGCTCAGCATCATGACACCACGCACCCAGAGGATGCAAGAGCTCAGCATTATGATATCATGCACCCAGAGGACGCAGGTGCTCAGCATCATGATACCACGCACCCAGAGGACGCAGGTGCTCAGCATCATGACACCACACACCCAGAGGACACAGGTGCTCAGCATTATGATACCACGCACTCAGAGGATGCAAGAGCTCAGCATTATGATACCACGCACCCAGAGGATGCAAGAGCTCAGCATTATGATACCACGCACCCAGAGGACGCAGGTGCTCAGCATTATGATACCACGCACCCAGAGGACGCAGGTGCTCAGCATTATGACACCACGCACCCAGAGGACACAGGTGCTCAGCATTATGATACCACGCACCCAGAGGATGCAAGAGCTCAGCATTATGACACCACGCACCCAGAGGACACAGGTGCTCAGCATTATGATACCACGCACCCAGAGGATGCAAGAGCTCAGCATTATGATATCATGCACCCAGAGGACGCAGGTGCTCAGCGTCATGATACCACGCACCCAGAGGACGCAGGTGCTCAGCATCATGACACCACGCACCCAGAGGACGCAGGTGCTCAGCATCATGATACCACGCACCCAGAGGACGCAGGTGCTCAGCATCATGACACCACGCACCCAGAGGACACAGGTGCTCAGCATCATGACACCATGCACCCAGAGGACGCAAGTGCTCAGCATTATGATATCACGCACCCAGAGGACGCAGGTGCTCAGCATCATGATACCATGCACCCAGAGGATGCAGGTGCTCAGCATCATGATACCATGCACCCAGAGGATGCAGGTGCTCAGCATCATGACACTACGCACCCAGAGGATGCAGGTGCTCAGCATCATGACACCACGCACCCAGAGGACGCAGGTGCTCAGCATTATGATACCACGCACCCAGAGGATGCAAGAGCTCAGCATTATGATACCACACACCCAGAGGACACAGGTGCTCAGCATTATGATACCACACACCCAGAGGACGCAGGTGCTCAGCATCATGACACCACACACCCAGAGGACACAGGTGCTCAGCATTATGATACCACGCACCCAGAGGACGCAGGTGCTCAGCATCATGACACCACGCACCCAGAGGACGCAGGTGCTCAGCATCACGACACTACGCACCCAGAGGACGCAGGTGCTCAGCATCACGACACCACGCACCCAGAGGACGCAGGTGCTCAGCATCATGACACTACGCACCCAGAGGACGCAGGTGCTCAGCATCACGACACCACGCACCCAGAGGACACAAGTGCTCAGCATCATGACACCACGCACCCAGAGGATGCAAGAGCTCAGCATTATGATATCATGCACCCAGAGGACGCAGGTGCTCAGCGTCATGATACCACGCACCCAGAGGACGCAGGTGCTCAGCATCATGACACCACGCACCCAGAGGATGCAAGAGCTCAGCATTATGATATCATGCACCCAGAGGACGCAGGTGCTCAGCATCATGATACCACGCACCCAGAGGACGCAGGTGCTCAGCATCATGACACCACACACCCAGAGGACACAGGTGCTCAGCATTATGATACCACGCACCCAGAGGATGCAAGAGCTCAGCATTATGATACCACGCACCCAGAGGATGCAAGAGCTCAGCATTATGATACCACGCACCCAGAGGACGCAGGTGCTCAGCATTATGATACCACGCACCCAGAGGACGCAGGTGCTCAGCATTATGACACCACGCACCCAGAGGACACAGGTGCTCAGCATTATGATACCACGCACCCAGAGGATGCAAGAGCTCAGCATTATGACACCACGCACCCAGAGGACACAGGTGCTCAGCATTATGATACCACGCACCCAGAGGATGCAAGAGCTCAGCATTATGATATCATGCACCCAGAGGACGCAGGTGCTCAGCGTCATGATACCACGCACCCAGAGGACGCAGGTGCTCAGCATCATGACACCACGCACCCAGAGGACGCAGGTGCTCAGCATCATGATACCACGCACCCAGAGGACGCAGGTGCTCAGCATCATGACACCACGCACCCAGAGGACACAGGTGCTCAGCATCATGACACCATGCACCCAGAGGACGCAAGTGCTCAGCATTATGATATCACGCACCCAGAGGACGCAGGTGCTCAGCATCATGATACCATGCACCCAGAGGATGCAGGTGCTCAGCATCATGATACCATGCACCCAGAGGATGCAGGTGCTCAGCATCATGACACTACGCACCCAGAGGATGCAGGTGCTCAGCATCATGACACCACGCACCCAGAGGACGCAGGTGCTCAGCATTATGATACCACGCACCCAGAGGATGCAAGAGCTCAGCATTATGATACCACACACCCAGAGGACACAGGTGCTCAGCATTATGATACCACACACCCAGAGGACGCAGGTGCTCAGCATCATGACACCACACACCCAGAGGACACAGGTGCTCAGCATTATGATACCACGCACCCAGAGGACGCAGGTGCTCAGCATCATGACACCACGCACCCAGAGGACGCAGGTGCTCAGCATCACGACACTACGCACCCAGAGGACGCAGGTGCTCAGCATCACGACACCACGCACCCAGAGGACGCAGGTGCTCAGCATCATGACACTACGCACCCAGAGGACGCAGGTGCTCAGCATCACGACACCACGCACCCAGAGGACACAGGTGCTCAGCATCATGACACCACAAACCCAGAGGACGCAGGTGCTCAGCATCATGATACCACGCACAAGAGGACGCAGGTGCTCAGCATTATGATACCACGCACCCAGAGGACGCAGGTGCTCAGCATCATGACACCACGCACCCAGAGGACGCAGGTGCTCAGCATCATGATACCAGACTCCCAGAGGACGCAGGTGCTCAGCATCATGACACCACACACCCAGAGGATGCAAGAGCTCAGCATTAGGATACCACGCACCCAGAGGACGCAGGAGCTCAGCATTATGATACCACGCACCCAGAGGACGCAGGTGCTCAGCGTCATGACACCACGCACCCAGAGGACGCAGGTGCTCAGCATCATGACACCACGCACCCAGAGGACGCAGGTGCTCAGCATCATGACACCACACACCCAGAGGACGCAGGTGCTCAGCATTAGGATACCACGCACCCAGAGGACGCAGGAGCTCAGCATTATGATACCACGCACCCAGAGGACGCAGGTGCTCAGCGTCATGACACCACGCACCCAGAGGACGCAGGTGCTCAGCATCATGACACCACGCACCCAGAGGACGCAGGTGCTCAGCATCATGACACCACGCACCCAGAGGACGCAGGTGCTCAGCGTCATGACACCACGCACCCAGAGGACGCAGGTGCTCAGCATCATGACACCACAAACCCAGAGGACGCAGGTGCTCAGCATCATGATACCACGCACAAGAGGACGCAGGTGCGCAGCATCATGATACCACGCACCCAGAGGACGCAGGTGCTCAGCATCATGATACCAGACTCCCAGAGGACGCAGGTGCTCAGCATCATGATACCACGCACTCAGAGGACGCAGGTGCTCAGCATCATGACACCAGACACCCAGAGGACGCAGGTGCTCAGCATTATGATATCATGCACCCAGAGGACACAGGTGCTCAGCATCATGATATCATGCACCCAGAGGACGCAGGTGCTCAGCATTATGATACCACGCACCCAGAGGACGCAAGTGCTCAGCATCATGATACCACACACCCAGAGGACGCAGGTGCTCAGCATTATGACACCACGCACCCAGATGACGCAGGTGCTCAGCATCATGATACCACACACCCAGAGGACGCAGGTGCTCAGCATTATGACACCACGCACCCAGAGGACGCAGGTGCTCAGCATCATAACACCACGCACCCAGAGGACGCAAGTGCTCAGCATCATAACACCACGCACCCAGAGGACGCAGGTGCTCAGCATCATGATACCACACACCCAGAGGACGCAGGTGCTCAGCATCATGATACCACGCACCCAGAGGACGCAGGTGCTCAGCATCATGACACCACGCACCCAGATGACGCAGGTGCTCAGCATCATGACACCACGCACCCAGAGGACGCAGGTGCTCAGCATTATGATACCACGCACCCAGAGGACGCAGGTGCTCAGCATTATGACACTACGCACCCAGAGGACGCAGGTGCTCAGCATTATGATACCACGCACCCAGAGGACGCAGGTGCTCAGCATCATGATACCACGCACCCAGAGGACGCAGGTGCTCAGCATTATGATACCACGCACCCAGAGGACGCAGGTGCTCAGCATCATGACACCACGCACCCAGAGGACGCAGGTGCTCAGCATTATGATACCACGCACCCAGAGGACGCAGGTGCTCAGCATCATGACACCACGCACCCAGAGGACGCAGGTGCTCAGCATCATGACACCACGCACCCAGAGGACGCAGGTGCTCAGCATCATGATACCACGCACCCAGAGGACGCAGGTGCTCAGCATTATGATACCACGCACCCAGAGGATGCAAGAGCTCAGCATTATGACACCACGCACCCAGAGGACGCAGGTGCTCAGCATCATGACACCACGCACCCAGAGGACGCAGGTGCTCAGCATCATGACACCACGCACCCAGAGGATGCAGGTGCTCAGCATCATGACACCACGCACCCAGAGGACGCAGGTGCTCAGCATCATGATACCACGCACCCAGAGGACGCAGGTGCTCAGCATCATGATACCACGCACCCAGATGACGCAGGTGCTCAGCATCATGACACCACGCACCCAGATGACGCAGGTGCTCAGCATCATGACACCACGCACCCAGAGGACGCAGGTGCTCAGCATTATGATACCACGCACCCAGAGGACGCAGGTGCTCAGCATTATGACACTACGCACCCAGAGGACGCAGGTGCTCAGCATTATGATACCACGCACCCAGAGGACGCAGGTGCTCAGCATCATGATACCACGCACCCAGAGGACGCAGGTGCTCAGCATTATGATACCAAGCACCCAGAGGACGCAGGTGCTCAGCATCATGACACCACGCACCCAGAGGACGCAGGTGCTCAGCATTATGATACCACGCACCCAGAGGACGCAGGTGCTCAGCATCATGACACCACGCACCCAGAGGACGCAGGTGCTCAGCATCATGACACCACGCACCCAGAGGACGCAGGTGCTCAGCATCATGATACCACGCACCCAGAGGACGCAGGTGCTCAGCATTATAATACCACGCACCCAGAGGATGCAAGAGCTCAGCATTATGACACCACGCACCCAGAGGACGCAGGTGCTCAGCATCATGACACCACGCACCCAGAGGACGCAGGTGCTCAGCATCATGACACCACGCACCCAGAGGATGCAGGTGCTCAGCATCATGACACCACGCACCCAGAGGACGCAGGTGCTCAGCATCATGATACCACGCACCCAGAGGACGCAGGTGCTCAGCATCATGATACCACGCACCCAGAGGACGCAGGTGCTCAGCATCATGACACCACGCACCCAGAGGACGCAGGTGCTCAGCATTATGATACCACGCACCCAGAGGACGCAGGTGCTCAGCATCATGACACCACACACCCAGAGGACGCAGGTGCTCAGCATCATGACACCACGCACCCAGAGGACGCAGGTGCTCAGCATCATGATACCACGCACCCAGAGGACACAGGTGCTCAGCATCATGATACCACGCACCCAGAGGACGCAGGTGCTCAGCATCATGATACCACGCACCCAGAGGACACAGGTGCTCAGCATCATGACACCACGCACCCAGAGGACGCAGGTGCTCAGCATCATGACACCACACACCCAGAGGACGCAGGTGCTCAGCATCATAACACCACACACCCAGAGGACGCAGGAGCTCAGCATCATGATACCACGCACCCAGAGGACGCAGGTGCACAGCATTATAATACCACGCACCCAGAGGATGCAAGAGCTCAGCATTATGATATCATGCACCCAGAGGACGCAGGTGCTTAGCATCATGATATCATGCACCCAGAGGACGCAGGTGCTCAGCATCATAACACCACACACCCAGAGGACGCAGGAGCTCAGCATCATGATACCACGCACCCAGAGGACGCAGGTGCACAGCATTATAATACCACGCACCCAGAGGATGCAAGAGCTCAGCATTATGATATCATGCACCCAGAGGACGCAGGTGCTCAGCATCATGATACCACGCACCCAGAGGACGCAGGTGCTCAGCATCATGACACCACGCACCCAGAGGACACAGGTGCTCAGCATCATGATACCACGCACCCAGAGGACGCAGGTGCTCAGCATTATGATACCACGCACCCAGAGGACGCAGGTGCTCAGCATTATGACACCACGCACCCAGAGGAAGTAGGTGCTCAGCATCATGATACCACGCACCCAGAGGACGCAGGTGCTCAGCATCATGATACCACGCACCCAGAGGACGCAGGTGCTCAGCATCATAACACTACGCACCCAGAGGACGCAGGTGCTCAGCATCATGTCACCACGCACCCAGAGGACGCAGGTGCTCAGCATCATGATACCACGCACCCAGAGGACGCAGGTGCTCAGCATCATAACACCACGCACCCAGAGGATGCAAGAGCTCAGCATTATGATATCATGCACCCAGAGGACACAGGTGCTCAGCATCATGACACCACGCACCCAGAGGACACAGGTGCTCAGCATTATGACACCACGCACCCAGAGGACGCAGGTGCTCAGCATCATGACACCACGCACCCAGAGGACACAGGTGCTCAGCATCATGATACCACGCACCCAGAGGACGCAAGTGCTCAGCATCATGACACTACGCACCCAGAGGATGCAGGTGCTCAGCATCATGACACCACGCACCCAGAGGACACAGGTGCTCAGCATCATGACACCACGCACCCAGAGGACACAGGTGCTCAGCATTATGATACCACGCACCCAGAGGATGCAAGAGCTCAGCATTATGATATCATGCACCCAGAGGACGCAGGTGCTCAGCATCATGATACCACGCACCCAGAGGACGCAGGTGCTCAGCATCATGACACCACACACCCAGAGGACGCAGGTGCTCAGCATTATGATACCACGCACCCAGAGGACGCAGGTGCTCAGCATTATGATATCATGCACCCAGAGGACGCAGGTGCTCAGCGTCATGATACCACGCACCCAGAGGACGCAGGTGCTCAGCATCATGACACCACACACCCAGAGGACACAGGTGCTCAGCATTATGATACCACGCACCCAGAGGACACAGGTGCTCAGCATTATGATACCACGCACCCAGAGGATGCAAGAGCTCAGCATCATGATACCACGCACCCAGAGGACACAGGTGCTCAGCATTATGATACCACGCACCCAGAGGACACAGGTGCTCAGCATTATGATACCACGCACCCAGAGGATGCAAGAGCTCAGCATTATGATACCACGCACCCAGAGGACGCAGGTGCTCAGCATCATGACACCACACACCCAGAGGACACAGGTGCTCAGCATCATGACACCACGCACCCAGAGGACGCAGGTGCTCAGCATCATGACACTACGCACCCAGAGGACGCAGGTGCTCAGCATTATGATACCACGCACCCAGAGGATGCAAGAGCTCAGCATTATGATACCACGCACCCAGAGGACGCAGGTGCTCAGCATCATGACACCACACACCCAGAGGACACAGGTGCTCAGCATCATGACACCACGCACCCAGAGGACGCAGGTGCTCAGCATCATGACACTACGCACCCAGAGGACGCAGGTGCTCAGCATCATGATACCACGCACCCAGAGGACGCAGGTGCTCAGCGTCATGTTACCACGCACCAAGAGGACGCAGGTGCTCAGCATCATGACACCACACACCCAGAGGACACAGGTGCTCAGCATCATGACACCACACACCCAGAGGACACAGGTGCTCAGCATCATGACACCACACACCCAGAGGACGCAGGTGCTCAGCATTATGATACCACACACCCAGAGGACGCAGGTGCTCAGCATCATGACACCACACACCCAGAGGACACAGGTGCTCAGCATTATGATACCACGCACCCAGAGGATGCAAGAGCTCAGCATTATGATACCACACACCCAGAGGACACAGGTGCTCAGCATTATGATACCACACACCCAGAGGACGCAGGTGCTCAGCATCATGACACCACACACCCAGAGGACACAGGTGCTCAGCATTATGATACCACGCACCCAGAGGATGCAAGAGCTCAGCATTATGATACCACGCACCCAGAGGACGCAGGTGCTCAGCATTATGATACCACGCACCCAGAGGACGCAGGTGCTCAGCATTATGATACCACGCACCCAGAGGACACAGGTGCTCAGCATTATGATACCACGCACCCAGAGGATGCAAGAGCTCAGCATTATGACACCACGCACCCAGAGGACACAGGTGCTCAGCATCATGACACCACGCACCCAGAGGACACAGGTGCTCAGCATTATGATACCACGCACCCAGAGGATGCAAGAGCTCAGCATTATGATATCATGCACCCAGAGGACGCAGGTGCTCAGCGTCATGATACCACGCACCCAGAGGACGCAGGTGCTCAGCATCATGACACCACGCACCCAGAGGATGCAAGAGCTCAGCATTATGATATCATGCACCCAGAGGACGCAGGTGCTCAGCATCATGATACCACGCACCCAGAGGACGCAGGTGCTCAGCATCATGACACCACACACCCAGAGGACACAGGTGCTCAGCATTATGATACCACGCACCCAGAGGATGCAAGAGCTCAGCATTATGATACCACGCACCCAGAGGATGCAAGAGCTCAGCATTATGATACCACGCACCCAGAGGACGCAGGTGCTCAGCATTATGATACCACGCACCCAGAGGACGCAGGTGCTCAGCATTATGACACCACGCACCCAGAGGACACAGGTGCTCAGCATTATGATACCACGCACCCAGAGGATGCAAGAGCTCAGCATTATGACACCACGCACCCAGAGGACACAGGTGCTCAGCATTATGATACCACGCACCCAGAGGATGCAAGAGCTCAGCATTATGATATCATGCACCCAGAGGACGCAGGTGCTCAGCGTCATGATACCACGCACCCAGAGGACGCAGGTGCTCAGCATCATGACACCACGCACCCAGAGGACGCAGGTGCTCAGCATCATGATACCACGCACCCAGAGGACGCAGGTGCTCAGCATCATGACACCACGCACCCAGAGGACACAGGTGCTCAGCATCATGACACCATGCACCCAGAGGACGCAAGTGCTCAGCATTATGATATCACGCACCCAGAGGACGCAGGTGCTCAGCATCATGATACCATGCACCCAGAGGATGCAGGTGCTCAGCATCATGATACCACGCACCCAGAGGACGCAGGTGCTCAGCATCATGACACCACGCACCCAGAGGACGCAGGTGCTCAGCATCATGACACCACGCACCCAGAGGACGCAGGTGCTCAGCGTCATGACACCACGCACCCAGAGGACGCAGGTGCTCAGCATCATGATACCACGCACCCAGAGGACGCAGGTGCTCAGCATTATGATACCACGCACCCAGAGGATGCAAGAGCTCAGCATTATGACACCACGCACCCAGAGGACGCAGGTGCTCAGCATCATGACACCACGCACCCAGAGGACGCAGGTGCTCAGCATCATGACACCACGCACCCAGAGGATGCAGGTGCTCAGCATCATGACACCACGCACCCAGAGGACGCAGGTGCTCAGCATCATGATACCACGCACCCAGAGGACGCAGGTGCTCAGCATCATGATACCACGCACCCAGATGACGCAGGTGCTCAGCATCATGACACCACGCACCCAGATGACGCAGGTGCTCAGCATCATGACACCACGCACCCAGATGACGCAGGTGCTCAGCATCATGACACCACGCACCCAGAGGACGCAGGTGCTCAGCATTATGATACCACGCACCCAGAGGACGCAGGTGCTCAGCATTATGACACTACGCACCCAGAGGACGCAGGTGCTCAGCATTATGATACCACGCACCCAGAGGACGCAGGTGCTCAGCATCATGATACCACGCACCCAGAGGACGCAGGTGCTCAGCATTATGATACCACGCACCCAGAGGACGCAGGTGCTCAGCATCATGACACCACGCACCCAGAGGACGCAGGTGCTCAGCATTATGATACCACGCACCCAGAGGACGCAGGTGCTCAGCATCATGACACCACGCACCCAGAGGACGCAGGTGCTCAGCATCATGACACCACGCACCCAGAGGACGCAGGTGCTCAGCATCATGATACCACGCACCCAGAGGACGCAGGTGCTCAGCATTATAATACCACGCACCCAGAGGATGCAAGAGCTCAGCATTATGACACCACGCACCCAGAGGACGCAGGTGCTCAGCATCATGACACCACGCACCCAGAGGACGCAGGTGCTCAGCATCATGACACCACGCACCCAGAGGATGCAGGTGCTCAGCATCATGACACCACGCACCCAGAGGACGCAGGTGCTCAGCATCATGATACCACGCACCCAGAGGACGCAGGTGCTCAGCATCATGATACCACGCACCCAGAGGACGCAGGTGCTCAGCATCATGACACCACGCACCCAGAGGACGCAGGTGCTCAGCATTATGATACCACGCACCCAGAGGACGCAGGTGCTCAGCATCATGACACCACACACCCAGAGGACGCAGGTGCTCAGCATCATGACACCACGCACCCAGAAGACGCAGGTGCTCAGCATCATGATACCACGCACCCAGAGGACACAGGTGCTCAGCATCATGATACCACGCACCCAGAGGACGCAGGTGCTCAGCATCATGATACCACGCACCCAGAGGACACAGGTGCTCAGCATCATGACACCACGCACCCAGAGGACGCAGGTGCTCAGCATCATGACACCACACACCCAGAGGACGCAGGTGCTCAGCATCATAACACCACACACCCAGAGGACGCAGGAGCTCAGCATCATGATACCACGCACCCAGAGGACGCAGGTGCACAGCATTATAATACCACGCACCCAGAGGATGCAAGAGCTCAGCATTATGATATCATGCACCCAGAGGACGCAGGTGCTTAGCATCACGATATCATGCACCCAGAGGACGCAGGTGCTCAGCATCATAACACCACACACCCAGAGAACGCAGGAGCTCAGCATCATGATACCACGCACCCAGAGGACGCAGGTGCACAGCATTATAATACCACGCACCCAGAGGATGCAAGAGCTCAGCATTATGATATCATGCACCCAGAGGACGCAGGTGCTCAGCATCATGATACCACGCACCCAGAGGACGCAGGTGCTCAGCATCATGACACCACGCACCCAGAGGACACAGGTGCTCAGCATCATGATACCACGCACCCAGAGGACGCAGGTGCTCAGCATTATGATACCACGCACCCAGAGGACGCAGGTGCTCAGCATTATGACACCACGCACCCAGAGGAAGCAGGTGCTCAGCATCATGATACCACGCACCCAGAGGACGCAGGTGCTCAGCATCATGATACCACGCACCCAGAGGACGCAGGTGCTCAGCATCATAACACTACGCACCCAGAGGACGCAGGTGCTCAGCATCATGTCACCACGCACCCAGAGGACGCAGGTGCTCAGCATCATGATACCACGCACCCAGAGGACGCAGGTGCTCAGCATCATAACACCACGCACCCAGAGGACGCAGGTGCTCAGCATCATGATATCATGCACCCAGAGGACGCAGGTGCTCAGCATCATGACACCACGCACCCAGAGGACGCAGGTGCTCAGCATCACGACACCACGCACCCAGAGGACGCAGGTGCTCAGCATCATGATACCACGCACCCAGAGGACGCAGGTGCTCAGCATTATGATACCACGCACCCAGAGGACGCAGGTGCTCAGCATCATGATATCACGCACCCAGAGGACGCAGGTGCTCAGCATTATGATACCACGCACCCAGAGGACGCAGGTGCTCAGCGTCATGATACCACGCACCCAGAGGACGCAGGTGCTCAGCATCATGATACCACGCACCCAGAGGACGCAGGTGCTCAGCATCATGATACCACGCACCCAGAGGACGCAGGTGCTCAGCGTCATGATACCACGCACCCAGAGGACGCAGGTGCTCAGCGTCATGATACCACGCACCCAGAGGACGCAGTTTCTCAGCATCATGACACCACACACCCAGAGGACGCAGGTGCTCAGCATCATGACACCACGCACCCAGAGGACGCAGGTGCTCAGCATTATAATACCACGCACCCAGAGGATGCAAGAGCTCAGCATTATGATATCATGCACCCAGAGGACGCAGGTGCTTAGCATCATGATATCATGCACCCAGAGGACGCAGGTGCTCAGCATCATAACACCACGCACCCAGAGGACGCAGGTGCACAGCATTATAATACCACGCACCCAGAGGATGCAAGAGCTCAGCATTATGATATCATGCACCCAGAGGACGCAGGTGCTCAGCATCATGATACCACGCACCCAGAGGACGCAGGTGCTCAGCATCATGACACCACGCACCCAGAGGACACAGGTGCTCAGCATCATGATACCACGCACCCAGAGGACGCAGGTGCTCAGCATCATGATACCACGCACCCAGAGGACGCAGGTGCTCAGCATTATGATACCACGCACCCAGAGGACGCAGGTGCTCAGCATTATGACACCACGCACCCAGAGGAAGCAGGTGCTCAGCATCATGATACCACGCACCCAGAGGACGCAGGTGCTCAGCATCATGATACCACGCACCCAGAGGACGCAGGTGCTCAGCATCATAACACTACGCACCCAGAGGACGCAGGTGCTCAGCATCATGACACCACGCACCCAGAGGACGCAGGTGCTCAGCATCATGATACCACGCACCCAGAGGACGCAGGTGCTCAGCATCATAACACCACGCACCCAGAGGACGCAGGTGCTCAGCATCATGATATCATGCACCCAGAGGACGCAGGTGCTCAGCATCATGACACCACGCACCCAGAGGACGCAGGTGCTCAGCATCACGACACCACGCACCCAGAGTACGCAGGTGCTCAGCATCATGATACCACGCACCCAGAGGACGCAGGTGCTCAGCATTATGATACCACGCACCCAGAGGACGCAGGTGCTCAGCATCATGATATCACGCACCCAGAGGACGCAGGTGCTCAGCATTATGATACCACGCACCCAGAGGACGCAGGTGCTCAGCGTCATGATACCACGCACCCAGAGGACGCAGGTGCTCAGCATCATGATACCACGCACCCAGAGGACGCAGGTGCTCAGCATCATGACACCACGCACCCAGAGGACGCAAGTGCTCAGCATTATGATACCACGCACCCAGAGGACGCAGGTGCTCAGCATCATGACACCACGCACCCAGAGGACGCAGGTGCTCAGCATCATGACACTACGCACCCAGAGGACGCAGGTGCTCAGCATTATGATACCACGCACCCAGAGGACGCAGGTGCTCAGCATCATGATACCACGCACCCAGAGGACGCAGGTGCTCAGCATCATGACACCACACACCCAGAGGATTCAGGTGCTCAGCATCATGATACCACGCACCCAGAGGACGCAGGTGCTCAGCATCATGACACCACGCACCCAGAGGACGCAAGTGCTCAGCATCATGATACCACGCACCCAGAGGACGCAGGTGCTCAGCATCATGACACCACGCACCCAGAGGACGCAAGTGCTCAGCATTATGATACCACGCACCCAGAGGACGCAGGTGCTCAGCATCATGACACCACGCACCCAGAGGACGCAGGTGCTCAGCATCATGACACTACGCACCCAGAGGACGCAAGTGCTCAGCATCATGATACCACGCACCCAGAGGACGCAGGTGCTCAGCATCATGACACTACGCACCCAGAGGACGCAGGTGCTCAGCATTATGACACCACGCACCCAGAGGATGCAGGTGCTCAGCATCATGGTACCACACACCCAGAGGACGCAGGAGCTCAGCATCATGACACCACGCACCCAGAGGACGCAAGTGCTCAGCATTATGATACCACGCACCCAGAGGACGCAGGTGCTCAGCATCATGACACCACACACCCAGGGGACGCAGGTGCTCAGCATCATGACACCACACACCCAGAGGACGCAGGTGCTCAGCATCATGACACCACACACCCAGGGGACGCAGGTGCTCAGCGTCATGATATCATGCACCCAGAGGACGCAGGTGCTCAGCATCATTATACCACACACCCAGAGGACGCAGGTGCTCAGCATCATGATACCACGCACCCAGAGGACGCAGGTGCGCAGCATCATGATACCACGCACCCAGAGGACGCAGGAGCTCAGCATCATGACACCACGCACCCAGAGGTAACTAGACATAACTTTGGCATCAGGATGAAGAGAGAGTTGGGAAGTATCAGGGCTCATGGTGCAGATACACACAGAAGTAATGAATAGGGATCTGCTACGTAGTGTGAGAGAGCTGACTGCACAGAATCTAGTACATGTGGACAGACTGCAGGTCCTGGATATCATATCAGCTCTGAATAAGGAAAATGGCAGCTCACCTGGTTCTGAAAGCCGACCATCCGCATGGCATTGCACATCCTCTCGTATCCTGCAACCCAGCTCCCGGAATCACTCTCTTCCCAGCCTTGGCCAATGTACCTGTAGGACAGGAGACAATTCATTTAGATTCATCGGTGGCATCTTCATCATCTGCAGCCTATCTACAGAACTATTGTGGAATATCAGCTTTTGTCATTTCTGCAGCAATGTACAGGCACTTAGTAAGACGAAGTCAGCCAAATGCCAGTGTACCTGAGACGCTGTGATGCTGGCAACCAAATGTCAGTGTACCTGAGACGCTGTGATGCTGGCAACCAAATGTCAGTGTACCTGAGACGCTGTGATGCTGGCAACCAAATGCAGCCAAAGTTATTGTCAGTGTAGCACATATATAGCCGCACTCAGGATGGCAGGGTAGCAGTCAGTGCAGCGGAACATGACGGGAGGAATATACTTGGGCACATATATAGCAGCACACAGGAGGAGGGCATGGAAACCATCAGTGCAGCGGAATGTAACGGGCGTAATATCCATGGGCACATATATAGCAGAACACAGGAGGAGGGCAGGGTAGCAGTCAGTGCAGTGGAACATGACGGGAGGAATATCCATGGGCACATATATAGCAGCACACAGGAGGGGGGCATGGAAACCATCAGTGCAGCGGAATGTAACGGGCGTAATATCCATGGGCACATCGATAGCAGTACACAGGAGGAGGGCAGGGTAGCCATCAGTGCAGCGGAACATGACGGGATGAATATACATGGGCACATATATAGCAGCACACAGGATGGCAGGGTAGCAGTCAGTGCAGCGGAACGTGATGGGAGGAATATCCATGGGCACATATATAGCAGTACACAGGAGGAGGGCAGGGTAGCAGTCAGTGCAGCGGAAAGTAACGGGCGTAATATCCATGGGCACATATATAGCAGAACACAGGAGGAGGGCAGGGTAGCCATCAGTGCAGCGGAACGTGACGGGAGGAATATCCATGGGCACATATATAGCAGCACACAGGAGGAGGGCATGGAAACCATCAGTGCAGCGGAAAGTAACGGGCGTAATATCCATGGGCACATATATAGCAGAACACAGGAGGAGGGCAGGGTAGCAGTCAGTGCAGTGGAACATGACGGGAGGAATATCCATGGGCACATATATAGCAGCACACAGGAGGGGGGCATGGAAACCATCAGTGCAGCGGAATGTAACGGGCGTAATATCCATGGGCACATCGATAGCAGTACACAGGAGGAGGGCAGGGTAGCCATCAGTGCAGCGGAACATGACGGGATGAATATACATGGGCACATATATAGCAGCACACAGGAGGAGGGCAGGGTAGCAGTCAGTGCAGCGGAACGTGACAGGGGAATATCCATGGGCACATATATAGCAGCACACAGGATGGCAGGGTAGCAGTCAGTGCAGCGGAACGTGATGGGAGGAATATCCATGGGCACATATATAGCAGTACACAGGAGGAGGGCAGGGTAGCAGTCAGTGCAGCGGAACGTTTTGGGAGGAATATCCATGGGCATATAATAAAACATGGTGTCAACCTGTAAAATTGCGGAAAGTTGTGCAAACAAGACCAAAGGGTGCTCTACACAGCAGTCATAGATGCTCCATGAACGGCAGCCCACGAAGGCCTCACTGAATGAGCAAAAATAACTGATGGAAGCCTCTTATACTTGGCCAGGTAAGCCAGTTTAATTGCCAGGCAACTTAAGAGGGTCATCAGCTCTTTGGAGGCAAGCTATCCACAAGGATGCACAAGGAAGTTTTCCTGTCCGTAGATGTGCAGAGCGCATACCATATCTAGGTAACTTGAATCCCCTGCCAAGGCTAGAACCACAATGGGTTTGTTGATGTGCAACGAAGATACCAGCTTCATTAATAAATCTAACTGGGTCCGCAGTTCCACCCGATCCTCGTGAAAGACCAGGTAGGGGGAACGTCAGAGAAAAAAACACCAGGTTGACAAGTGCAAATCTTCCGACTGATGGTTCAAACGTATCCAACTGAGGGAAGAATATATCTAGCCGCAGACTTGAACCCAAGTATAGCCCACAGCAGCTCTCAACCAGGGTGAGGTATAATTAGATGTATTCTTGTTTAACCCAGAAACATTTGCTGTGGTCTTTATTGTTTTAAATAATTTTACTAACTTTTTTATGATACTTGCGCCAAGCCATTCATTTCCATGCATTATCTATAGGAGGATGTGTGTCTCCTTTATGAATAAGAAGGCTGCAGTATCAATTTATTGCGCTTCTTCCCTAAAAATAATTTATCTTATTTATATATGTGGGAAGGCTAAAACAAGGACAAATGCAATGGTTCAGTAGGAGCCGTAAAACAGTGGCTAAAGTCTTAAGACACCATTCAGAAATGTTTTGACTTCAGGAAGTAGGGCCAGATGTCAGTGAAAAGATGAACAGTGCCGAAACCTGGAGGGCACAAGGGGTCATCACCCGCACATGCAGAGGGGCTTTCCGAGTACCTAGAAACCCCCCTGCCTGCCAATCCATCGGCCCAGCTGTCCTATACCTGTATGAAACAGCTGCCTGCTCTAGAGAACATCAAATTGATCTGAGGAACCCCCCACCTCCAACGCTGAGGTAGTTGTTGAAAGATATAAGCGTAAAGCCATTCTCCTGGGCAGAGATCCTGATGACTGAGGTAATCTGCCTCCCAATTTTCCATACCAGGAAAGAAGAATGCTGACAGTCCTGTTGCATAGCGTTCAACCACAATAAGATCAGACAGACCTTCTGAATCAGTCCACGACTGCGAGTCTCTTCTTAAGAGTTGATATGTCACAGCCGCGGCGTTGAGTGACTGAAATCTGATGGTACATCCCCGCAGGAGATGTTTCTCCTGCCCCAGAAGCAGTTGTATAGCCCGAAGCTCCAGGATGTTAGACAGCTTGGTCTCTTGTTTTGACCACTGACCTTGGAACTGGCGATCCAAGACAACAGCAAAATCAACCCCAGGAACAACAATCTTTGAGACGGCAACAGCTGGGATTTTTGGAAGTTTATTATCCATCCAAGCTGAAAACAATATGACTAAAATGCATCCTGTAGTAAGCTTTTACCTTGAAGGTGCTGTGAGGAAATCATCTAGGTATGACATATCATAAGCCCTTGTAGATGTAGCTCCGATACCATGCAGGCCATGATTTCAGAACCGCTGGGCTGATGACAGGCCAAAGGGGAGGGTTCTGAACTGATACTGAAGATCCAGGACTGCAAACCTGAGAAACCTTTGATGCAGTTTCCAAATGTGTATGAGATATGCATTTTTTATGTCCAGTGAGATAAAAAAAAATTGCCCTGGTTCGAGGCCGGCAATGACCACCTGAATGGAATACATTTTGAATTAGTAGTAAGCAAGGTATGGGTTCAGGGTCTTAAGATTTAATATAGGCTGTACCGAGCTGTCTGGCTTTGGTACCACACCTGCCACTAACAGTCTTTGTATAGTTGTTATATTAACCTGTTTCTTTTACACCAAAACCACTTAGTCCTGATGAAAAGAACCGGTTTGGAGGTTGAAACGCAAACTATAACTTGTATCTGTCGGACACAATCTGCTGAATTCAGTTGTCCTTGCAATTTTTAAACCACAGAGTTTGAAATCCAGAACACAGGCCCCCCACTCTGGTAGCAGCTAAAGGTAAAAAGGTGGACAATGAGATGAGCTCAGGACCAAAAGTGTAAGGATGGGACTTTACTGCTTTTTAATCTCTAGGTCCGCTTGCCAACAACTGAACCAAAGAGTGCGTCTGGCTGTGGTAACAGATGCTGACATCTTAGAACGTAGGGTCCGGGACAGGAGGAGCCAGCTGAGGTTTGCAGATTCACCCTCGGTCGGGCCACGCGCCAGGCTTTAGCTGTCAACGACGGGCCACCCGGCTGCACGCCAGGCAACGGGAGATCGGCGGGGGCTGGCTCACATGTAAGGGGCATAGCCAAGGGCCTATAGTGTAGGCGGGGGCACGCCCTGCAGGTTAAGTCATTGAAGGTCATTGACAGGTTGCTTGCCTTGTCCACTGTTCTGTCCCTACCCTGCAAAGGTAATTAAGGTGTGGTAAATAAACGGTGGCCAATGATTCAATCCCACATACTGTGTCTGAGCATGATTTCGGTTGGGGGTGAGAGTGAGGTTACAGGAGGAGCACAGCACACTGCCCTCTGCTCCTTAAGAGAGCACATGTAGCCAAGATGGCTCTCAAAGAGGCATAAGGAGGAGGGGCAGTGGTGGACCGAGGTCCGAATGGAGGGAAGGTCAAGGGGCAGGCAGGTATGCCTGACCCCCTTTTCACACATGGAACCCCGGCCAGCCAGTAAGGAGAAGCGGGGGGAGTCTGGCCAGGAGGGGTTTAAATAGCCAAGCCAGTGGGGGAGGCAGCATTCAGCACAAGCAGAGCCAGTGTAAATTCAACTTTATCACGGGCAGACTGTATCTCTCTCTGCTGTAACATCCACATGCTTTTGAACTCTACTTGGTAAATTTGCAACCAAATATCTTCACTGCAGAACATTACCCTTTGTGTGTGGTATTGTCTTATAGGTAAAAACAACCAAATATTGGATCTGTGTAACTCATAACAGTACCTTGCCTGTGTGTAGTGAGGCATTTATTTTTTATTTTAAATAAGATATAGTATCCTGAAATGCCAGAATTATTTTTGTAAGCCACTTTTATTGCTTCGTATTGCAGGGGGTGGGGACTGAGCAGTGGTGCAAGTAGAAAAAATGTCTTAGTGGTACTGTGCTGCGGGAAAATGGGCGTGGCTAGGGGGCGTGTCATGGGCATGGCCATATGACACGAGAGGGAGTGGCTACATGAAAAACTTTAAAACACAATGACATTTCTGTTTGACAGTGCCACATATATATGCCCCCACAGTGCCACACATATGCCCCCACCGTGCCACACATGCCCCCACAGTGCTAAGTATGCCCACAGTGCCCCCACAGTGCTAGGTATGCTCCCAGTGCCACACATAAATCCCCCCACAGTGTCACACATATGCCCCTAGTGCCAGATATGCCTCGAGTGCCAGGAATGCCATCAAAATGCTAAGTATGCCTCCAGTGCCACACATATGCCCCCACAGTGCCAAGTATGCCCCCAATGCCAGATATGCCGCTACAATGCCACACACATGCCCCCCACAGTGCTAGGTATGCCCCCAGTGCCAGATATGCCCCATAATGCCACACATATGCCCCCACAGTGCTAGTTATGCCCCCACAATGCCACACACATGCCCCACACAGTGCTAGGTATGCCCCCAGTGCCAGATATGCCCCATAATGCCACACATATGCCCCCACAGTTCTAGTTATGCCACACACATGCCCCCACAGCGCCAGAAGCCAGCAGCACAAGTAACTCACCCTTCTGACATCTTCTCTCCTCTCCCACCGCTGCTGCTTCTTCTTCCGGGGACAGGGGAGCGCATTGCACGTCTCTCCTTCCCCGGCTTCACTGTGTCCAGGCCGACAGCCAATCCTGATTGGCTGCCGGCCCGCAAGCTATGATTGGCTGAGAGCCCAGTCACAGTGACACAGGGAGGGGAAGCAGAGATGCGCGATGCGCTCCCCTCCCCTCGGCTCCCTTCCCCTCGGCAAGGAATCAGCTGTGGCGGGGTGGCAGAGGCCACGCCCCCCACCACTTAGATATGTGCGCATTAAACACTTTTGTTATGGCGGTACGGGGTACCGGCATAATATGTTTTACCGGTACGCCGTACCACCATACTTACAAGCCCTGGGACTGAGGTAGTAGATTCCAATTATTGGAAATTGGGAACCATGCAATGTTAGAGTATTTTAGTTGTCATTGCATACGGCTGTGGCCGGATTGGCTGTGGCTATAGTTTAGCTGTGGCCCGGTATTGTAGTGGGCCGTTTTAAAGTGGGATAACTGAGTTATAACTACAGCGTTATGCCTGCGGTACACCAAAGGAAAACCGAAGGCAAATAACTACAAACCAACAATAACACACATGGACTGCATTGATACCTCAAGGGTATATAATTCATCTCCAATATGCTCTCAGCATTTCTGTGTTATGCAAACTCTTGTATGATTTGAAAAGTTCCGATGTAATGAATTGATTGTAATTGTTATTACTTGTTTGGGGAAGTTGTTTAGTGAATCATAGTTTAGTGTTGCATTCTGCCTGATGTCTACTCAAACACAGTGCAAATTATCTCATTTGGCCATTAGTGTTCAGGTGTAGCCTGACCTGAACAGACTCATTATATCCTTAGAATTAGTGACGTGCAGATGTGTTGTAACTGATAAAGTGATTTCTGAACAGTAAAAAAGAAAAAACAGACATTGAACATCATCATCAAACAGGTAATTTCAACTTTAGACTTGAATTGTGTACTGCCTGAACATGACTAGGAATAACAGATGTGTGCAAACGCTAGAAGCCTAGGAGACAAAATTCCTGAGCTAATTGAAATACTGACAAGGGATGACCTAGACATTGTGGCTATTACAGAGACATGGTGTAATGAGAACCATGACTGGGACAGATCTATACCAGGATACAATTTATTTAGGAAGAACAGAATGGGAAAAATCTGAGGAGGGGTAGCAATGTATGTAAAGAAAAGCATAAATGCTACAGTAATACAAAACATTAAATAAAAATTTGAGGCCCTTTGGGTGACCATGGGTGAGAAGACATTATTCGTACTGGGGTCATCTATAGGCCACCACGCCAAGGGCAGGATTTGGACAGGAGCCTATTGCTTGATGTCACTAAAATGGATTTAAAGGGAGAGGTCATAATCATGGGAGACTTTAATCTACCTGATGTGAATTGGGAGGAGTCTTTTGCAAGATCATCTACAAGTGGCAAATTTCTAAATTCCCTACAGGGAGCATCTCTCAAGCAATTGGTGAGGGAGACTACTCGCAAATACTCAATATTAGATTTAATACTCACAAATGGTGACAGGATATCAGACATATATGTGGGTGAGAACCTAGGATCCAGTGATCATCAAGCAGTATGGTTTAGTATCAAGGCAGGGTCCAACTCCAGTCACACAAAAACTAAGGTGTTGGATTTTAGGAAGGCTGACTTTGCAAAAATGGGGAGATGTATAAGTGATTCATTAGCGGATTGGAGGAACTTGAAAGGAGTGCAGGAGAGGTGTAAAAAATTAAAAAGTGCAATACTAAAGGCAACGGACCTTTGTATCGATGGGGGTAAGAAAAGTACCAGGAAAAGGAAGCCAGTGTGGTTTACTAAAGAGGTATCAACTAGTGTAAAAGCAAAAAATATGGCCTTTAGGACATACAAGCAGACTCAAAATAATAACGACAAAAAAGTTTATCTTGCCAGATGCAAGGAGGCGAAGAAAGTGATCAGGCGTGCCAAGGCACAAGCTGAGGAGAAAATGGCTCAGTCAGTAGATAAAGGAAGCAAAACTTTAAGTATATAAGTGAAAGGAGAAAATCAAATGGAGGAATAATAAGACTGTGGACAGACACTGAGAATTTGGTGGAGGGAGACAAGGCAATTGCAGATCATCTAAATAATTACTTTTGCTCCGTATTCACTATAGAAGAAGGGAAGGGACCACAGTTAAGTTGCAAGGACATTCATAAAAATAAGGTAGATGGAAGTACATTTACTAGGGAGAAAGTCCTAACAGAACTTTCAAGACTGAAAGTGGATAAATCAATGGGGCCAGACGGAGTGCATCCAAGGATACTAAAAGAACTAAAAGATGTGTTGGTAGCGCCATTAACAGATTTATTCAACCAGTCACTATATAAAGGTGCAGTTCCAGAGGACTGGAGAGTAAAACCATGCTGTTTTGGATCCTGTAAGTTGTTTAATTTAAGATATTCCACTATTCTATATTTTAATAGTGTTTCCATTAACTTCCCTACTACTGATGTAAGCCTCACTGGTCTGTAGTTACTTGCTTCTTCTTTGCTTCCACTTTTGTGCAGTGGAACTATGTTTGCTCTTCTCCAGTCCTCTGGAACTGTACCTGTATCTAGTGACTGGTTGAATAAATCTGTTATTGGCGCTACCAACACATCCTTTAGTTCTTTTAGTATCCTTGGATGCACTCCGTCTGGCCCCATTGATTTACATAGTACAGGAGGGAAATTTTCTTCAAAGGAAAATAAGTAATAAAACACGAGGGAGGTAGGTTCAGGGGAAATGTTAGGAAGAATTAATTCACAGAAAGGGTAGTGGATAAGTGGAATAGCCTCCCATCAGAGGTGTAGAGGCTAAGACAGTAGAACAATTTAAACATGCTTGGGATAGGCATTTGAATATCCTTACAAAGAAATAAGGATTAAAAAGGGTTGAGATTACCTGAAGAATATAAAAGGGGCAGACTAGATGAGCCAAATGGTTCTTATCTGCCATCAAATTCTATGTTTCTAGGGTCACAATATCTCGAGAGGCCTCTTCCAAAAAGATTGCGGATTCGATAATATGTACTGCTAAAATAATAAGGTCTGACCTAGGGCGGTTTCCTTTGACAACACTAGAGTTGCTCTGTCCATTTATCTATTGTCTTGTTGACCCATGAGACAACCAGGAGCACTCCTGCAGTGGAATAGACAGACTGTCTCCTTTAAAGAGACAGCACCCGGGACAGGGAGTGCATTTTTCCTACATAACCTAGACCAGGGGTAGCCAACTCCAGTCCTCGAGAGCTACCAACAGTGCATGTTTTCCATGTCTCCTCACAGAAATCACAAGTATCAAAGGTGAAGTATTTAGCTCCACCTGTGGATCTTTTAAAACGTATCAGTCAGTAATGAGTGCACCTGTGTACCTGCTGGGTGGGCTGGAAAATGTGAACTGTTGGTAGCTCTCGAGGACTGGAGTTGGCTACCCCTGATCTAGAGACATTGAGGTGCCAGCTGGGGCGGAGGTGTCAGACCTGAGATGGGACTCCAGTGGAGATTGGTAATTTATTTAAAAAAAAATTGATAGCTGAAATCCTTGTTCTCAGAAGTCTGCCATTAGAATCAGATTTATTGGCCAGATATACTTGCGTATACTAGGAATTTGATTTCGGTTTGTTGTGCAGCAGCCAGGTGGGTGGGTGTATAGGGTAATATTTTTAACTTTTTATTAGGATTAGTGCTTTTACAGACATATAGGCACCAGTTAGAAATATAGTTCCATTCTAAGTGTCAGCTGTCTTTTTCCTTTTTCTTGGAAGATATAGTGAGTGGGAAGTGTAGCCAGTGTTTAGGCAAACTGACAGTAAGAAATATATGTTCCTGCTATCAGTATGTCTGATCAGAACTGTCTAGTAAGCTGTATGGCCTATTGTGTCCATAACTATGTGAACGGGAATCGTGTAATTTTGGGATAATTTATATCATGTGAACAGACTGGTACATCCAGAAAACAATATCTTACAATACTAGGATATTTGCTGCAGGATGGGTATTTAAAGCCTAGAGACTTATACATAGAAGTTCCTTAAGCTATGTCTGTCTGCAGCGGACACAGACTTCTAATCCACCTCAGTGTAATAACCCAGTAGAGTTACTAAGAGGGACCCTGAGGACGACTGAACTTTTATTCTTTAAACTACTTATCTGCTGATAACCATCCGGGACAGATCTTATAACAACATCTGAGATAAAAGCTGAGTATTAACTTGTTACTTATTTGCATGTTTTTATTATTGTAGCTTAAATAAATGTTTATCTTTGTTTTGAAATGTCCTGTGTCAGTCTCCATATTTAACACATTGTATCCTATAACCTGGTCGCTTGAGTTATTATTTTCAACCGACAACAGTGGGTAACAAGTAAACAACATACAGTACAAACAATAAACAATATAAACAGGTGGGGAACATGTACAGTCATACAGAAAGATATTCAGAGGGGACACCGTGTTAGATTATGTGCAAAGGGTTATGGTGCGACTAGACAGGGAGGTGTTCATGAGTTCACGTGTCAACAGATGAACCGCTTGAGAGAAGAAACGTTTTAGGCTTCTGGTGGACCTGGTGGGAATAGCCCTGTACCATCTGCCTGATGGCAGCAGGTTAAACAAGCCTTGGCCAGGATGTAGTTGGTCATTGACTATCTTCGTTGCCCGCTTTTTTGCTCTGGACAGGTACAGGACAGAGGGAAGGTCCGTCCCGATTATCTTCTCTGCAGTTCTGACTACCTGACTTTGGAGTCTGCATTTGTCTCTCTCGCTGGCAGAGCCGTACCAGACGAGTAATGAGGAGCACAGTACAAACTCCACAATTGCGGAGTAGAAGAGGCGCAGAAGCTTCTGTGATATGTTGAACTTCCTCAGTTGCCTAAGGAAGAATAGACTTGCTCATTGAGAGGGAAGCTTGATTACTTAACCCCTTCATGACATTTGACGTATATATACGTCATGGTCGGGAAGTACTTCCCGACACATGACGTATATATACGTCATGACTTCTAACTGTCACTGCGTCTAGAGACGCAGTGACAGTTAGGTGATGTCTGCTGTCCCTGACAGCAGACATCCCCCCTCGCCGCCCAGGGGGGGCAGGGGTGCCCCCCCCGGTCGGCGATCGCTGTGATTGGCTGTTCAAATCTGAACAGCCATTCACAGCGTTTCCTGTGTTACCGGCGGCTAAGCCGCTCGGTAACACAGGGATCGGTGGTGATCGGTGCTGTCAAGTACAGCACCGATCACCTCCGATGTGCAGCCCCCCCTCCAACCCGCCGGGCACTCACCCGGCAGCAGCAGCAGCTCCCCCGGAGCGTCTGAAGCGCACGCAGCGCTGACCTCCTCCCCCCTCCCCCCCGCAGCAGCAGCAGCAGCATCAAGCTGCAGAAAAAGTAAAAAAAAAAAATATATGCACTGAAAAACTATATATATATATATATATATATATATATATATATATATATATATATATATATATACATATATACACACACATATATATATATATATATATATATATATATATATATATATATATATATATATGTGTGTATATATACAGTATGTATATATATATATATACACACATATATATATATATATATATATATATATATATGTGTGTGTGTGTGTGTGTGTGTGTGTGTGTGTGTGTATATACCGCACCGATCGCCAGCCCCCCCCCCCCCCCCTCCCACCCGGCAGCCCCCCTCCCTCCCACCCACTCGGCTGCCGCAGCACCAGCACCCCTCCCACCCCCCCGCCAGCCGCAGCGCCAGCCCCCCTCCCAAAGCTGGTGACTAAAATGGGGTCACTTGTGGGGGGGTTCCACTGTATTGGTGCTTCGGGGGTCTTGCTAATGCGACATAGCACCCACCATTCATTCCACCACCAAAAATCACTCCTTCCCTTCTGAGTCCTGCCATGCACCCAACTGGTATTTTTTGGTCACACGTGAGGCATTGCCGTACTCGGGAGAAATTGGGGCACAGATTTTGGGGTGCTTTGTCTCCTTCATTCCTTGTGAAAATAAAAAATTTTGAGCCAGAACTGCATTTTTCTGTAAAAAATTACATTTTTTTTACACAAAAATGCAGATCTGGCTCAAAATTTTTCATTTTCACAAGGAATGAAGGAGACAAAGCACCCCAAAATCTGTGCCCCAATTTCTCCCGAATACGGCAATGCCTCATGTGTGACCAAAAAATACCAGTTGGGTGCATGGCAGGACTCAGAAGGGAAGGAGTGATTTTTGGATTTTGCAGCACAGATTCTGGTTGAATGACCCCCGAAACACCCATACAGTGGAACCCCCCCACAAGTGACCCCATTTTGCAAACTACACCCTTCAGGGAATTCATCAAGGGGTATAGTGTACATTTCAAACCCCCCGGGGTTTCACCAATTTTGATACAACTGAGCTGTGAAAATGAAAAATTAATTTTTTTTCATTTTCACTGCCCAGTTGTACCACAATTGGTGAAACCCCTGGGGGTTTGAAATGTACACTATACCCCTAGATGAATTCCCTGAAGGGTGTAGTTTGCAAATTGGGGTCACTTGTGGGGGGGTACCTAACTTTTAGCATCTTATGGTGCCTAGAAACCTACATTGTGCCTAAAAAATAATCTCATAAAAAGGAGGCTCCAAAATCAAGTAGGTGCTCCTTCTATTATGAAGCCTGTGGTTTGGTCACCGTGCACACTAGGGCCACATATAGGATATTTATGAAAACCAAAGAATTGGGGGAATCAATTTTTAGTCACATTTCTCTAGTAAAATCTACTGTGTTCCTTAGAAAAATGTATTAAAATTGCAAATCTGCAAAAAAAATGAAATTTTGAAATTTCACCTACACTTTCTTTTAATTCCTGTGAAACACCTAAAGGGTTAACAAACTTCCAAAATGCTGTTTTGAATACTGTGAGGGGTGCAGTTTTTGAAATGGCATCATTTATGGGGGTGTCTCACATACAAGTCACTCAAAGTCACATCATAACTGACCTGGTCCCTAAAAAAATCAGAGTTTGAAATTTTCTTGAAAATTTGAGAATTTGCTATTCATATTTTAAGCCTCCTAGTGTCCAAAAAAATGAAAATGAGGTTGAAATAATGATGGCAACATAAAGTAGACATATGGTCTATGTTAGTTATTCACTATTTTGAGTGGTAAGATTATTTGTCTCACAAGCAGAAAATTTAACATTTTGCAAATCGCAAAATTTTCCATTTTTTTACGACATTTTGGTATTTTTCACAAAAAAAACAGACTGTATCGACGAAAATTTACCACTAACTTGAAGTACAATGTGTCACGAGAAAACAATCTCAAAATCACTGGGATAAGTAAAAGCAAAAAAAAGTTATCCCCACTTAAGTGATACATGCCAGATTTGAAAAAAAGGGCTCTGTCAGGAAGGCAAAAACTGGCTCTGTCATGAAGGGGTTAAGTGAGTTGGAAACTGAAGCAGGTGAGTTAGAATACTGAAAAAGGTGTCTAAATTTTCATATTCTGTTTTATTGTAATATATTCATCTTCTTTCTATCCTATTGTAACCTGTTGCTCAATTTTGACATTTAATTCATTGTATCTATATTTTTCCAACATTGTATTTCATTTTACTCATTCACTATTATTTTCTCTTATCTTTGCCACACATTTATTGCACTCTGTTTCCCACTTCACGCCTGCTCACATTTGCCTCACTTCTGACCTTCTCTGTTCCCTTCATCCTCTCACTTGTTGTTGTTTCATACTTAATTGGATTACTCAATCAACCTGATTTTACCCACTGGTCTCCTCTCTGACAGTAGTTCCTTGCCTGTTACCTTCTCTCTCACTCTGTTTTCTACCAAATCTACTACAGACGCTGTCTGTCCTCCCAAATCCCTCTGTCTGCTTTCACTAACCTACCCTCTCACCTTCGGTTCCTCATGGCTGTTAATCTCTCAACTTCACTTTCTCCAACTGCTCCTCCCCCCTCCCATCCCATACCTATCCTGACCACTCGCCCCCGCACCCCCACCCTCCCAATGACCCCCCCTCGCTTCTGCAATCCCCAAAACCTTATCCACATAAATACACAACCCACCCCCCCTCTTTCCTGTGCACTATGGAACGCCAGATCCATCTGCAACAAACTCCCTGCCATCCATGACCTATTCATCTCTAGAGCATTCCACCTCCTTGCTATCACCGAGACCTGGCTCTCCACCTCTGATTCTGTCTCTCCAGCTGCTCTCTCCCACGGTGGCCTCTCTTTCTCTCACACTCCCAGGCCTGACGGTCGCCAAGGTGGCGGTGTGGGTTTTCTCCTCTCAGCCTCTTGCACCCACAGTGTCATTCACCCTGAACCCTCTCTCCTTTTCTCCTCCTTTGAGTCTCACTCTATCCGTCTATACTACCCCTACCACCTCCGTGTCGCTGCAATCTACCGCCCCCCTGGCCCTATCTCCCAATTTCTTGACAACTTCGCCGCCTGGCTTCCACACTTCCTCTCCTCCGACCTGCCATTTGTTATTCTTGGTGACTTTAACATCCCCTTGGATAACCCCGCTGATCCTGGCACCTCCAAACTCCTCTCTCTCTGCTCCTCTCTTGGCCTATCTCAGTGGACTACCTCTCCCACCCACATCCAAGGACACTCCCTCGATCTCGTCTTCTCTCGCTCTTGTTCCCTTACTGACTACACTATCTCAGCTTTTCCTCTTTCTGACCATCACCTCATCTCCTTCTCCCTCACTGCTTCCCCCTCTCCCACCCCCCCTCCCAAGCGCATTGTCTCACGGCATAACGTCAACACACTTGATCTTGCTGCCTTCTCAAACACGCTGTGTCCTCTTCTCGCCCCAATCGCCCTCATGTCCTGCCCGAACCTCGCTGCCTCCCTCTATAATGACACCCTATCTTCGGCATTGGACTCTGCCTGCCCTCCCTCCTCTATCCCCCTTCGATGCTCCAACCCCCAACCGTGGCACTCACCTATCACCCGATTCCTTAAAAAGGGCTCTCGCACTGCTGAGCACTTCTGGAAGAAATCACGCTCCCTTGCGGATTATCTCCATTTCAAATTCATTCTTTCCTACTTCAGCTCTGCCCTTGCTCTGGCCAAGGAATACTACTTTAAGTCCCTCATCCTTTCCCAATCATCCAATCCCCGCAGGCTCTTCGCCACCTTCAACTCCTTGCTCTCCCCCCCTCCTCCAGCTCTTCCGTCCTCCATCGTAGCCGCTGATTTTGCTACCTACTTTTCAACCAAAATCTCCTCTCTCAGGACTGCCATCACTGCTGCCATGACCTCACCCTCTCCCTCCTCCCCTCCTACATCTCCACTCCCCTCCTTCCAACCCCTGTCCTCATTTTACCCCACCACTGCTGCTGAAGTCCACTCTATCCTTCAATCCGCTTCTCCCTCCACCTGCCCGCTCGATCCTATCCCCTCCAATATTATCTGTCGTCTCAGTCCGTCAGTCTGCTCTCACCTGGCTCACCCTCTTTAATCTTTCCCTATCCTCTGGGATCTTCCCTTCCCTCCTTCAAACACGCTCTTGTCTCCCCAATTCTCAAAAAAAAAACAAATCTGGACCCCAACTCTCCATCCAACTACAGGCCCATCTCCCTCCTCCCTTTTGCCTCCAAACTCCTAGAACGTCTGACCTATAATCGTCTCCTAAGCCACCTTACTGCTAACTCCATTCTAGACCCCCTCCAATCCGGGTTCCGCCCTTTACATTCCACTGAAACTGCCCTGACCAAAGTCACGAACGATCTACTATCGGCTAAATCCAAAGGCCTCTTCTCTATCCTCATCCAGCTTGATCTGTCGGCTGCCTTTGACACTGTTGACCACCCTCTCCTGCTCAACACCCTCCGCTCCTTTGGCATCACTGGCACGGTCTTCTCCTGGTTCACCTCATACCTCTCCGATCGCTCCTTCTCCGTCTCCACTCCGAGCTCCTCCTCTCCTACTACCCCCCAGCCTGTCGGTGTTCCCCAAGGGTCAGTCCTTGGCCCTCTCCTCTTCTCCCTCTACACCACCTCTCTGGGCACCCTCATCAGCTCCTACGGTTTTCATTACCACCTTTATGCTGATGATACCCTAATCTATCTCTCCTCCCCCGACTTATCCCCATCACTCCTGTCCAAGGTCTCCGAATGCCTCACGGCCATCTCAGCCTGGATGACCCAACGCTTCCTGAAACTAAACATGGCTAAAACTGAACTTCTAATCTTCCATCCCCCGAACATCCCCTCTTCTCCCACTATCTCCATCAGCATTGGTGAAACCGAGATCACGTCCACCGACCAAACGCGCTGCCTCGGTGTCATCATTGACTCCTCCCTCTCTTTCACCCCCCACATTCGTTCTCTCTCACAGTCTTGCCGCTTTCACCTACACAACATCTCACGCATCAGACCATTCCTCTCCACTGACGCGACCAAAATTCTCATTCACTCTCTTGTCATCTCCCGCCTTGACTACTGCAACATCCTTCTCTCTGGGCTACCTCTCACCCGCCTCGCACCTCTCCAATCCATTCTTAACGCTGCTGCTAGGCTCATCTTCCTCTCCCGCCGCTCTACCTCCGCCTCCCCCCTCTGTTTATCTCTTCACTGGCTCCCCATTCCTTTCCGAGTTCTCTTTAAACTCCTCACCACCACCTACAAGGCTCTCTTCTCCTCCACAGCTCCCTACCTCTCTTCACTGATCTCTATCCACACTCCCTCCCGTCCTCTTCGCTCCATCACTGACCGCCGACTGACCTCTCACCTAATCACCTCCTCCCACTCCCGTGTCCAAGATTTCTCTCGCGCTGCCCCCCTGCACTGGAACAACCTCCCACCACCCATCAGGCTATCTGATTCCCTTACCTCCTTCAAGCGCTCCCTCAAAACCCACTTGTTTCGATTAGCCTATCCCTCCTCCTAACCTGCCTCCGTTCCCACTTATCCTATTGTATTTCGTTCGTCCACCCACCTATTTTTAGTATGTTAACTCTTATGAGCAGGGCCCTCCTTCCTCACGTACTCACCCTACCTCATTACCTCACCTGTGCTCCTGTCCTGTTCTTCCCTTCCTCTACTTCATCTTCAGTCTCCTTGACAATTTTGACACCTACTTCTGAACTGATGCCGATTTTAGTTCTACCAGCTATACCCCTATTTATACTGTATCTTTCAACACACCCTGTACGTTACCTTGTAATTTGTTTTTCTTTTGTTTGCTATGTACGGCGCTGCGGACACTTTGCGGCACCTTATAAATAAACGTACTACTACTACTACTATGCTGTGCTTTTTCCAACAATAGTATCAGTGTTGGGCCCTTATTTAAGGTCCCGGGAGATTGTGGTTCCTAGGAACTTGAAGGAGTCCACTGGCGACACCACACTGTCAGCAATTGTTAGCGGAGGAACACCAACAGCCTTCTACCTAAAGTCCACTAACATCTTAACGGTTTTGAGTGGGTTGAGCTCTAGATGGTTGCTGCTGCACCACCGGGCCCTAGGTCCACTTCTTGTCTGTAGGCCAATTCCCCATCCTTGATAAGGCCAATGACAGCAGTGTCATCTGCAAATTTAATTATCTTTACGGATTGTGCCTCTGGGGTGCAGTCGTTGGTGTACAGCGAGAAGAGCAGGGGAGAGAGTACACAGCCCTGGGGGGGCTCCTGTGCTGATGCACCGCACTTGGGAGGTGAATATCCCCACTTTCAAAACTTATTTTCTATCAGTCAGAAAGTCAACAATCCAAAAACACATAGCTGCAGGGACTCCTAGGCAGAGTAGTTTGGGGTGGAGGATGTTGGGGATGATTGTGATGAAAGCTGAGCTCAAGTCAACAATCAGGACCTTTGCATAGGTACCAGGCGCTGCAGAATGTAGTACAGGCCCAGGGTGACTGCGTCCTCAACGGATTAATTCCTTTGGCAGGCGAACTGGAGGGGGTCTAGCTGGTGGACAGTCACAGCTTTCAGGTGGTTCAGTACCAGGCGCTCGAATGTTTTCATGATCACAGAAGTCAGAGCTATCGGCCGGTAGTCGTTCAGATTTGTAATAGTGGATTTCTTGGGGACCGGAACAATAGTTGAGCTTTTGAGGCAGGAGGGAACCTTGCGTAGCTCCGGTTATTTGTTGAAGATCCTGGTGAATATGGGAGCAAGTTGACCCGCGCATATTCTCAGGGCAGATGGTGACACCCCGTCAGGATCTGGTGCTTTCCTTGGTTTGGCCCTCTTGAACATCTCCTCCACCTCTACTTGGGTGACCTGGAGTTGGCTTTTGACATTTGGGGCAACACAGAGGGTATGGTTTGGTTCACAGTGGACTACTTTTTCAAACCTGCAATAGAAGCTGTTCAGCTCATCAGCTAGCCCTTGGTACATGGCGGTGGGTTTGGGTGTTTTCTTGTAGCTGGTTATAGATTGCATTCCATTACACACAGATACAGGGTCATTAGTCGACAGGTCATTTCTCAGCTTGTCAGAGAACCACTTTTTTGCTAGCCTGATTTATTTTGTTAGGAAGTTCCTGGCTTGGTTGTATTGTGCTCTGTCACCACTGCTGTAGGCCTCCTCTTTGGCTCAGTGGAATTGTCTGAGCTGGGCGTTGAGCTAAGGCTTGTTGTTGTTGAAGATGTGGTAGGTCTTGGTGGGTATACACATGTCCTTACAGTAGCTTATGTAGGATGTGACTGAGTCAGTCAGGTCATTCAGGTCAGTTGACAAGGCTTCAAAGACCCTCCAGTCCATGCAGTTGAGGCAGGACTGGAGTTTCAGCTTAGCCTCGTTAGTCCATTTCTTAACTGTCATGACGACAGGCTTAGCCGCTCTCAACTTTTGCATATAGTTAGGGAGTAGGTGGACGAGGCAGTGGTCAGATAGTTTGAGTGCAGCACGGGGGATTGACCGGAAGGCAGATTTAATGGTGGTGTAGCAGTGGTCACAGGTACGCACTTCCCTGGTGGGGCACGTGACTTGTTGTTTGAACTTGGGTAGCTCCTGGCTTAGGTTAGTTCTGTTGAAGTCACCCAGCACTATGAACAGTGTCCAGGTGTTTTTGCTCCATGTCAGATATGCTGGTGGCCAGGTGGTGCAGGGCTACACTCCCACTAGGACAATTGAGGCAAATTCCCGGGGGGAATAGAAGGGTTTGCAGTTGATACATAGCATCTCCAGGTGACGCAGATGCCTCCAGCGATCACCAGCTAAGGGAATCTGGCGATTCTGAGCGCTGGCTGAGAGGCGCTCCATCTGTACTAAATTTTCCTAAAGCAGACTAATCCTTCACTCACATACCTCTCTGGTCATCCGTGTTATTACATTGATTAAACAAATGGCATTCATACCTGTACATGGATGGATGCAGAAGACCAAAGGCTTCTTTCTCCTCCTCAGGACACCCAAATAGCATGTAGTAGAAGACATGGAAGGTCCTCTCCCCTATGTCATGATGGGACACGCGTGACTTCTCCAGGAGATACTCATTAATCTTCGCTCCTCTCACTACAACAAAACACAAACAATGACCACACATGATAGGAAATCGGGGATACACGCCAACCATCACAGACACCCCACCATCAGAGATATGCACCAACCATCAAAGACACCCATCAGAGATACACTTCAACCATCACAGGCAACCCACCATTTTCTGATACACGCCAACCATCATAGGCACCCCACCATTCTCTGATACACATCAACCATCACATGCACCCCACCATTCTCTGATACATGGCAACCATCCCAGGCACACCACCATTCTCTGATACACGCCAACCATCATAGGAACCCCACCATTCTCTGATACACATCAACCATCACAGGCACCCCACCATTCTCTGATACACGCCAACCATCACAGGCACCCCACCATTCTCTGATACACGCCAACCATCACAGGCACCCCACCATTCTGATACATGCCAACCATCCCAGGCACCCCATCATCAGAGATATGCACCAACCATCACAGACACCCATCAGAGATACACTTCAACCATCACATGCACCCCACCATTCTGATACTCGGCAACCATCACAGGCACCCCACCATTCTCTGATACACGCCAACCATCACAGGCGCCCCACCATTCTATGATACACACCAACCATTACAGGCACCCCTCCATTCTGATACACGCCAACCATCCCAGGCACCCCATCATTCTCCGATACACGCCAACCATCACATGCACCCCACCATTCTTTGATACACGGCAACCATCCCAGGCACACCACCATTCTCTGATACACACCAACCATTACAGGCACCCCTCCATTCTGATACACGGCAACCATCCCAGGCACCCCACCATTCTCTGATACACGCCAACCATCCAGGCACCCCACCATTCTCTGATACATGGCAACCATCCCAGGCACACCACCATTCTGATACTCGGCAACCATCACATGCACCCCACCATTCTCTGATACACACCAACCATTATAGGCACCCCTCCATTCTGAAACACGCCAACCATCCCAGGCAGCCCACAATTCTCTGACACACGCCAACCATCACAAGGACCCTACCATTATCTGATACATGCCAACCATCACATGCACCCCACCATTCTCTGATACACGCCAACCATCACATGCACCCCACCATTATTTGATACACGCCAACAATCACAGGCACACCACCATTCTCTGATACACGCCAACCATCACAGGCACCCCACCATATTTGGATACATGCCAACCATCCCAGGCACACCACCATTCTGATACTCGGCAACCATCACATGCACCCCACCATTCTCTGATACACGGCAACCATCCCAGGCACACCACCATTCTCTGATACACACCAACCATTACAGGCACCCCTCCATTCTGATACACGGCAACCATCCCAGGCACCCCACCATTCTCTGATACACGCCAACCATCCAGGCACCCCACCATTCTCTGATACACGCCAACCATCACAGGGACCCTACCATTATCTGATACACGCCAACCATCACATGCACCCCACCATTCTCTGATACACGCCAACCATCACATGCACCCCACCATTATCTGATACACGCCAACAATCACAGGCACACCACCATTCTCTGATACACACCAACCATTACAGGCACCCCACCATTTTTGGATACATGCCAATCACCCCAGGCACACCACGATCAGTGAGATACACAACCTAGTTATAGGCAGCTAATATTTCTTCATAATTTCTTGAACAGAAATCTGCGAATTATAACCAACTAATCAATGTAATATATATATATATATATATATATATATATACATACATACATACATACATACACACACACACATACATACATACATACATACACACACACACACACACATGGGTTGTTTTAAGCAGCACTCTCAACCTTCATATATCATTGTGCTGGGGTGCAATAGCTCAGGCTTACACTGTGATCAAACAACAGTGCGCCATTTATATCCAACAGAAGTGTCCAAACCACAAAAGTGCACTTACCAGACTTCTTCTTAAAAGTATAATCAATCCTTTATTTCATCTTCTTAAAATTCAAGCATGGTCGACGTTTTGGGTCTCGAACCCAACTCCAGGCAGGCAGGCAGCAGCAGCAAACTGACATGCCCAGCTCTAACTAATATACCTGCAATTTTAGCCCCTAGGGCTGGTATAGCACAATCAAAACTCATTATCTACAGGTGCCAATGGCGGGAGTCAAACAGAGGTGAATACTATTAAAATTGCTACTTACCAAACATACTCCTATAGAGCTTCTGCTATGTATCTCCATCAACCATCCCGGCTGGCGTGCGCTCCAGCGCTCACTTCCGGTATGCGTTACATACCACAGGAAGAGAGCACATTTCCTGTATTAACAGGAAACTGCAGACGTCCTAACTGATGCGCTCACATAGCGCTACGAGTCACTCTCCTCCTGCGTTCCACCTGAACTATTTTTGCGTTCCCCCAGAGTAATTTATCTATTTAACACAGAATTGACAATAGTTACTTGCGCTCACAAAAAAGATTGCTGCTGGGAAAACCAAAAAACTGGGATATCACACCCAAAAAAATACACCAAAAGACAAAGAGATATGGATCTCCACAGCGCTATCCCCGGATTTTCTCGATTCCCTTATTATGAGGGGAGGGGAGGGAAGTAGAATTCTCCAAACGTGCAGAGAAAGATAAGACAACACAATTTCCTTATTAATACAGGTTGGTAAGCAATGTTCCAGGTGTTATATTCGGAATCCTGTAACGGTTTCTTTATAGGCTGTCACACATATAATAAAAATACAAGAACTCACCAGGGGATAGTGCCCTTTTTTCATCAAAAGGTTTCTTTTTATTGTTCCATTATCCAACAGACAGGACCATGCGGATATTCCAACAAATTATTATCTGGCGGGGTGATGAAGATTCATTCAAAGAGATGGTGGCATCCCTTAATTGCATTGATGGTCCAGTGAGATTTACAGCCAACTGTAGTTCTGTGAAGATTGATTTTCTGGAAGTGACGATTTCTATCAGTGATGGTGGTTTGCAATATACGCTGTATAGAAAAGACACAGATTGCAATACACTTCTGTGGGCGACAAGCCACCATCCCCAGAAATTAAAGTCAAACCTTCCAGTGTCCCAGTTTCTTTGAGTCATGCGGAACAATTCAAATCCCCAAGTGGCAGAGACCCAGATTATGGAGTGTTTCGATCGCTTCCTGAACAGAGGCTATGACAGACGGGACATCCAGAGAAGTCTAGAAAAAGCCAGAGCCACTCACCAGACTACCCATGGCAAAAGTGACAGCAATACAGAAGATCGTATTGTACTTAATGTACACCGTGACACCAATTTGAATAAAACACAGAAGGCAATACACAAAAATTGGCATCTGATAGCAACCGATCCGGCCTTCAAGAAATTGAAATACACAAAGCCGTTGATAAGTATCTCCAAGGGGCGTAACCCAAAAGATACTTTGTATCGCACAAGTGTGAAACACACGGACGCCGCAGAGGATAATTGGCTATCGAAAAAGAAAGGATGCTACAAATGCCTAGGGTGTTCAACTTGCCAAGGACTGATGGTGGGACCCTATTTCTGTCACCCCCATAGCGGGAGAAAGATTTTTCTCAGGCATAGGCTGCGCATTGCCTTATGATCCATATAGTCTATTATTTGATCTGTCCCTGCGAACTGGCATACATAGGGAAGACTATAAGGACCCTGTGCGAGAGAATCAGTCAATACAAGTCGACGATTAGGGCAGCACTGGCTACTGGGACTTCTGACAAACCTGTAGCAATGCATTTCCTACGGGAAAAACATCAAATATCGAGTCTCAGGTACATGATAATTGATTGGATTGCACCTCCACCAAGGTGAGGTGACCGCGGGCTTTCCCTCATAGAAAGAGGCGTTGAAGAATAATGAAATTATCAAATATTTTGGTACTTGTGAGTTATCCGGGCTGCCGATTTTTTGATTGTATGCCTTAAGTTAAGGCATACAATCAGATGCGATGCGATATCGCATCGCATCGCATGCGACCATCGGATGCGATGACCCGATTTTTCCATAGGAATCAATGTTAAAATTGACTGAGTCCATTTTAACATGGAATTCAATGGGAAAAAGGGGTCCTTTTCATACCACTACTATCCAAGTGGGCATGGAGTTGGATATAAACCTGTGGCGAGCGTAGCGAGCCACCGAGCCCAAAGCGTGGCGAGCGAAGCGAGCCCCGCGAGGGAACGGTATTCTGTGTCGCCTCGCTACGCTCGCCACAGGTTTATATCCAACTCCATGCCCACTTGGATAGTAGGGGTATGAAAAGGACCCCTTTTTCCCATTGAATTCCATGTTAAAATGGACTCAGTCCATTTTAACATTGATTCCTATGGAAAAATCGGGTCATCGCATCACATCGCATCCGATGGTCGCATGCGATGCGATGTGCCCGATCCGACCCGATTTAGAAATCGGCAGCCCGGATAACTCACAAGTACCAATATTTTTAGATCATCTATCGATTGTTTAATTTCTGATTATTGCTGGGTTATGCTCTTTTATGATTTCTGATTGTTGGTTTTTACTTGCTTCTGTTTGTATTCAAAATATATTTTTTGATGGATGGTATTTGTATTAGACACTGGAGAGACTGTTTATGCTCTCAGTGGGTTCGATTGTGATGGCCCTTTGTGCATTTCACGATATCGATCCTACTGTGGGGGTAATATTTTAATTTTAAGTGTGTAAATTTTATGTAACATGGTGACAGCAAGATGACATGACCGAAGTGATCCTGATATGCCTGCTAATTTTTTTAGCTAGCTATATTTTTTTAGCCATTTTTTCAGCTATTTAGCAAATAGATAAATTAAATTACTCTGGTGGAACGCAAAAATAGTTCAGGTGGAACGCAGGAGGAGAGTGACTCGTAGCGCTATGTGAGCACATCAGTTAGGACGTCTGCAGTTTCCTGTTAATACAGGAAATGTGCTCTCTTCCTGTGGTATGGAACGCATACCGGAAGTGAGCGCTGGAGCGCACGCCAGCCGGGATGGCTGATGGAGATACATAGCAGAAGCTCTATAGGAGTATGTTTGGTAAGTAGCAATTTTAATAGTATTCACCTTTGTTTGACTCCCGCCATTGGCACCTGTAGATAATGAGTTTTGATTGTGCTATACCAGCCCTAGGGGCGGAGATTGCAGGTATATTAGTGAGAGCTGGGCATGTCAGTTTGCTGCTGCCTGCCTGGAGTTGTGACATATTGCTGTCTTGAATTGAATTTTAAGAAGATGAAATAAAGGATTGATTTTACTTTTAAGAAGAAGTCTGGTGAGTGCGCTTTTGCGGTTTGGACACTTCTGTTGGATATATATATATATATATATATATATATATATATATATATATCCATCCAACTTGCGTCCGGCACTCCTGAAGCTGTGGTTTTCATATATACATACATACATATACTGGTAGTGCACGGGTACTGCAAGCCACGTGCACACCTAGGACAGATACACAGCAGCCCTGCTGGAAGTGCACAAGTACTGCAAGCCACGTGCACACCTAGGTCAGGGATACACAGCAGCCCTGCAGTTAGCGCACAGGTACTGCAAGCCACATGCACACCTAGGAAAGACATACACAGCAGCCCGCTGGTAGCGCACGGGTACTGCTAGCCACATGCACACCAAGGACAAAGATATACAGCAGCCCCGCTGCGTCCAGCGTGGTCAGCATCAGAGTCGTGTTCCCGCAGCCAGTGTAGTCAGTACGTTCGTGGCTAGACAGAGCTTACATAGTTAGCGTAGTCAGTCAGCACCTATTACATTGTGTGGATACCACTGACAATTTTTAACCTGCCTGACATGACAGGTGTGAATGTATTCCTGAAACATCCCCACTATCCAGCCCGAAGCGTGGCGATCCCCGCGAGAAGACGCGGTACGCGTCCTGCCGACTTGTTCATACCCCCACTCTCCACGCTAGGGCGGAGTTGATTTTATAAAGTGTGGCGAGCGCAGTGAGCCCCCACAGGGGACGCATATTACTGGACATGTATTCTGCATCCCCTCGCTGCGCTTACCACACTTTATAAAATCAACTCCACGACGATGTGGATAGCGGGGGTATGAACAGGTCGGAAGGACGCGTACCGCGTCCGCTTGCCACGATTCAGGCTGGCATGGATAGAGAGGGTTTGAAATGGAAGCATTTGCCAGTATGTAACATGGAGCACTGGCAAATGTGTCCTTTATTGCGCACCACACCCCCTCCCCTTGTGCACGTGCTACCGAACCTGAAGCGGACATGGGCAGGGTTGCCATACCCTGCCGCAAGAATTACTGAGACGCACAAGCATATGAGACGCTCGCGTGACTCAGGCAGATGGAGCGCCTCTCCGCCAGTGCCCGCATGCTCACCTTTCCGCATTGGATCTGTCGGTTACCGGCACTGTGTGAGAGGCGCTCACTAGGCTTGCCAGGGCTGTGGACACAGAGCTGCAGCTCTCGGGGACACTACGCTGACTACACAGGGCTGCCGCTGGGACACTACGCTAACTAAGCTAGGCAGCCGTTGGGCTACGCTGACAACATAGCTTAGCCTATGCTGAAAACGTAGCATAGCCTGGCGCCGTCATAATACACAAGTACCTTTTATTTTTTCTAACAAAAATGTGTTTTTTTTTTATAAAAATTTTTTTTAAGAATTTCTCATTTTTACAAAAGTTTTAAAATCATACAAGATTAAAAACCCTCTGTGTTATTTTGTTTGGCTTTTTGAAAACATAAATTTTTCTCACGGAGCAGCAGATTCTATAATGTTTATTCACAATGATTTTTCACTCTAACTTTTCTAGTATAATTCACTTTTTCAATACAATTCCTTAAAAAAAAGTTTTTTTAACAGTTTTTTTTTTTTAGATTTCTAAATTTTTCAAATTTTATTTTTCAATTCCTTTGAATGTTGTGAGTTATGTCTCGGTATGGCCCTTTATTTATGTATTTTGGGGTACTTGTGTATTATCAGGGCGCCCAATTAGCATAGGTTCGCTAGCGTACTGAAATCGCATCACATCACATGTCCCGTTTTAGTGCTGTGCATCGCAGTAGTTAATATGGTACTTGTATATTAGCACGGCGGCCATATGCGCTGCGATCACAGTAGTTAATATGGTACTTGTATATTAGCACGGCGGCCGGATGCGATCTCAGTAGTTAATATGGTACTTGTATATTAGCACGGCGGCCGGATGCGATCTCAGTAGTTAATATGGTACTTGTATATTAGCTTGGTGGCCGTTACGCAGTAACTGTGCTGTCAGAATCAGCGTAGGCAACGTAAATTGCGTAGTCGGTCAGAAGTAGCGTAGTGTTCCCGCTCCCTGTCAGATTCAGCCTGAGGTGAATTACTGACAGGAATGGCTGCATCACTGAGAGCTGCAGGAGAAGTGACAGGAATGGCTGCATCACTGAGAGCTGCAGGAGAAGTGACAGGAATGGCTGCATCACTGAGAGCTGCAGGAGAAGTGACAGGAATGGCTGCATCACTGAGAGCTGCAGGAGAAGCGACAGGAATGGCTGCATCACTGAGAGCTGCAGGAGAAGCGACAGGAATGGCTGCATCACTGAGAGCTGCAGGAGAAGCGACAGAAATGGCTGCAGAACCTGTCACAACTATGTTCACCTTGCCGCAGACAGAGGAGGAGGCTGCTCTCTTCTTTCAGCAGTACAATTTGCTGCCGGCCACACAGAGTTGCAGTAACGGGCACCCTATGCGCTTATCTGTGAAAGAGTGCATGTGGTGGTGACATATAAAATCCTGTCGCAAGAAGGTGAGCCTCAGAGCGGCGCATTGGTTCCCGGGGTGCCGTTTATCCTTCCTGAAACTTATTCGATTCATCTATTCCTGGGCAGAGGAGCTGACATCTATTGCTTACTGTGAGCGACAACTGCAGTTGTCCAATAAAACTGTGGTCCTCTACAACCATTGGATACGGGAGGCCTGCATCGCGGACCTTATGGCACAGCCCCAGCGGCGTATTGGCAGTCCCGGTAAGATCGTGCAAGTGGATGAGAGTCGAAAGAAACACTACGCAGAATAGTCTACTAAGCAAATAGCGTAGTGGGCGATGTGCTATTACACAAGTACCTATTTTGTTAGCAGGAATAATTGCGAATTATACTCAACCGATAATTCCTTTTCTACCTAGAGATCCCATGGCAGCCATAACACTGGGATATCTTCCCTCCTCCTAGTTCAGTTAAGATAAGTGTCTAAAGAAAAACGTAGCGCCGGCATTAAGCGCTGATGGCTGCTCGCTAAGGGTCACCCTGCCAGGTGAGGTGCGAGCGTCCGGCTAAGTGCTTGTATTTGTAGCGGCGGGGTCCCGTAACAGACACAGAGTCTGTCCGTGAAGTGTTATACCGACATGAGGTTTTAATACCTGTGTATACAGTCGCGGGGTTCCGTCACAGACACGAAGTCTGTCAGTGAAGTGTTGCACCGTCGGAGCTGCTTGACCGCACTTGCCGGGGGGATAATGGAGGAGTGGTCCATGTGGCTGGGAAGCCCTGACGTCAGAAGACACGTGTTTTGCCGCGTGACTGGTAAATTCCCTGCAAATCATTTTCGCCTACCAGATGGACGTTGTGTAACAACCATTTTAGAACATTATTGTTGGATATTTATTCTAATTAATTCATTACTACGCCTAAAATTTGATGCGTTATCTCGCTTGCAATTTTGCATAAAATTCTGTCTTTTGCATTAAAATTGACGTGTCCATGTATGTATTTTAAATATTAAGAAATAAAGGTTAGATTTTACTTCACCCATTTCCTCACATTCTTTTCACTCATTTATTAATTAAAGTGTGCCCCAAAAACCCTTTTTGTTCTCCCTACGTCTTTCTTTAGACATTTATCTTAACTTAATCACTTTGCTGAACTTTTTTGGGAGCACCGCCAACCTAGTAACCTGTACGAACTTTTGAATAATAGATCTTATGTTGGTCTTCTATAATTCTTCATCTATACTTCTCTCTGAATAAAATTTGCCTGTGACACTTCTCTCAGTTATCATCAATACTCCTCCTAGTTCAAACAGGATCTTTTTCAGGGACCGCCCACCTTGGGTAAATCAGGCTCCTCCTCCCATCCCTCTGTATCTTTCATATGTCTCCGTTCTGAAGGTTCCTGAAAAACACATATATCTGGGAGGGAATCAAATGGCTGCCATGGGATCTCTAGGAAGAAAAGGAATTATCGGTGAGTATAATTCGCAAATTTCGGAACTTGTGTACTAGCACGGCGCCCATCGCATCGCAGACCATATCGCATGCGATGGTATGCGATGCAACACGATATCGGCCGATGTTGTACAATGGCATACAATTTTACAATTGTATGCCATTGTATATGACATACAATGCCATACAATGCGATTATAAATTGTATAAGCACCCTAATGGGCGGTTACAATGGTTAAATGCACCCCCACGCCACCCCCAAGTATAAACGTGAACCCGAAGCGTGGCGAGCCCGCGAGGGGCGGCGGTACGCGTCCTACGACCTTTTCATACCCCCACTATCCACATCGGCGTGTAGTTGAGAATAGAAAGTGTGGCTAGCGCAGCGAGCCACCGAGCCCGAAGCGTGGCGAGCGCAGCGAGCCCCGCGAATGGGACGCGGATACCTTCACGTGTCCCCTCGCGGGCTTCACAGGTATCCGTGTCCCCTCGCAGGGTTCGCTGCGCTCCACGCTTCGGGCTCAGTGGCTCGCTGCGCTCGCCACACTTTCTATTCTCAACTCCACGCCAACTTGGATAGTGGGGGTATGAAAAGGTCGTAGGACGCCTACCGCCGCCCCTCGCAGGCTCGCTGCGCTCGCCACACTTCGGGTTCACATTTATACTTGGGGGGTGGCGTGGGGGTGCATTTAAGCATTGTAAGCACCCATTAGGGTGCTTAAAAGCACCCACTAGGGTGCTTATACAATTTTATATCGAATAGGAGTTAAAATCGCGTCGCATCGCATGCCATCGGGTGTATGGCATGCGATGCGATTTGATAAAAAAAAATGGCCGACTAATTATCGGGGCGCCGTGCTAGTACACAAGTACCCAATTTTCTCCTACGATCCCCATGGCAGCCATAACACTGGGACATACCCAAGCATATCAATAAAGGGAGGGAACCATGATATATGCAAATAAAAGTATTTATTCTCTGAAGGGTAATACTTCCCTGACAGAGCTTCTCCAAGAACATGGCTCCCAATGTGGGCTGATGGCAAATCAAGGGCATAATGTTTTGAAAACGTATGCAGCGAAGACCATGTAGCTGCCTGACAGATTTCTTTCGTCTAAGCTTTGGCCTTCTTTGCCCAAGATGTTGAAATTGCCCTGGTAGAATGTGCCTTTATTATAGCGGGTACTTCATTCTTCTCTTACTTGTATGCATAGACTATTACTTCACTGATCCATCTGGCAATGGTTTGTTTGGCTGGACCCAAACCCTTCCTTGGACCTTCTGGAATCACCAGTAGATGTTTCGTTTTCCTAAGAATGGCTGTTCTTTCCAAGTAGATTGATATCGCTCGGACCATATCCAGCATATGCCATATCTCCTGTTCTTCATTTACAGGGTTCGGAAAGAAGCTTGGTAATATAATATCTTGGTTATGGTGAAATGAAGATATTACTTTGGGTAAAAAGTCAGGATCTGTCCTTAGGACTACTCTGGAAATATTACCAGGTAAGGTTGTTCTATCCCTACGGCCTGCAGTTTGCTAATTCTTCTTGCCGAAGTGATCGCGATCAGGAAGACCACCTTCCAAGACAGGAACTTCATGGGTATCTCTGATAGTGGTTCAAACGGTTGTTTTTATAGGACTGACAGAACTAAATTTAAGTCCCAGGGTGCGACCAAAGATTTTATGGGCGATCTAATTCTCTTAATTGCCCTTGAAAATCTCTACCACCTTCTCCTCTGCCAGACTACGGTCGAGTAATACTGATAATGCAGAAAGTTGAGCTTCAATTGTTGCATTAGCCAGGCCCATTTCGAATCCGTCAAACAGAAATTGCAAAACTGTGGTTGTAGGAATCTCATGAAATTTGTTCTTGAATTGTCCCCAGGCAATGAATTTAAGCCAAGTTTTATAGTAAGCTAGAGAAGACACCTTCTGTCACGGACCCACCGGTCGCCTGCTCCGATACGTCAATCTGAGCAGCGCCGGCCGTGACTGGGGTTCACTCAGGACACTCGGGTCCTTTCCTTGAGGTACACTGCCACCAGCCAAAACCTGATTTTAGCGCCTGAAACTGCGCAAGGGGCGGCTTGGCTCGCCCCTGACCACACAATACAAGATAACAATGGTAACGTTTTCCAGCCTTTCTCTCCTGAGGCTAGGGAGTCTTAAGAACACAGAACCAGAACTGGGAATATGTATTATTTATTCCTAGAAATACTACAGAACTTTAAACAAAATGGTTACAAGACATTACAATGATTTTAAAAGTACACACAACGATTTTTAAATGCAAATTTCAGAAATAAAATAAAAAGGGAAAAAAGACAGAACCGTATCTTACAATCCTGAAGTGGGGGGGTTCTCCACAAGAAATCTCTCGTCGCCTACAGCCTGATTGCTAGACCCCCAGGTAGTGACACTGACTATAGGGAGAAAGGTCTTAGTTATACCTTGCAGACTCCCTCATCCCTCCCACCCTTGGGATTCCACTCTTTCCATGCTGAAGGAGTGTGGAAGGTCCATGGCAATGTATCTTTGACAGTCTGCTGTTTTCAAAGTGATTGATCCTCCTTCCTTGCATAGCAGACCCACTGATAAGAGATGTGAAGGAAGGGGACAAACTCTAACCTCTTCTCCTGGACCATGGGTTATGAGGGGCTCAGATCTTATCTTACATCCTAACTCCGGAGGATTCCACAGATGTCACACTGAGGAAATACAGGCCTCAAACTCAAACCAGGGTCACCTACAGTTTACATACAAGACATGTCCTGATTCCAATACTCACAGGAGACATAACTATTACACCAATATCAGACATACATTGATTGAACAGATAATCATAACAGGAGGCATACGTTAATTTGATCGATCACCTGATCTGATCGTTACACCTCCCCCTTTTAAAATGGCGCACAGAGGCGGTGACCCACGTCACCGTCTCATCAGTGCGCTATTAACTACATCACCTGGACAGGTAGCAGTGGTCTCTGTGCTGAGACAGACTGCCACTGATTCTGCGGGATCTGTACTAACACTTCACTATACTTGACGTCTGTCATGGCACCACCTGACGCCATAGCCGTGGCTAGGGTGGGCAATGGGCATAGTCCCCGTCCCTCTCGCAGGAGATGGCAGACTAAAAGCACACAGGTGTCCTCGAACCCATAGTCTGTGAGCACACTGATATAGTGGGAGCTGTGTCCATCCCAGCTGGTATTGACACAGCCCACCACAGCTGTGCGTCGGACTCCTGGACACGGATTCTCCCCTGCAGCTGGCAGTTTGGCCTTACTCACTGAGATCAGTACCAGACCATTCCGCCACACCCCAAACGGCCATCCCCCTGGGACTCGTAACTCGGCACGTTTAACTATACCACAGGTGTGGGGCATTCTCCCAGCACTATATACAGACTTAAAAATGTCTTCCCAGCACCTCTCCTGAGCTGACTGACCCCCCCTCCCCTTCACTGGGGGGGAAGGTCCACTCACTCAACACCTCACACCTCATCCTTTTGTGAGGAGATTCGCCCTCTGTGTCTGGGTGTGTGAATTGTGAAGGGGGGCACGTTTCTGCAAGGGGGAATACCAGCAGGTCATTGTCCCCTGTCTTGGGAACATCCAAGCTCAGCTTTCCTGAGGTTAATATAGCTGAGTTTACCTGTGCTTCGCGGGCCCACCCACCCTTCTGGTTACACACAGCAGCTTCCCTACTAGCCGCTGGCTCTATTCCTGAAACAACCCTCTCACTGTACCCAGGGGTATCTTTCCCACGTCCCAGGTATGGGGCAGCCTGTGCAGGGTTGATTCTCAGTTCTGCGTGGAAAGCCAAGCTTTCCATGGCAGTCCAGGACACCTTCCTGAGCCTGACCTTCCCTCCCAGACCCGTAGGTTCTGTGTCTGGGGTGGTGCCACTGAGGTTCTCAGGAGAGGCATCCGTTATCCAGTGATGCTGGAAAAATGCACTCTCTGGAGGGTTCTCAGTGTCTGGAGGGAACCCCTGCTGTGTTCCTGTATCTGTGTTTGTGTGTCTACAGGAAGGAGGGGGGTTTGGGGGGAAAGCTGCAGTAAGGGACACTCTCTCCCTATCTGACAGGTCTACAGTGCACACAGGACCCACCGGGTCACTTATTATACCTGGTACCACATTTCCCACAGTAGCGCAAGACATCACATTATCAACAGTAACATCAATATCATAACCTGGGGAGACATCCTGCAATACCTGCAAATTAGCCTGTGCATCTTCCACAACACATGGGGCCCATCCTGCTGGCTTACAATTGCACCATGGCAAACCCGCTATATCTGGATCCCATTGTCTCTGAGCAGGAATGGGGTTATCTGAGCATGTTGTCACGACTAACTTATTGGCAGGTACATGCGCTGCCTGCAACCAACTCAGATAGGTCCCATTTGTGTAGTTAGCGTCCCCGGGCACCATGTCACAACCAGACATCACTGGAGGAACAGGGTTAACGTCTAGCACAGCAACCTTAATGACATCACCAGCAGCACTCCTACCACTGGTGAGTGAGGGTGTCTCATTCCCAACTAGATTAGGGCATTCATTTAACCCCACAAACTGGCAAGGATTACCCACTATACCTGTCTCTAACTCACCCTCCACCTCCACCGAAGGTACGGCACTATCACAGATCATCCCAGGGGCTTCACACAAAATAACAACATTGCAATGTTCAGCATGGTTACATACTACCTGAGATGCCTCATATGGTTCAGAAGGGTTAGCGACAGCGGGGACAACATTGACAGATATGTGTGGAGTTAATAAAAGTCCCACATCAGTAGTCCCACACATACTTGTGTGCATACAGTCAGAAAGTCCTATTCCTATTTCCGACATAGTCTCTCCCCTGCATACTTTCACTATGCAGTCAGCCGCTTCCGGCAACAAATCTGGAGCAACGGGAGGGAACATGCTGCTCACATCTTCCAGCAGTTTAAACTGGGCCTTGTGATGTGAGGTCTCTGGAACAGGTTCCACACCGATTGTAGCAGGCCCGGGTACCATGTCCATGAGGGAAACCCCGGTAGGCTGTGTCGTTGGTTCCGTAGCTGGTGATAGAAGCTGTTCCAGGCGATTCCTTTCAGCATCTGCCCAGCGGCACTGCTCTTTCCACCATGGAGTATCAAGCTTTTTACAATCATAAGCATATTGCTGCGCTATTTCAAAACAGTCCGTCAGGTCTCTCAGCAGCAACCAAGGAGTCGCATCGGGGCCCCAGGTTAGAAACTCGCCGCGATACTTGCCGAAAACATTGCGCTCATCATTTGGGGCATGGGTGAGCCGCTTGATCATCTCCCAGCGGGAATTGTTGGGGCAGGAGATACCTTGCAGCTGACATTCTGTAGTGAGTTCCTCTGGGCTCATAAGCCTAAACGGATAATCATCACCATATGGGTCAGAATACTCACTGGGCTCTTCTGGTGCTGTAGGGGATTTGTACTCTGCAGTCTCCCTGACTGCCACACATCCTACAGTCTCCCTGGTGCTAGCAGAGATGTCAGCTCTCTGAGCATCGGTGGTAGTGTCCAGGGCCAGCTCTTTACTCACAACCAAGCTGACACTCACTTGGCTTCCTCTGTCTGCTTCCAAGACAGGGAACTGTGCATGACACGGTCCGGTGAAACTCGCGTCAGCGGTGATTTGGGACCTCTGTCCCTTGTTAGGCTCCCCATGATTGATAACAGAGTCCACATCATGATCCAACACATTATTTACTTCCGCAGACAGTAAAAGTTCAGTACGAAGCCCATCTCCTGCTAACTCAGTAGCCACGGCAGATAAAGGCCTACGTAAAGGTTCGCCATCATGATGCCCTGTATCATCCTCCACTGGTTCACCAACAGCGATCAGCCCCTTGAGCCTCACCAGTTCCAAATGGTACTCACGCTCGGCCTGACGCTCTGCAGCCTCTCTGTCGACAATGCCTTGGCAGAACTGCACCAGCTGCAAAGCGAATACGGGGTTCACATTCTTCAATTGCCTGCTAGCAGCTAGAAGGTCGCTCTGCAGTGTAGACTTGCTGGGTCCAGCAGAAGTGTTTGACCCTGGCGCGGAATCGTTTGTACTGTCCAGTGCTGACTGAGCCCCTGGGGTAGGATTGCCCATGGACTGGTTTCCTCCAGCAGCTAGAGTCCGATCGGCATCCACTAGTGCCTGAATCATACGTTTTCTACTCTGGCCAGACCAAGGGATATTCCTCTGCACACACACGACCGCCAGGTCATCTCTCCTCATCTGCTGGTAATCAGCCATCCGGAGTCTCACACTTGTCAAATAAAATGATAGGAAAGAAAAACAAGAGAAGGGAGGGAACAGGAATTGCATCCACTGTGTGACTTTTAAAACTATAGTAAAGCTCTGAGTTCTGATTCTGGTGATGTGGGTATTTCTCACAAAATTCTACCCACACTCACTTAAGTTCTTAAAGAGAAAAATGAATTCTCCACCCCACCGCTTGCCACCAAATGTCATGGACCCACCGGTCGCCTGCTCCGATACGTCAATCTGAGCAGCGCCGGCCGTGACTGGGGTTCACTCAGGACACTCGGGTCCTTTCCTTGAGGTACACTGCCACCAGCCAAAACCTGATTTTAGCGCCTGAAACTGCGCAAGGGGCGGCTTGGCTCGCCCCTGACCACACAATACAAGATAACAATGGTAACGTTTTCCAGCCTTTCTCTCCTGAGGCTAGGGAGTCTTAAGAACACAGAACCAGAACTGGGAATATGTATTATTTATTCCTAGAAATACTACAGAACTTTAAACAAAATGGTTACAAGACATTACAATGATTTTAAAAGTACACACAACGATTTTTAAATGCAAATTTCAGAAATAAAATAAAAAGGGAAAAAAGACAGAACCGTATCTTACAATCCTGAAGTGGGGGGGTTCTCCACAAGAAATCTCTCGTCGCCTACAGCCTGATTGCTAGACCCCCAGGTAGTGACACTGACTATAGGGAGAAAGGTCTTAGTTATACCTTGCAGACTCCCTCATCCCTCCCACCCTTGGGATTCCACTCTTTCCATGCTGAAGGAGTGTGGAAGGTCCATGGCAATGTATCTTTGACAGTCTGCTGTTTTCAAAGTGATTGATCCTCCTTCCTTGCATAGCAGACCCACTGATAAGAGATGTGAAGGAAGGGGACAAACTCTAACCTCTTCTCCTGGACCATGGTTTATGAGGGGCTCAGATCTTATCTTACATCCTAACTCCGGAGGATTCCACAGATGTCACACTGAGGAAATACAGGCCTCAAACTCAAACCAGGGTCACCTACAGTTTACATACAATACATGTCCTGATTCCAATAATCACAGGAGACATAACTATTACACCAATATCAGACATACATTGATTGAACAGATAATCATAACAGGAGGCATACGTTAATTTGATCGATCACCTGATCTGATCGTTACACCTTCTTTCTAGCCTCCAGAATCATAGAGGTGACTTGATTAGATAAGTTGTATCGCCCTAATATCTGCGTATTCTCAATTTCCATGCCCTTAAGGAGAACATATTTGGATCTGGATGATAGATTGGTCCCTGACTCAGTAGATCTTGTCAGACTGGTAGACTCCATGGCTTCTGTAATGACATTCTGAGTGCTGTTGAGAACCAAGGCCTCCTGGGCCAGAAAGGCAAGATTGCTATGACTACCACCTTGTCTTCTCTTATCTTCTTTGGCACCTTGTCTATCATTGGGATAGGCGGGAATACATAAACCGGATTGAACCACCATTTTATTGAGAGGGCATCCAAGGCTTGGGCTTGTGGGTGATAGAATTTTGAGTAAAAGTCGCTCACCTTCTTTTTGGTAAACTGAGCCATAAGATCTATCTCCGGCCTTCCCAACTTCTTCACAATCATCTCGAAAACTTCGTTGTTCAGTTCCCATTCTCCTGGGAGAACTTCCTTGCAACTTAAGAAGTCCGCCAACACATTTTCTGGACCTGGGATATAAATCGCTGAGATGGACCATAGATTCTTCTCCGCCCAACTCATAATTCTTTCAGAGACTTCCATCAGAAATCTGGACCTGGTGCCACCTTGGTGGTTGACATAAGAGACTACTGTTCTGTTGTCTGTCATGATTCTCAAGTGAGAATTCTGTATCAGCTTCATAAGACAGTTTATCGCCTTCCAACCCGCCAATAACTTCCTTGCGTTTGAGGATTTGAGACTGTCTTCTATTGACCATACACCTTGGGCTGATGTTCCCAGTACATGGGCGCCCCAACTCACTAGACTTGCGTCTGTGGACAGGACTAGATACTCTGGAGATTCCAGACTGGTAAATCTTGAATCTAGACCTTCTATCCACCAGATCAGAGATCTTCTCATTTTGGGCTTTAAAGAAACCAACCGATGATTGTTGTAGGAGCCTTTTGTGAAGGAGAGAAATTGCCACTGTAGAGTCCTCGTGTTCCCTTGTGCCCACGGAACCACATGAATGCATTAAGCCATCATTCCTAATAGTTGCAACACCAAGGACAGCTGAAACTTCTTTCTCTGTAACAGTGTTCTTGTCAGCAGACCTATCTTGAGACACCTTTCTGGAGACAGAGTTATTGAGAACTTTACTGTGTCGATCTGTACTCCCAGGAATTGAATAGATTGAGTCGGTTGTAACTGGCTCTTCTCTCCATTGATGATCCACCCATGGCTTTGTAGGAATTCGATAGTTGCTTCTACATTCTGTTGAAACATTTCTCTGGTCTCCCCTACTATGAGCAGGTTGTCTAGATAAGGCCATATTTGGATATTTCTCTGCCTTAATTCTGCCATTAGTGGTATCAATACTTTTGTAAAGACTCTGGGAGAGGTCTTGAGGCCAAATGGCAGGTATGTAAACTGGAAGTGATGATCCAATACTGCAAACCTTAGAAACTTTCTGTCTGTGGGATATACTCCCACATGGTAATAGGCATCTCTCAAGTCTATTGACGCTAGGAAGTCATGTCTCTTGATCCCTATGATTATGGATTTTAACATCTCCATTCGAAATTTCAAAGTCTTTATCAAGATGTTGAGATCCCTCAGATCCAAGATGGTACTGTAACCACCTGTGTTCTTCTTTACCAAGAAGAGGTTCGAGTAGAATCCCTCTTTCTTCTGATCTTCCGGAACTTCTTCTATGGCTCCTATCTTCTTTAATTGAAGAATTTTCTGAAACAATTATTTCCTTTGTTCTTTGTCTGTCGTGTTCTTGATATCATGAATCTGTCCTGATAGGGAACTGTCAGGAATTCTATCTTGTAACCTTCTTGAATGATGTTCAACACCCACTTGTCTGAGACAGTCTTCTTCCAGATATCTGAGTATTGAAGAACTCTTGCCCCTACATTCATTGTATAGTCATGATCTAGTTCCTCGCCGAAAGGACTGGCGAAAGGCTTGTCTAGATGTATTCGGATTGCCACGTCTGTAGTAGGGACGACCAGGACGGTAAGTCTTTGCTTTCTTATAATCCCTATAGTTCTGCCTGCTGGAAGTTGGGATAGGGAATTTATTTATTTTATCTTGAGGCAATCTGGTAGATTTTCCTCCAGATAGTTTTTGGATCATGGTATCCAACTTGGACCCAAACAGGTAAGACCCTTCGATTGGTAACATAATCAATATGTTCTTGGAACTAGCATCCGCACTCCATGGCTTCAGCCAAAGTGCCCTTCTAGCAGTGACTCCTGCTGCCATGTTCTTTGCTGTCAACGAGACTGTATCCAGAGAAACTTCACAGAGATAGTCAATGACTTTTTGCATAATTTCAATATTTCTTAGAAGATATTGCTTGGAAATATTATCCTCTAGGTCTGTATGCAAATTAGTTGCCCATAATCTTAATGCTCTTGTCACTGAGGCGGTTGCCACGCTAGCCTTCAATGATGAAGCTGATGTAGAATGTACCTTGCGCAGCGCATTTTCCATTTTTCTGTCCATTGCGTCACGGAACGCTGCTCCGTCCTCCACAGGAATAGTGGTCTTGGACACAATCTCTGCCACCGCTCCATCTATTTTCGGAATCAGGCACCAATTCAAGAATTCCTCATCTTTGTATGGATACATTTTCTCTAATCTGTTAGTTGATCCAGCTTTTATCTATATTTGACCACTCCTTGGTTATCAATTCTCTTACTACTTTATGTACAGGAAACACCCTATTTTTCTTTGATCTATCTTCAATTAGTTGGTTTTCATCAGAAGTACACAGAGTTTCTTTATAATTCATTGCTTTGTAAATATTCTTTAATAAACTTTCTACAAGCTCTAAATTGAATGCTCTAGGCTCTTCAACCTCCCCCGATTCCTCTCCAGAATCAGCAACCTGTACATCAGCCTCTTCAGGGAGATACTCTTCCTCCTGAGAGAAATCTGCTAGAGACCTGGATCTTTTAGGAGTCTGGGACGGTTTAAATTCCTCTTTAGAAACAAAGGATTTCTTCATCAACTCCTTTAAATTTTTCAATACATCTGTTTGTTCATTCTGCTTAGTCAGTTTAACTTGAGACTCCATACATTGGTGACAAGAAGCTGATTTCTGCGATGCATTAAACTTATTATCACAGGACATGCATGTATAAGATAAACATTTCTTCTTGGCTGTTTTCTTTTTAGGAATCGGTGAAGAAGGCACACTACAAAACAACCAAGAAATGCTATTACTAACTATGCTAGAAATAAAACATCTAATGCCCATAAAAACAAAGGGTTTACCTCTCCTGGGCATCAACAGGCTTAGGGGAAGAAGGCTGCTCCATCCTGAAGTCCATAAACACGCTGCATAGACTGACAGCCATGCTAGCACATGCAGGTTTAAATATGGCGCCTTAACCCCATCCTTACCGCAATTGCAGTATCAGAATGGCCAAGCGGAACTAAAATTCACCAGCCGAGTTTCCGGGGGACCTGTTTAGTTGGCGCATCAGCGCTGGGCGGAAGTGAAGGCTTTTGCGCACTTCCGCTCCTTCTGCCAGAGACGCCGCAGCATGCAGTCCCCGCTCTCCCAGACCTACAGGTCTCTTAGACAGCTTCTCTCTGCACCGATACTCGTCCACAGACCACCGGTAACGGACGTCACGCTGGAGCACTACAGGTACCATAATGCCATGAATTTTTCTAAGAGAGAATATGACAGGTATATATGTAGTATGTGAGGCAAATATCTACAGACCACACTCTTCACATACTATCCTTCTTCCCAGGGAGCCACCCTACAAGCTCCAGCTGTAATAGAGGTAACCCTGCTAGAAACAAAAATAAAACCCCTGCTCTGCCTAACTAACGGAGGCAGGAAAAAAAGACACAGAGGGATGGGAGGAGGAGCCTGATATACCCAAGGTGGGCTGTCCCTGAAAAAGATCCTGTCTAAACTAGGAGGGAAGATATCCCAGTGTTATGGCTGCCATGGGGATCGTAGGAGAAAATTTGGGTATAATGGCCCAATTGTTCCTTATACTAATGCTAGGTATTAGCTTTAAACCAAATTTACTTATAGTTTCATAACATACATATTTGTTACATAAAAGGTACCTGATTACTATAATAAACATTATTTGCGCAGTTTACTTCTGACAGTGTGCGTTACACTGACCAGAACTTCCAGTGACGCTTTTCCAGTTCCACCGAAAGTGCGATAGCGTGGCACAGGTGCCGTAATCGCAGGTATGTGCACGCTGATTAGGTGCAATTAAGCTTATTTGACAGGGTATAAATACCTGGACCCGGCGGTAGTTTAGCAGGCTGCTGTTCAGTGTTACTGATGGGTCTCGCAGACATGTTGGCTCCTTTTGGATAAATACTTTAAAGTAAGTACTTTTGACTTTGATGTATGCTCCTTGCGAAAGGTCCCTCTGACTAGATCTAATATAATTAAAGATCCCTCTGACCAGATCTAGAATTAGATAAATGAGATCCCCCTGACCAGATCTAGAATTATATAAAGGAGATCCCCCTGACCAGATCTAGAATTAGATAAATGAGATCCTTCTCACCAGATCCCTCACTGAATCGCAGTTGGATATATTTTCCAAATCGGCTGCTATTCTGGTTCATCACAGTCTGAGCATTTCCAAACGCCTCCAGTAACGGATTGACCTGCGGAGACAGAAGCCATTAGAGCCAGTGTGTTATGGGCGGGATATGTACTGTTGCTGGACATGTGATATTGGACAGAACGTATGGGAGAAGAGAGGTATGCACAGAGACAGGCACATAGAAGCTCTTTGACTGGGTGTACTGGCTCCTCCCTTATACTTCCTCCCCACAAGACAGTTAACATAAAAACTGTACCCGAAGGAATGGAAAGTATAGGAGAAAAGGATATAACTATGAGTTAACATATATTATGTATTAAAGTGGTGATATGCAACCAGCACACAACAATCAGCCAAGAACATTTTTGGCAACATAAACTCAAGAGAACAATAACAGGATCCATTATTCAGGATCAACTAGGCAGCAAGATACTGCACTGAGGCGGGCGCCCAATATTCCATATAGACTCTGAGAAAAGGATTTACCGGTGGGTATTAAAATCCTATTTTCTCCATCATCCATATGGGATATTGGGGATTTGTCAGAAAGATATGGGAATTATACCCAAGATGACAGGACGGGCTGGAACGAGCGGAGATTGCTGCAGCACCGCATTCCCAAACTGAATGTCCTCCTTGGCAATAGTGTCAAATTTATAAAACTTGACGAAGGGATGTTGGCTCGACAATGTAGCTGCCCTACATAGCTGCAGAGCCAAAACACCCTGGGCAGCCGCCCAGGATGATCCCACCACCCTGGTAGAAAGAGCTCTAAGGCCGGTTTCACACACTCCGGCTCCTGCCGGACGGTGAAATCCCGCACGGCCAGGGAGCCGTGCCGCACAAATTAGTTGTGAATGGACACTATTGTGTCCATTCACACGGGACGGCCACGACCCGGCCGCACGGTTGCAGCCGGATCCCGCCACTGGAAGGGACGGCTGCCGGGCTGTGGCCATCCCTTCCATGATAAACTAGTGTGTGCGGCACGGCTCCCTGGCCGTGCGGGATTTCACCGTCCGGCAGGAGCCGGAGTGTGTGAAACCAGCCTCACTGTTGCAGGGCCAGGCAGGCCAGTTTGATAGTAGCAAAAAAACATTTTGTATCCCAATTGCACACTGAGTGAAAAATAACTACATAATAATCAGATAATACAGTGTGGTGTGTGGTGTCCCCTGTGTTGGTAGGGCTGGTCTGCTCCAGGTTAGCACACCCTAACACTTTATTAACATTTATTTTTTCCTATCACATTGTATATATTTTGTATTTTAACCACACCTTCACTTCCCTACATAGCACTTTGTGCTTCTTATTAACCCCTACTAATTTTCATTTGTGTGCTGCCCTGGAGTACTCAGCCTGTGTCGGCATGTTGGGGGCCCACACCCCAGACCCATACCCAGTATTAGGGACCCCAAGTGACAGAGATGCCTTGACGTATGGCCTGGGGGCTTAGCCCTATATCTGCAGATATATGCAACCAAGATCTCTGTATTATCTGATTATTATGTAGTTATTTTTCACTCAGTGTGCAATTGGGATACAAAATGTTTTTTTTCCTAGCCAGAATTACCCCTCCCTTTGGCACCTGAGTGACAGACCTCTGATTGAGCAGCTTACCAACAAAAGTGTTGTGCTGTTTGATAGTAGTACAAAGCCACCGAGCAATAGATTGCTTTGAGGCCGGATTACCTTTTTTCTGGGCATCGTACAGAACAAAGAGGGAAGCCAAGCCGTCCTCTGGACATACAACCTGAGAGCTTGGACCACATCAAATGTAGCAGGAATGTCAGTGTGAGGCCACCAGCTGGAACCACAATGGGTTGATTCTAATGAAAGGTCGAAGCCACCTTTGGAAGAAACCGTAGGTTCGTTCTCAACTCCGCCCTATCCTCATGGAATATAAGGTATGGGCTCTTGACAGAGCGCCAAGCTCTGAAACGCACCGTGCTGAAGCCAAAGCTAACAGAACTGCCGTTTTCCATGTCAGGAATTGTAACTCCACCAAGGGATCAAAACATGACGACTGTAGGAAGGCTAAGATCACCTCCAATTCCCATTGGAGGCATAGGTGGCACAAAGGGGGGCTGAATATGCAATACCCCTTGCAGGAACGTCTGAACCTCCGGCAAGGAAGCCAATTTCTTCTGGAAGAGAAGTGAGAGGGATGAAACCTGTACCTTTAAGGAACCCAAACGTGGGCCCAACTCCAAGCCAGACTGCAGAAAATATATGAAGCGGTCTAATTTATCCAAATGTGGTGGTAATGTGTAGAAGTCACTGGCTTCCTGGCCTGAGTCATCGTAGAGATGACTGACGCATTCAGTCCCTTGTCAGCTAAAACCTCTCAACCTCCAGACCGTTAAACATAGTTGCTCTAAGGCCTGGCAGATGCAGAGACCCTGAGTGAGCATGTCTCTTTCTTGAGGAAGGGGCCACGGGTCGTCCACGAGCATGGCCTGAAGGTCTGCGTACCACGCTCTGCGAGGCCAATCGGGAGCTATCAGAATTGCTTCCACTCCGTTGTTTCATAACTTTTTAAGGACCTTCGCCAATAATGGAATCGGCCGGAATACATACACCAGGTCATAGCACCAGGGTGTTGTCAGTGCAACCACCGCCTCTGCTTGAGGATCCCTGGTCCTGGAGCAATAACGGGTCAACTTCTTGTTGAGTCTGGACGCCATCAGATCTATTTGTGGGCTTCCCCACCGATCCACAATGCATGCAAAGACTCATTCTTTCAGGCTCCATTCCCCTGGGTGAAGGTCGTGACGATTCAGGTCAGATGAGCCTCTGCCCAACTGAGGATCTTGGTGACCTCTCTCATGCAGGATTTGCTCCTCATGCCTCCCTGGTGATTTAGAAAAGCCACTGTTGTTGCATTGTCTGAATGGACCTTTACCGCGCTCTCAACTCCAGGTTGTTTATGTGGAGTTTGGACTCCCAAAGGGATCACCTGCCTTGAAAGGTCACTCCCAGGATCACGGCGCCCCATCCTTGGAGGCTGGCGTCCGTAGTCAGTAGAAACCAATTCTGAATCCCAAGTCTCCTGCCTGCAAGCAGGTTTGGAGCAAGGAGCCACCACTGCAATGATTCCCTCGATCTTGTGGACATAAAAATCTTCCTGTACATATGCAGGTGAGACCCTGACCACTTGCTCAGGAGGTCTAACTGGAAAACACGGGAGTGGAACCTCCCGTATTGGACCGCCTCGAAAGAGGCAACCGTCTTTCCCAAGGGTGTGGATCAGTTGGTCACCAGCAAGTTGTTAGACAGTCATTGGGTTGATACCATTAGGTCGACATGTGTCTAGGTCGACATGAGTCTAGGTCAACAAAGGTTAGGTCGAAGGGGTCATAAGGTCAACAGGGTCATTAGGTTGAAAGTGATAAGGTCAACAGGGTCCTTAGGTCAACATGGGAAAGGTTGACAGGGTCATAAGGTCAACATGGTCATTAGGTTGAAAGTGGTAAGTTAGACAGGGTCATTAGGTCAATATGGGTAAGGTTTACAGCGAAAAAGTCGACTTTTTTTTTACATATTATTTATTTATTTAAATTTTACCTTTATGTCCTAGTGGATGGTAGGGCATGAAATCCCGCTTGTCGGACCATGTTGTGTCGACATGGACACCAAAACGTAACCACCCGTGTGCAATGAGGACCTGTGTACACACCTGAAGGCTACCTCCGACCTGGCTTTTATAAGCAGGTCCCCCAGATAGGGTATGATGTTTATCCCCCTCTTTCTGAGCAAGGCCATCTTCTCCGCCATCACCTTCGTGAATATGCGGGGGGGGGGGGGGGGCAGTGGACAGACCAAAAGGGAGGGCCTGAAGTTGATAATGCTCCTCCAGAATGGCAAACTGCAGGAGCGCCTGATGTGGGGCCCATATTGGGAAGTGTAGATAGGTGTCCTTCACATCGAGGGATGTAAGGAAATGCAGAAGGCTCCGGAGCTACGATCCTGGGTTGCAGGGGCTGAGGCCTTACGGAACTTTGTCCGAGAACCCCTCTGTGCACTGGAGCCACCTCTAGCTTTCGGCGGAATCTAGTGGCCTGAAAGGACTGCTGCAAGAGACATGAAAAGGGCCGCTGCTGCGTATTAGGAGTAGATAATGACCCCAAGTGACCGCGGTGGTAAGCACCATCTCAGGACAGTGGTCCTGCAGCAGGGTCAATTCGGTACCTAAAGAGGTCGGCAATTGAATCCTTCCCCTGGTTTCCTACGATGTAGGAATGCGGTTTAAGACCAAACAGCAGACCCAAAATAACAAAGAAATAAAACTGAAGAAAACTCTCTGGAGCATCACAGTGAGCAGCCTTTCCTGAGGGCACATTTTCTTGAACTGGTCAAGTGGGAGGAAGTAGAGGGAGGAGCCAGTACACCCAGTCAAAGAGCTTCTATGTGCTGTCTCCTGCGGATACCTCTCTTCTCTCATATTTTCTGATGAATCCCCAATATCCAAATGAATGATAGAGAAATAAAGATTATTACTGTAGGAAACTATCATGTGCCCAGCTGTCATTTCTTCTGTTATATCCATGTGTCTATTATCTGCCATGGTCAGATCCAACAATCTACAGTATATATCCAACAGGCACTAGGGTTACATAGGGGGGGACCCACGCCCTAGGGTTACATAGGGGGGACCCACGCCCTAGGGTTACATAGGGGGGGACCCACGCCCTAGGGTTACATAGGGGGGGGACCCACGCCCTAGGGTTACATAGGGGGGGGACCCACGCCCTAGGGTTACATAGGGGGGGGACCCACGCCCTAGGGTTACATAGGGGGGGGACCCACGCCCTAGGGTTACATAGGGGGGGACCGACGCCCTAGGGTTACATAGGGGGGGACCGACGCCCTAGGGTTACATAGGGGGGGACCGACGCCCTAGGGTTACATAGGGGGGGACCGACGCCCTAGGGTTACATAGGGGGGGACCGACGCCCTAGGGTTACATAGGGGGGGACCCACGCCCTAGGGTTACATAGGGGGGGACCCACGCCCTAGGGTTACATAGGGGGGACCCACGCCCTAGGGTTACATAGGGGGGGACCCACGCCCTAGGGTTACATAGGGGGGGACCCACGCCCTAGGGTTACATAGGGGGGGGACCCACGCCCTAGGGTTACATAGGGGGGGACCCACGCCCTAGGGTTACATAGGGGGGGGACCCACGCCCTAGGGTTACATAGGGGGGGGACCCACGCCCTAGGGTTACATAGGGGGGGGACCCACGCCCTAGGGTTACATAGGGGGGGGGACCCACGCCCTAGGGTTACATAGGGGGGGGGACCCACGCCCTAGGGTTACATAGGGGGGGGGACCGACGCCCTAGGGTTACATAGGGGGGGACCGACGCCCTAGGGTTACATAGGGGGGGACCGACGCCCTAGGGTTACAAAGGGGGGGACCGACGCCCTAGGGTTACATAGGGGGGGACCGACGCCCTAGGGTTACATAGGAGGGGACCGACGCCCTAGGGTTACATAGGGGGGGACCGACGCCCTAGGGTTACATAGGGGGGGACCGACGCCCTAGGGTTACATAGGGGGGACCGACGCCCTAGGGTTACATAGGGGGGGACCGACGCCCTAGGGTTACATAGGGGGGGACCGACGCCCTAGGGTTACATAGGGGGGACCACCGCCCAAGGGTTACATAGGGGGGGACCGACGCCCAAGGGTTACATAGGGGGGGACCGACGCCCTAGGGTTACATAGAGGGGGACCGACGCCCTAGGGTTACATAGGGGGGGGGGGCGAAGCCCTAGGGTTACATAGGGGGGGGCGACGCCCTAGGGTTACATAGGGGGGGCGACGCCCTAGGGTTACATAGGGGGGGGGCGACGCCCTAGGGTTACATAGGGGGGGGGGCGACGCCCTAGGGTTACATAGGGGGGGGGGGCGACGCCCTAGGGTTACATAGGGGGGGGGGCGAGGCCCAGGATTACAAAGGGGGGGGGCGAGGCCCATGATTACAAAGGGGGGGGGGGCGAGGCCCAAGGGTTACATAGGGGGGCCGACGCCCTAGGGTTACATAGGGGGGCCGACGCCCTGGGGTTACATAGGGGGGGCCGACGCCCTAGGGTTACATAGGGGGGGCCGACGCCCTAGGGTTACATAGGGGGGCCGACGCCCTAGGGTTACATAGGGGGGGCCGACGCCCTAGGGTTACATAGGGGGGGCCGACGCCCTAGGGTTACATAGGGGGGGCCGACGCCCTAGGGTTACATAGGGGGGGCCGACGCCCTAGGGTTACATAGGGGGGGCCGACGCCCTAGGGTTACATAGGGGGGGCCGACGCCCTAGGGTTACATAGGGGGGGCCGACGCCCTAGGGTTACATAGGGGGGGCCGACGCCCTAGGGTTACATAGGGGGGGCCGAAGCCCTAGGGTTACATAGGGGGGGCCGACGCCCTAGGGTTACATAGGGGGGGGGCGACGCCCTAGGGTTACATAGGGGGGGGGCGACGCCCTAGGGTTACATAGGGGGGGCGACACCCTAGGGTTACATAGGGGGGGCGACGCCCTAGGGTTACATAGGGGGGGGACGCCCTAGGGTTACATAGGGGGGGGGGCGAGGCCCAGGGTTACATAGGGGGGGGCGACGCCCTAGGGTTACATAGGGGGGGGCGACGCCCTAGGGTTACATAGGGGGGACCGACGCCCTAGGGTTACATAGGGGGGGCGACGCCCTAGGGTTACATAGGGGGGGCCGACGCCCTAGGGTTACATAGGGGGGGCCGACGCCCTAGGGTTACATAGGGGGGGCCGACGCCCTAGGGTTACATAGGGGGGGGGGCGACGCCCTAGGGTTACATAGGGGGGGCGACACCCTAGGGTTACATAGGGGGGGGCGACACCCTAGGGTTACATAGGGGGGGGCCGACGCCCTAGGGTTACATAGGGGGGGGCCGACGCCCTAGGGTTACATAGGGGGGGGCCGACGCCCTAGGGTTACATAGGGGGGGGCCGACGCCCTAGGGTTACATAGGGGGGGCCGACGCCCTAGGGTTACATAGGGGGGGCCGACGCCCTAGGGTTACATAGGGGGGGCCGACGCCCTAGGGTTACATAGGGGGGGCCGACGCCCTAGGGTTACATAGGGGGGGGCCGACGCCCTAGGGTTACATAGGGGGGGGGCGACGCCCTAGGGTTACATAGGGGGGGCCGACGCCCTAGGGTTACATAGGGGGGCGGACGCCCTAGGGTTACATAGGGGGGGCCGACGCCCTAGGGTTACATAGGGGGGGCCGACGCCCTAGGGTTACATAGGGGGGGCCGACGCCCTAGGGTTACATAGGGGGGGGCCGACGCCCTAGGGTTACATAGGGGGGGGGCGACGCCCTAGGGTTACATAGGGGGGGCCGACGCCCTAGGGTTACATAGGGGGGGCCGACGCCCTAGGGTTACATAGGGGGGGCCGACGCCCTAGGGTTACATAGGGGGGGTCGACGCCCTAGGGTTACATAGGGGGGGCCGACGCCCTAGGGTTACATAAGGGGGGGCCGACGCCCTAGGGTTACATAGGGGGGGCCGACGCCCTAGGGTTACATAGGGGGGGCCGACGCCCTAGGGTTACATAGGGGGGGCCGACGCCCTAGGGTTACATAGGGGGGGCCGACGCCCTAGGGTTACATAGGGGGGGCCGACGCCCTAGGGTTACATAGGGGGGGCCGACACCCTAGGGTTACATAGGGGGGCCGACGCCCTAGGGTTACATAGGGAGGACCGATGCCCTAGGGTTACATACGGCCAATGATTGTGAAAACCTGCCAAAAGAGTGAGACCCTTCATTTCTAAAAATTGGGGTTCTACCTGACCTTTTCTGGGTCCCAATGGAATGAAGGTTAATAATCTAAAAACGTAAAGATTTAAGGCCAATATGAAGCTTTTGCCTGGGCTATACATTGAATTGTGTCATCTATAGCAGTGGTTCTCTAGAAATAAAAAAAAATAAAAAAATTATAAAAAATTCTTAATAAATAAATGTAAAAAAAAAAATACAAATAAAACCTGCATGGGGGGGCTTCACCGGTATTACATATATAGTATATCACACATACTGCACACCACACACAGCTCACCGGTATTACATACATAGTGTATCACACATACTGCACACCACACACAGCTCACCGGTATTACATACATAGTATATCACATATACTGCACACCACACACAGCTCACCAGTATTACATACATAGTATATCACACATACTGCACACCACACACAGCTCACCAGTATTACATACATAGTGTATCACACATACTGCACACCACACACAGCTCACCAGTATTACATACATAGTATATCACATATACTGCACACCACACACAGCTCACCAGTATTACATACATAGTATATCACACATACTGCACACCACACACAGCTCAACAGTATTACATACATAGTGTATCACACATACTGCACATCACACACAGCTCACCAGTATTACATACATAGTGTATCACACATACTGCACACCACACACAGCTCACCAGTATTACATACATAGTATACCACATATACTGCACACCACACACAGCATTACATACATAGTGTATCACACATACTGCACACCACACACAGTTTACCAGTATTACATACATAGTGTATCACACATACTGCACACCACGCACAGCTCACCAGTATTACATACATAGTATATCACACTTACTGCACATCACGCACAGCTCACCGGTATTACATATATAGTATATCACACATACTGCACATCACGCACAGCTCACCAGTATTAGATACATAGTGTATCACACATACTGCACACCACACACAGCTCACCAGTATTACATACATAGTATATCACACATACTGCACATCACGCACAGCTCACCAGTATTACATACATAGTGTATCACACATACTGCACACCACACACAGTTTACCAGTATTACATACATAGTGTATCACACATACTGCACACCACGCACAGCTCACCAGTATTACATACATAGTATATCACACTTACTGCACGCCACACACAGCTCACCGGTATTACATACATAGTATATCACACATACTGCACATCACGCACAGCTCACCGGTATTACATATATAGTATATCACACATACTGCACATCACGCACAGCTCACCAGTATTACATACATAGTGTATCACACATACTGCACACCACACACAGCTCACCAGTATTACATACATAGTATATCACACATACTGCACATCACGCACAGCTCACCAGTATTACATACATAGTGTATCACACATACTGCACGCCACGCACAGCTCACCAGTATTACATACATAGTATATCACACATACTGCACATCACGCACAGCTCACCGGTAATACATATATAGTATATCACACATACTGCACATCACGCACAGCTCACCAGTATTACATACATAGTGTATCACACATACTGCACACCACACACAGCTCACCAGTATTACATACATAGTATATCACACATACTGCACATCACGCACAGCTCACCAGTATTACATATATAGTATATCACACATACTGCACATCACGCACAGCTCACCAGTATTACATACATAGTGTATCACACATACTGCACACCACACACAGCTCACCCGTATTACATACATAGTGTATCACACATACTGCACACCACACACAGCTCACCAGTATTACATACATATTGTATCACACATACTGCACAGAACACACAGCTCACCAGTATTACATACATAGTGTATCACACATACTGCACACCACACACAGCTCACCAGTATTACATACATAGTATATCACACATACTGCACACCACACACAGCTCACCAGTATTACATAAGGGGATTTTTGTAAGAATTTACCATTCTAACCCCTTTCTCTGAGTGCAGTCTGGTGACACAGTGATCCCTCCCCTACGCTCAGTAAGTCATACCGTTCAAACCCTTTTCTCTGAGTCCATCCCTAACAGCTAACCTTGGGATGTAGGAGGGTCCGCAGGAGCCAAGGCACCTATGCTGAAAGCTTTCCACTGGACGCAGGCTCCTCCCTTCTGCATCCCATCATGCTTCAGTTCAACTTAAAAAGCACACTAGGATACACTACTCGGTACAATGCCTGTCATCACATATGCACAATCATATTACCATAACATGACAGTACATAAACAGCATGACTTACTGAGCGTAGGGGAGGGATTGCTGTGTCAGGGAGCTGTGTCAGAAAGCTGTGTCAGAAAGCTGTGTCAGGGAGCAGTGTCAGGGAGCAGTGTCAGGGAGCAGTGTCAGGGAGCAGTGTCAGGGAGCAGTGTCAGGGAGCAGTGTCAGGGAGCAGTGTCAGGGAGCAGTGTCAGGGAGCAGTGTCAGGGAGCAGTGTCAGGGAGCAGTGTCAGGGAGCAGTGTCAGGGAGCAGTGTCAGGGAGCAGTGTCAGGGAGCAGTGTCAGGGAGCAGTGTCAGAAGGATCCGATATGATTTCCCGGCGGTCGGAATCCCGACCGCCGAAATCCCGACAAGGGGGGGACATGGATCGCCCCCCCTTGCGGGCTCGCTGCGCTCGCCACGCAGCGGGCCCGGTGCCTCGCTACGCTCGGCACGCTATTTTATTCTCCCTCTATGGGTGTCGTGGACACCCACGGAGGGAGAAAGTTTCGGGATTTCGGCGGTCGGGATTCCAGTGTCGGGATTCCGACTGCCGGGATCCCGACCGCCGGGAAATTAACCGCATCCCGTGTCAGAAAGCTGTGTCAGGGAGCAGTGTCAGGGAGCAGTGTCAGGGAGCAGTGTCAGGGAGCAGTGTCAGGGAGCAGTGTCAGGGAGCAGTGTCAGGGAGCAGTGTCAGGGAGCAGTGTCAGGGAGCAGTGTCAGGGAGCAGTGTCAGGGAGCAGTGTCAATGTTAGAGAGATGTGTCAGGGAGCATTGTCAGTGAGCTGTGCCAGAGAGTTGTCAAGGTCAGTGTCAAGGATTCCGACGACATTTTAATTATAAGGTTGGCTGACATCAGGCTGGATGCTGCATGTCCAGCCATTCTAGTGTGCCTACCATCAGTAACAGTAAAAGTGACCCCCCCCCCCCCCACCTGCTGCTGTGTGGCAGACTGGCACTGGCTATCTGAGGAGTCCTAAGTTGCCCCCTGCTGCTTTAATGCTTGGCCTGTTGTCCAGACTGAGTGACACCATACCAGCTGTCCCAGAGACCCAAGTCCCAGTCAGTGTCTGTCTGACAGACTACTGAGGCACCCTCCACTGCCCACCCAGCCCCACCACTGTGTATTGCAGGCCAGTGCGGTCTCCAGCCCTGTGTGGGCTGCCTGTGGCTGTCCCCTGCCTTAGCAGGCCCTAGGGTCCCCTCCTACCCTCAACAGGGACCCTCTCTTCTGCTCCTGCTGACCTGACTGATAGAGCATGCAACCCCTGGCATAGAGCATGAAACCCGTAGCAGCAAGCATGTAGGTAAGCGGCACTTATGTGGCATAATATGTAATAGGCATAACGGCATGTGGTATTATATGTAATGGGCATTACAGTGTGTGGCATAATGTGGAATGGGAATTACAGTGTTTGGTATAACGTGTAATGGGCATTATAGCATGTTGCATAATATGAATTGGGCATTGCGGTGTGTCGCATAACATGTAATGGGTATCATGGCATGTGGTATAATATGTAATGGGTGTGGGACTTGTAACAAGCATTACAGTGTTATCCATAGTTTTAAAAAAATGTTGAGCCCTGGCATTAACTTGTAATGGGCATCATGGCCTCTGGTGCGCACGGTCACTGTTGTACTTCTTTTATGGAAAAATTGTTGAGCCCTGGCATAATGTGTAATAGGCACTATGGCATGTGGTATAATATGGATGTGTGACGTGTAATAGGCATTACGGGGCAAATTTTTGGTGCGCGCCGGCATAACGTGTAATGGGCATCACAGTGTGTGCCATAATATATAATGGGCATCAGTGTGTGGCATAACGTGTAATGGGCATTACAGTGTGTGACGTAACGTGTATGTGGTATTACTGTGTGCGAAATCAAGAATAGATTTGAAGCAAATGTAAAAAAAAAAAAAATAATAATAAGGCGGGTCAAGGGGCGGGTCACTGTCCGGGAATCGCTCAACACAAAGGTGGTAACCCTACAGTACTTGCATATATATAGCACACCACACCAAAATATGCACAGGTCACCAGTATTTCATATATAGTATATCACACATACTGCACACCACACACAGCTCACCGGTATTACATATATAGTATATCACACATACTGCACATCACGCACAGCTCACCGGTATTACATATATAGTATATTACACATACTGCACACCACACACAGCTCACCGGTATTACATATATAGTATATAACACATACTGCACACCACGCACATCTCACCGGTATTACATATATAGTATATCACACATACTGCACACCACACACAGCTCACCGGTATTACATATATAGTATATCACACATACTGCACACCACACACAGCTCATAGGTATTACATATATATATATATATATAGTATATCACACATACTGCACACCACACACAGCTCATAGGTATTACATATATAGTATATTACACATACTGCACACCACGCACATCTCACCGGTATTACATATATAGTATATCACACATACTGCACACCACACACAGCTCACCGGTATTACATATATAGTATATCACACATACTGCACATCACGCACAGCTCACCGGTATTACATATATAGTATATCACACATACTGCACATCAGGCACACACATACAGTACTTGCATATATATAGCACACCATACCAAAATATGCACAGCTCACTGGTATTACATATATAGTATATCAAACATACTGCACACCACGCACAGCTCAGCAGTATTACATATATAGTATATCACACATACTGCACACCACGCACAGCTCACCAGTATTACATATATAGTGTTAAAACAGAAATAACGCATCAATAATTCTATGCTTTTGTTACAATCTGATTTCATAAATACAGGTTGAGTATCCCGTATCAGAATATCCGTTATCCTAATTATTCCGAAAACCATATATTCCAGAAAGTGAAAAAAATTATATTTTTTTTTTGCTAAAAATTTACTGTGGACATCTGTACCAGCACTACTGGGGACATGATATGTAACTGGCACTACTGGGGACATCTGTACCAGCACTACTGGGGACATGATATGTAACTGGCACTACTGGGGACATCTGT